>NC_041392.1:677209314-677258293 GCF_002162155.2 Triticum dicoccoides
AATATAACTAGTTTATTTTTAGTAAATGCTTAGTTGGACCAGTTGAATTAGTAGAACTAGTTTATTTTTAGTAAGAAAATTTAGGTATATGAGATTTGATGATCTAATTAAAATATTACAATGTATAGCTACTTTATATATTTTAGTAAGAAAATTAATAGAACTAGTTTATTTTTAGTAAATTCTTAGTTGAATTTGTTGAATTAATAGAACTACCTACTTTACCCGAGAGAAAATTAATAGAAAATTTAGGTATATGAGATTTGATGATCTAATCAAAATATTACTATATAGAACTACCTACTTTATTATATAGAGATTTGATCATCTAATTAACATTTTACTATATAGAACTAGCTACCTTATATTTTTAGTAAATTCTTAGTTGAATTAGTTGAATTAATTGAGCTACTTTATTTAGGTATATTTTTCGTAAGTGCTTAATTGAATAGTTGAATTGATAGAACTAATAAGTGTTTAATGTTTCACCTATGAACATAGGAATGTCGTCTGACGACGAACACGATTTCATTATGTGTGAATACTGCGAAGACCAGCGCGGCCTGTGCGGCAGAAATTTTCTAGTTGATGATAGGCGCTTCAGCATTAAGCTGGATGAGAACTTCGAAGTGGATACAGTAAGTCAGAACGACAAGTCTTTTTTCATAATTAAGCATGACTTATGCTTCATTTGCTTCAACTTTTAATTTTAATTTTTCACTATTCTACTAGCGTATCCCCTATCATGCAACAATTTTTGTCTTGGATAAGATAGGTTTTAGTTCTAACAAAACTATGGAGGCAAAAAAATGTTTACTTGAAGACCGAGCATGGTTATACCTTTAACGTCAAATTATACAATGCAGACACATACACCTATTTTGAATGCAAAACTTGGTAAGCACTATGCAAGGCTTATGCATTTGAGCATGATATGGTTATCACCTTTGATATTCGTCTGGAAGATGATATTGAAGGTAATATAGACATCTGGGTCGATGTGCAGACGCCTCCAGTTCTACCATTATGTGAGTTTCTCAACCATATTTATGTCTTCGATATTGTTTATTCAAAAATAGTTGACAAATAATTTATATTGACAGCTTATTTCCAATCAATAAAACATGTCCGGCGCTTGGTAGACAGGACCGTCCACTGTCCCAGGGCTAAATTAAACTGCGAGGAGACAAGTCATTATGTTTCATGGCTTGAGGATCTTGATGTTGTCAAGACAAATTTATTTCCTGCACTTAGAAATGTTAGTACTCAAAACGTGCGACCAATAGTGTTCGTACTGAACTACAGTCACATATATTTAAGAAAGATGATAAGATTTCTACTATTTTTCCTCAGTGCATCTTTTGCATACATTATTTTTAAGCTAAACTTCATTGCTAAGTATGTTACTATACGATGTTCTTCAATAGGGACTCTCAATGAATGTTGTGCCTGATTGGATCGAGACTAAAGGTACCATGAATATTGTTAGCTTACGGCCAATATATCCTACAATGCACTTTAGTGCATTCAGGTTTTCTAATAGCGAGGAATACTTAATAGTAAAAGACTGGAGCAAAATTGTGAACGATCGCAGAGAAGTACTAGGGGGCAGCAATCAGAAGCGCAACCCACAATTAGGAGACAGGTTCACAGTCTCCACTAAGCACCGGTATATAAACAATGTTTTGAAACTAAATAATGAGATGTGCCAATGAGACTTTGTGGGTGATTGTTGGAATTTTGCTAGTAGGTCTTTGGCCCGAAGCACAAGTAAAATTCTGAAATTCTCTTAGCCCATTCATGCACACATGTGAGTGGAGTGAGTGAGACTAGAGTTTAGTCTCATCACGGAAGTTGAGAGAGACTTTCACCTCTTTATAAGGTGAGCTCTTCTACCACTTGTATGAGCATGAGAAGAGGAGACCTACACGCGCGCTCCTCCTCCTCACTCGCCTCGCCACGCCTCGTCATGACGTGCCGTGCCGCGGGTTGCGGGATTGAGCCGAGCTGAGGACAGAGCTATGCATGTTGTCTATATTTTTGTTTCTCGGAAAAAATTAATGAGTAATTAATTAATAATTAACGGACACGTTAATTACTGAACCGTTTTCGATTCTTTTGGATCGTGGCGACTCGGACGTGAGGTTTACTCCCACGATCTACCCGGCCCGCACTATATAGTCAGGCAGACGTCTACCCTAGCTGCCGCCGCTTCATATGGTTTCGCACCACCGTTTTGATCATTGCGCCACCAAGCAAGTATTATCCATCCCTCTTTTCAGCGAGCACCAGGAGAAGGGACAGCAGGCCTCCGGAACCCGACTTCTCATGATCCTGTACAGGAGAGGGGCAATCAGGTTTTTGGGGAGCGCACTCGCGCGACTGCTGGCAGTGACGACTGATACGTCTCCGACGTATCTACTTTTCCAAACACTTTTGCCATTGTTTTGGACTCTAATTTGTATGATTTGAATGGAACTAACCCGGACTGATGCTGTTTTCAGCAGAATTGCCAAGATGTTGTTTTATGTGCAGACAACAAATATTCTCGGAATGACCTGAAACTCCACGGGAGGTCTTAGAAAAAATAATAAAAAATCCTCGCCAAAGATGAAGACCAGGGGCCCCACACCCTTCTCACGAGGGTGTGGGGCGCGCCCCCCTACCTCGTGGGCCCCCTGGAAACCCTTCGACGCCAACTCCAACTCTATATATTTGTTTTCGGAGAGAAAAAAATCGAGGAGAAGAAATCATCGCGTTTTACGATACAGAGCCGCCGCCAAGCCCTAAAACCTCTCGGGAGGGCTGATCTGGAGTCCGTTCGGGGCTCCGGAGAGGGGGATTCGTCGCCGTCGTCATCATCAACCATCCTCCATCACCAATTTCATGATGCTCATCGCCGTGCGTGAGTAATTCCATCGTAGGCTTGCTGGACGGTGATGGGTTGGATGGGATTTATCATGTAATCAAGTTAGTTTTGTTAGGGTTTGATCCCTAGTATCCATAGCACTAGGGCGAGTGCCATGATTTCAGATCTGAACCTGTATGTGAGTTCTTGATCCTATCTTGCAAGTCTATAGTCACCTACTATGTGTTATGATCCGGCAACCCTGAAGTGACAATAATCGGGACCACTCCCGGTGATGACCATAATTTGTGGAGTTCATGTATTTACTATGTGCTAATGCTTTGTTCCGGTTCTCTATTAAAAAGAGGCCTTAATATCCCTTAGTTTCCAATAGGACCCCACTGCCACGGGAGGGTAGGACAAAAGATGTCATGCAAGTTCTTTTCCATAAGCACGTATGACTATATACGGAATACATGCCTACATAACATTGATGAATTGGAGCTAGTTCTGTGTCACCCTATGTTATGACTGTTACATGATGAACCGCACCCGGCATAATTATCCATCACTGATCCGGTGCCTACGAGTTTTCCATATACTGGTTCTTGCTTATTTACTTTTCCGCTGCTACTGTTATAATCACTACAAAATACCAAAAACATTACTTTTGCTGTCTTTACTTTTTGTTGCCGTTACCACTACTATCATATTACTTTGCTACTAAACACTTTACTGCAGATACTAAGTTTCCAGGTGTGGTTGAATTGACAACTCAGCTGCTAATACTTGAGAATATTCTTTGGCTCCCCTTGTGTCGAATCAATAAATTTGGGTTGAATACTCTACCCTCGAAAGCTGTTGCGATGCCCTACACTTGTGGGTTATCAACGACTTCGCCAACGATGACTTCTTCCGCGACCTCGTCAACCTCATCCTCGATGACATGGGCGACAACGTCAACGCCGGCGGTGCTGCTCCCGCTGCATCGTATGTGATTCTATCCTTCTTGTTCGAGATCGTGGTAAAATTCATGTTTCTAGTATGTGCCCTAGATGTTATTTGTTCATCGACTATGCTAGTTCGCATGATTATTTTAATCTATATTATTGTCGTCATGATTTATCTGCTATTGCCGTTTAGATTTGAAATGACTCATTGTACATGAGAAAGGTGACATTAGCTCCCGTCTCGCTCTGTAGGAGCTCGCCGAGGTGCTGGTGCAAGTTGATGGATGGTAGAGTGGTCACCTCTTTAGTTGGGATGGTTTGTACTGGTAATTCCCTGAGCATTGTGCAGAGTTGAAGAATCATCCTGAAGATAACCAGATGGTATGGACTTCCTATTCATGAAGAAGAGTTCTTTGAAGTAGTGGGGTGCAAAGAAGGTTTCTCACTCACTGCCCTCGTTAAATGGTTCAAGCTTCCCACTCCGTTCTACCAGCTGACAGGCTAGGCTCACTGTCACACCACACTGTGTGCGGGATTTACTGAGGAAGACAAGTCTCAGAGACACAAACTTGTTGCCATCTGGATATAAGGCCAACTCTAGCCGATCCCCTAAAAATAGAGGAGTAAAACAGTGGAGTAAACCTTAGTGGTGTAAATTTATTCCACTAAGCTTTGATCAGACCCAGTAGATCCCCAAATACAGTGGATAAAACTTGTGTTTGGTTCATACATTTCGCCGAACAACTGCTATGCGTCTCCGCGACAATGGTGACCACGCCAGTTATGTTGGTAAGCACGTCGGACACGAGTCAAGGCTGGCGTTGGTGTCTGCCGCCGGTTCGTGCTCATGCTCGAGCTCGTGCCACAGCTCCTCTGCTCAACCTCATTTGCATCCGCACGCCCACGCCAACATTCAGCAACTGTTTGAGGCACATCACCATCAGGACCAGAGAGCGCCGAAGCTCTCATCAATGGAGGAGGGCGCTGTTGTCGTGCCAGCGGCTTCGCAGGTCACGAGGTTCAGGAACGCGCCAAAGGCGAGAGTCCTGCCGCCCAGCGGTAGCTCTGCGTTGTCGCTATTGCCGTCACCGAACCGGGTGGGCGGCCAGTCGCACTCGTCGCGCAGCATGCCACAGCGGATGGCAAGCTTCCGGAACTCCCTCTTCGGCGTCATCTCCTCATCGTTCTACAGAAACCGACACAATTGAATCAGAGCTCGCTTGTCAGGGTGACCATTTTGTGCCCTGAACAGGGAGTGAGTGAGAGGAGGCTGCTCATGACCATCTCGCCTCGGGCTGCTAGGACCCAGGACGTAGGCCACCTCGCTCCGCACCTCCGTCGAGCCAAGCCGCGGTGCTCGGCTTACGTTTATGTCATGCTCCTCGGCAGGCGCTCGACATTTTGGTTGGCACGTGGCAGCCTCAAGTGCACCTTTGACACAGATTGAAACTGAGTGTCGGGCACGTAGCTTACTCTCGGTGTCGTTAGCGTGCCTGTCTATAAATTGCTTTTTTCGTGGGCTGCCGATTTCACCTTGCCGTACCGGTACACCGAGCCCCCGACAAAAGACACTCGGCTTATGTCTGTATGCAGACAGACAATACACCGAGTCGTGATGCCGGGTGTCACACCCAGCATAGCGTTCGCTTAGGTGAATTCAGCTTTCACTGGGTGGTTTCCAGACCGGCTTAGTGTCTTTTTTCTGTAGTGCATCTTGGGTATGTATTTGTATGAGCAAACAAAATACTACAAATCCAGTTTTCTCCACGCATCTTTCAAACCTTTTGTAAAGTCCAGAGGTTCCCACGGCCTCCAGGGCTCATTACAGGAACCTTGAACTAAGCCGATGTCGCCGTCAACATAGATATAACAGTGCGAGCCGCCCGTGAGCCAACGGCCATGTGTCAGGACCTATGCCGATGGTCGTATCTATGCCGACGGCCACCCTGGGCATATATGGAGCTTTGCTGATGGCTACTTGTATGCCAACGGCAGCCGTCGGCATATTCTTTGCTTTGCCGACGGCCTCGATAAAAAGCCGCCTGCATATCTTTTGCAGTCGGCATATAGTGTATTTCCTGTAGTGGCTCGGACCACTTCTTCTGCAGCCCACTATTTTGACTGTGGAAGTCGCGTACCACTTTGGATTGAGCTGATTCAAAAAGTAAAAGGCTCGACAAGACAAAAACTTTTATGTTGAACACTTCTCCATTTGAGGTTGCCGTGACGACTGAGGGAGTCCTGAATTAGGGGGTCTCCGGACAGCCGGACTATATCTTTTGGCCGGACTGTTGGACTATGAAGATACAAGATTGAAGACTTCGTCCCGTGTCCGGATGGGACTCTACTTGGCGTGGAAGGCAAGCTAGGCAATACGGATATGTATATCCCCTTCCTTGTAACCGACCTTGTGTAACCCTAACCCCCTCTGGTGTCTATATAAACCGGAGGGTTTAGTCCGTAGGACAACATACAATCATACCATAGGCTAGCTTCTAGGGTTTACCCTCTACGGTCTCGTGGTAGATCAACTCTTGTAATACTCATATCATAAAGAACAATCAAGCAGGACGTAGAGTATTACCTTCATCAAGAGTGCCCGTACCTGGGTAAACATCGTTTCCCCTGCTTCCTGTTACCATCCGCCTTAGACGCACAGTTCGGGACCCCCTACCCGAGATCTGCCGGTTTCGACACCGACATTGGTGCTTTCATTGAGAGTTCCACTGTGTCGTCATCATAAAGGGGGATGGCTCGTCTCGTTGTCAAAAACAACATCACTTCTGGGGTATCACTGGCTGTAGGCTAAACTCTCCGACTAGGCGGCTTCGTCATGACCGCCCGCTCGGCCGCTACGCCAACGTTGACTTCTCAGGTCATCGAAAACAGCCTCCACATCGGCTCAAAATTCGTCGAGCAGATGGATCCAATGGAGATCTCCTCTTTGAATGAGTTCTTGGATCACATCGCCGCTCTGGGAGTCGCTACGGACTACGATAGCATCGGGCTTAAACCCGACCAAAGGTAGATTAACTCTCCGCCGGTCACCCATCAAATAGTGGTGGTGGAGGAACAATGCGGCGTTTCTCCCTCTATCCTGAGGACGAACTATGTCCGGATTCCCAAGCTCTCCGAGCCGGATACTCGCTCACGGGAGGACATCTCCCTAACCCTGAACCTGGAATCAGGTCGCATACCGAACCCGTGGAGCAACATCCCGGAGTCCGAACTTCCAAGATCGGAAACTCCCCTGCCCCGAGATCTCAGATTGGGTCAAGGTCTAGACTTAAATCCACCCACCCACCCAGATACAAACGATTTTTCCCACATTAGGCAAGCGCCCCAAGAAACAGTACATCACTATTGGGCCAGATTCCTCCTTCTAATAACAAGGTCAAGGACTGTCGTGAGGAAGACGCTATTCGTTCTTTTGTAACAATTGCACGGACAAGGGGATCCTCAATGCCATAAGTCGCCGTGACATTACCCACTTTGCCGACTTGGCAGCCATAGTACGGAAATACTGTTCGATGGAAAGCGCTTGGAAACCCCAAACACAATTCTAGGAAAATCCGGCCCTATCAAAACCCCCAGTCCGAACTAAAAGGGTGCACTCTCATAAGTCGCCTGACTCAATTATAAAGAGACAAAAGCCCACTACAGGGCGTGGAACCATATTGGAGGGATGGCTTAACGGGCCCTGCAAAATTTATAGTACAGCGGATGCCATACCAACACATAGTCTTAGAGCATGTTGGATACTCCGGCAGGTGGCCAAAAGCGGTGAGGATCTCCTCATCCAAAACACTCCAGAACACCTCCCCGGGGATCACAATACAGTACTGACAGTCTTCGAGACCTTCGCCTCAAATAATAGGCGTAAGCGAGTACTCCGCAGCCTTGCCGAAGTTTGCCACGTAGAAGCAACAAATCCACGGAGCGACACGGCTATAATGATAAGGACCGAACCTCGTGGTGAGATCCGATCTGTTGTTGCGGCCTGATCTTTCACGACACTCCACCACCAGCAGTAGCAACCTCTCGCCCGCGCACGCGATGTACACAAAGTAGAGGGTTTGAACCTTGCGGCCCAGCACGAGAAAACCAATCTCGACGAAGGTACTCACGCGCAAAACAATTTCCACGAAGAGAAATCGCAACACAGAGGTTTTCTAAAGATCCCTCCAAAACTTGATACGGGTATCTACCCTGAAAAACACATCGTGTCTATTTCATATAAAAATGAACCTCCCCTACATTGTACGCACCATGACTATTTATAATAACCTGACTGGATCCTGGCCTAAGGCCCCTCACGCACGCACACAACTTCAAAAAGGAAATAAACCTTAAAATAAAAGAGTCCAATCCTTTTACATCTCAGATTGGATTTTATATCTAATAACTATTCCTAACCTTTAATTATGGTGCGCTATCTCTCTTGACTTGTTTCGGTGGCCCCCAGCCTACTTCTTTTAAGCATAGAAAACTCCACACGTTGCGCATCATGTTTGTAATTGCCTGGTACTCCTTGCGTGGTAGAAACAAAAGCATAAATCGTTCCTTAATCCCTCCTTTAACTTCTATAATATCCCCAATTAAATATCCATAGTTCTTGGTTGCATGCATTGAATGGATCTCGCCTCCTAGAACACAAACGGAATAGCATCCTAGGCCGGTTTCCATTGCACGTTTGTTTACCTTTATTTCTTGCATGGTTGCATGCATGTAAAATCCTGAAACAATTCTGATCTGGTCTTGAGCCAGTGAATGTTTATTTGCTTGGCTTACGCCCATCTTGTGCAATACATTAGCATGCATGCACATAACATCGACCAATGCTTGCACCTCTTCATCATCTTCACTGGACTGCAAATAGTTTGGAACACAAATATCCTTCATCTTTACTCCATTGACATGCGACAAAGTATCGTGAACAACCATATTAGTAGCATCATCCGTGTTCGTATCATTCTCTCCCCCCTAGAAAAGAAACCGTCCTCGGTTTCAAGTTGATCTCTTGACCAATATTTTTATCTCTAGACTGAACGGCGACCGTAGAAATTTCAGTAGCTTCGACCATATTCTTTTTTACATCTTCCTCTTCTTTTATCTTCTTCTGATGTTCTCTTCTCCAAGCAATAAAACGATCCTCACCCATGGGCACGAGGTCGTACTTCTTACCCTTCTTGATGGTATATATATGTGTTTGACAATCATATGCAACATCATGCTCTTTGTATCATTGCTCACACAACAATAAGTGAGATGAAATCATCGGTGCCGGAATCACGTCACACAAAACCGTGTAAAAATATTTTCCCAACAAAAACGGTACCTTGGTTTGATGTGTGACATTGAGCACTTCATGACCCCAACGGAACAAGTATGGTTGTGCTCGTGGCGTCATCGGTAGGTCTAGCTTCTCCACCATCTCCATGCTTGCAGCATTGATTAAACTCACGTGGTCGATTGTCATGGCACACGACCTCTCCTGTACCACAACACGGGTATGAAAAAGCCCACCCCATCGACCTTCTTCCTCCAACTGTAATGCATAGCTTAGCTTCCATGGGAATCCAGTCATCTTGTCTGTTGTGTCGTGAACAACCTTGCTCTGAGTACCACCGGATAAGGACCGAACCTCGTGGTGAGATCCGATCTGTTGTTGCGGCCTGATCTTTCACGACACTCCACCACCAGCAGTAGCAACCTCTCGCCCGCGCACGCGATGTACACAAAGTAGAGGGTTTGAACCTTGCGGCCCAACACGAGAAAACCAATCTCGACGAAGGTACTCACGCGCAAAATAATTTCCACGAAGAGAAATCGCAACACAGAGGTTTTCTAAAGATCCCTCCAAAACTTGATACGGGTATCTACCCTGAAAAACACATCGTGTCTATTTTATATAAAAATTAACCCCCCCTACATTGTACGCACCATGACTATTTATAATAACCTGACTTGATCCTGGCCTAAGGCCCCTCACGCACGCACACAACTTCAAAAAGGAAATAAACCTTAAAATAAAAGAGTCCAATCCTTTTACATCTCAGATTGGATTTTATATCTAATAACTACTCCTAACCTTGAATTATGGTGCGCTATCTCTCTTGACTTGTTTCGGTGGCCCCCAGCCTACTTCTTTTAAGCATAGAAAACTCCACACGTTGCGCATCATGTTTGTAATTGCCTGGTACTCCTTGCATGGTAGAAACAAAAGCATGAATCGTTCCTTAATCCCTCCTTTAACTTCTATAATATCTCCAATTAAATATCCATAGTTCTTGGTTGCATGCACCGAATGGATCTCGCCTCCTGGAACACAAACGAAATAGCATCCTAGGCCGGTTTCCATTGCACGTTTGTTTACCTTTATTTCTTGCATGGTTGCATGCATGTCAAATCCTGAAACAATTCTGATCTGGTCCTGAGCCCGTGAATGTTTATTTTCTTGGCTTACACCCATCTTGTGCAATACATTAGCATGCATGCACATAACATCGACCAATGCTTGCACCTCTTCATCATCTTCACTGGACTGAAAATAGTTTGGAACACAAATATCCTTCATCTTTACTCCATTGACATGCAACAAAGTATCGTGAACAACCATATTAGTAGCATCATCCGTGTTCGTATCATATAACCTTCAATGCTAGTGGCGAACCTCAATTCCGAAGAACCCGAGCACCAGCTGCTTTGGTCATCAGTCCAATTGTGGACGGCTTTCATTTCACTAGAGTGTTCATGGACGGCGGCGGCGGATTAAACCTCATTTACGAGGAGACCCTTCAAAAAATGGGAATAGACAGCAACCATATAGAGCAAAGCAACACGACCTTCCGAGGAATTATCCCTAGTCGGGAGGCACGTTGCCCTGGGAAAATCACACTAGATGTGGTGTTCGGCACTCCGGAGAATTATAGGTCCGAAGAAATCACATTCCAAGTGGCTCCGTTCAGTAGCGGATACGACGCCCTAGAAGGGTGGGAGGCATTCACGATTTTTCAAGCCATACCCCATTACGGGTACATGAAGCTCAAAATGCCCGGACCCAATGGAATCATCACTCTAGCTAGTGATCCGGACATAGCACTCTGCGCCGAGAACAAAATAGCCGCACTGGCCCTCGAGGCATTATCCGAAGCCCTTGTGGCGGAGGAGTTAACCGCGCTGCGCTCCACAGTGGACAGGGACGACGTGTTACTACATAAAAGATCCAAGTCCACCTCCTTTAAACCAGCGGACGAAATAGTCAAATTCTAAGTCCATCCAACGGATCACACAAAAACAACATCCATCGGGGCACAATTAAACCCCGCTATAGACGCCGCACTATGGGAGTTTCTGCGCGAGAATTGGGACATATTCGCCTGGCATCCTTCAGACATGCCAGGAATCCCACGCCGATTGGCCGAGCATTGCCTTAATGTTCTAAAAGGATTTAAGCCGGTCAAGCAGACTCTTCGGCGTTTCTCTGAATCTAAGCGACAAGCCATGGGAGAGGAGCTAGCCAAGCTACTAGAGGCCGGATTCATTAGAGAAATAAAACATCCGGACTGGCTAGCAAACCTGGATATGGTACCAAAGAAGGACAAATCCTGGCGCCTATGCGTCGACTTCAAAGACCTTAATAAGGCTTGCCCAAAGGATCACTCCCTCCTCCCTCGCATCGATCAAATCATCGACGCTACTGCAGGACACGAATCATTGTGCTTCCTCGATGCATACTGCGGTTACCACCAGATTAAGATGGCGGAGTCCGATCAAGCCGCAACGGCACTTATCACTCCATACGGCCCCTTCTATTTTAACACAATGCCCTTCGGGCTCAAAAACGCCGGCGCAACATATCAGCGCATGATTCAGACATGTCTGGAAAAACAGATCGGCAAGACAGTGGAGGCATACATAGACGATGTGGTCATTAAAACCAGACACGTCGACTCCTTATTAGGCGACTTGAGGCTCACGTTCGCCAATCTCCGAACATACGGCATTAAGCTCAATACGGAAAAATGCGTTTTTGGCGTACCCGCCGGAAAGCTCCTGGGCTTCATCGTCTCCAGTAGAGGAATTTAAGCAAATCCGGCTAAAATTCGAGCCCTGTCACAGTTGGCTATCCCAACCGACCTCAAGCAAATACAGAAGTTAATTGGATGTGTGGCGGCCTTAAGCCGCTTTATATCCCGATTAGGAGAAAAGGCACTCCCCCTTTATCGCCTTCTTCGGCGCACCGAACACTTCGAGTGGACGGACGCAGCCACGGCCGGATTGGAAGACATAAACGCCATCCTGGCCACCAACCCAATCTTGGCCGCGCCAAATGTCGGTGAACCAATGCTATTATATATAGCGGCAACGCACCAAGTTGTAATTGCAGTGCTCGTCGTCGAACGAGAGACAGATGGACATAAATTCCGGCTTCAAAACCGGTATACTATGTATCTACCGTCCTCACTCCATGCAAATCACGGTACCCACATTACCAAAAGATAGCATACGCGGTATTCATGGCATCCCGGAAATTACGACACTACTTTCAAGAGTGTTCAATCATGGTGGCCTCTGAAGCACCACTCAACGACATAATAAACAACCGCGATGCCACGGGCCGGATTGCCAAATGGGCCATCGAGCACCTCCCGTTCGACATAACATACAAACCACGACGAGCCATCAAGTCGCAAGTGCTGGCTGATTTCAACACCGAATGGACAGAAGCGGAATTCCCTAAAGAGTACGACACGTACTCCAATTTGATGATGCACTTCGACGGCTCTAAAATGCTGGCTGGTCTGGGGGCTGGCGTCGTCCTGACGTCCCCCACCGGAGATACAGTTTAATACGTACTCCAAATACTATACACAGACTCCAATAACGCAGCCGAATACGAGGCCCTATTGCACGATCTCCGGATGGCAGTTTCCATGGGCATTCAATGTCTGGAGGTGCGTGGGGATTCAAACCTCGCAATATCCCAAATAAATGGAGACTTCGATGCCAAGGATCCGAAAATGGCGGAATATCACATCGCCATTCTCAAAATGTTAGCTCGGTTCGAGGGGCTTGAATTCCACCATGCGGCCCGCGAAAATAATCAGGCGGCGGATATCCTCGCCCATCTCGACGCTAAGCGCGACCCTGTCCCACCTAACATCTTCCTGGAAAAACTGTTTAAGCCATCCCTGGTATGGGAAGGGGACACCGGCAATAAGAGCCTGGACCCGGTCACAACACCGGATACTGAACACTTTGTCACAATCGGAGGCTCTGCCATTGAAATAACACCTTCAGCCTATGTAATAATGGCCGTCATCGCCCCTGGATAGAGCCATTCCTGGTCTACCTAACCAGGCAGGAACTATCCGAAGACAAAAATGAGGCACGCTGCATAGTGTGGCGATCTAAATCCTACAAGGTCCACGAGAGAGAGCTTTATAAGAAAAGCACTACCGGAGTCCTTCAAAGGTGCATCTCCGAAGAGGAAGGGCGGAAGCTTTTGGCAGAAATCCATGCCAGACTCGGCGGCCACCACGCCGCAGCCCGGGCCCTTGTAAGCAAGGCCTTTCGTACAGGTTTTTATTAGCCGACGGCCCAGGCAGATGCGCAGCATCTGGTCCAACATTGCGTCGGTTGCCAGCATTTTGCAAATCAAAGCCATATGCCGCCCACCGCCCTCCAAACAATCCCCATTGACGGTGTCCTGGACTAGGGGGTACTCACCACGTCGTCTCCCGATCTATTAGATTGGGCCGAGGCCCCCCATGGCTGTATACTCATGGGTCAGTTCGGACAGCTTCCACATACAAGGAAGATTTCACAAAGACTTGGCGATCAATATAAGGACTTCTCCCCATTGGCGTATTCGGCTAGGACTCGTGTTAACCTAGGCCTCTGGTGCATTATATAAACCAGGGCCAGGCTAGTCGATAGAAGACACAACATACAATCATACCATAGGCAAGCTTCTAGGGTTTAGCCTCTCCGATCTCGTGGTAGATCTACTCTTGTACTACCCATATCATCAATATTAATCAAGCAGGACGTAGGGTTTTACCTCCATCAAGAGGGCCCGAACCTGGGTAAAACTTCGTGTCCCTTGCCTCCTGTTACCATCCGGCCTAGACGCATAGTTCGGGACCCCCTACCCGAGATCCTCCGGTTTTGACACCGACATTGGTGCTTTCATTAAGAGTTCCGTTGTGTGATCGACAAAAGGATCGATGGCTCGCATGCAGATCAACTGCGACTTCAGCGTCTTCGTCACCAGTTCGACTGGTCACCTTGGTTCGACCAAGAATTGCGCCCCGTGTTCGGATCACCATGTTCGGACGAGGGCCTTCATCAAACATCAACTCCGATCTCTATCAAGATCACGGAGGAATCATCTATGGAGCTCGGGGGCTCAACGTCAACATTGCCCTCAAGCGACCGTGCTATTTTTTTTTTGGACAGCGAACTCGTATCTGCCGCCGCCACCTCCTCGAGTATCGCTTTGATGATCGCTTTGGTGGATTGTTCGGAATTGAGTCTATAACAACCCTGGAAAATTTTGTCGAGTTCCGATGGAGGAATCTCTGGCAATCCACGATATATTGGAGCCCTATCAAATCTAGATCGGAATTTGGATGAGTTTAGGGCGTGGTGTCCAGCTTGTAGCTCGGACGTCCTTTGGAAGATCCAACCGTTGATCGGCTGTGGAATTCCTATATCTACCACCTCTCAAAATTTTAGCTCGATCCGACCGTCCAAACTCCGGGAACCTTCCGATTAGTGCATCACTTTTCGGATCTGTTTTCTGCGCGAAAACGAATCCGACCCGAGTTCATCTTTTTTATGAACGGGATTTCGGACATCCCTTTCGAAGGAAGTTTTGTATGGGGTATTGTGTTTTGTTCCCGAACACATCCCACTAACTTTAAGATCTTTTGAACATGATCTTCAACATCATGCTGGTGTCAAACCAGTCCGGCAATATTACTCCACGGCTGCCGACCTGCGCTAGACACGTCGTCACTTTAGCCGAGCTCAATTTCTTCGGATCATCATCTCGGCAAGCCGAACGAGAGTCCGACATCGCGAAGGATAAATCATCATCAACATCGCCGCCCCACGGATTACACGGAGCGGGCATACCGGCATCGTCGCATGGTCACTTCATCAAGCCGGCATCGACCACATCACGACCTGCACCGACAGGGCCGCACTATTGCCTCTTCAAGCTGGTGTCCATCACGCCGACCTACTTCGACTCATCGGCTGACGTCGAGGTCGACATCTCGGCTAGACCAGGGGCTTCGCCATCTCTTCATCAACCTACTCCGGACACTTCGGCGTCACTAGCTGACCAGCTCCGTCACGTTAGCTGAGCCGAGGGATTTGCCTCGGCGAGTCAACCTTTACCAGCATTGCCATGCCGTCGTTTTATCACCCATCAGGCAATGGGTGTGCGAAGCGATTCCCAATTTTGGGAATCACCTTCCTTCGGATTGCTACAACAAATAAACCAGCTGCTATTAATCCCAGTATTTTTTGCTTGTTTGGGTTCATTTTTCCCAAGGAATTATTACTCTGGTTTGTCCATCATATGTACACAGGTCTATCAAATGGTGACCGCATTAACGACGGTCTTGTGGTGGTTCGATCGGTTTCCGTACATAGTCCGGCGAACGCCGCATCCGGAGCTCGGAACGACCTGTAAATTTAGGCTTTGCCACGCCTTTACTACATCACGCCGACGCCCTGCACCGACATTGACTTCGGCGCCAGGCCATATTTCTTCTATTCCTCACTCTGCATAAATTATTTATTATGCAACATTTTTTTAATTATCATTATTACTATTATCTCCAGTTTGCACTATTTTTTGTGCACATTAAAATGATCCGGGGACTTAGGCGTCACTCTGCCGGTCTGCATTGACCGTGAAATGTCACCACTTCGGCGTGTCGAGCTCTCCGCTCCGCCACCTCGGGACCAGCTTGGGGGATGGAACCTTGCCCCGCATGAAGCTCGGACCGCGTCATCAATACCGAACACATTAACCAGCTAAGTCGCTTTTATGCTCAAAGCTTTAATTTCTAACTTGTGTTCGGTCCGACCAAGCATTATACTTTTTTGGAAAAAAGTTGCTTATAAAAAATTTCCTTGTCCAAACTTTGTTTGTGACACATAAATTCAAATACCCAATTCATTTGGGGGCTTCCTTCATGAAGCTTTTCCAGTTGCATATGATTATACTTGTACAGCTTCGTTCCTTGTTCGTGTATTACGCCACAATATGCACCATATTGACTTAAGCGATTTGCAAGCTGGGTTGCCTCGCTCCTGTGTTTACCCCTACGTTCCCGATTATTCGGGTAGGGAGTAAAGGGAGCACCTCTGCGATTGTCATGATCGGGCCGCCCGAGCCGGACGTCAGACTGGGTGAAGCCGAAAGCTAGCGCTCTTATAGTTTTCAATGATGGTCGGCACACAACGGATCTCATGAGTACAAAAAATCTATTGCACAAGTCTCATAATAACAATGAGCACCGAAGAAAGGTATCGGTGGGGGTAGTATTTTCTTCGAAGATGCTTCTTACACTTCACGGTAATATAGCATAAGTTCCCTGAGCGCACATTGTCTCTTACAGTCTTATGGCCTGATTGCCTGGTTATTCGAAACACCGTCGATATTCTCGACCGATGGAGTACATAACACTTTTCGGTTCTTAACCGAAGAGGGAGAAACTGATGGTCGGTTAAGACGCGTTTCAAGTTCGGTTGAACATAGATATGATATAAGTACTTCGGTACATGCAATCATTCTTCTACCCAAGTCACTTGGGGGCTCTTAAGTTTATTTGAGCCATTTTATAATAAGTCTTATTTTTCTTAGTCGTTGCAAAGTTTTATTATTATTATTTATCACTCCTTTTTTCGACACGAGTGTGCGGTCACTAGCCGGGGAGCCTAATTTCTCTCTCAAAGCCACTAGAGTTTAGTTTGCTAAACCGGCCTGATGAGAAGTACTCCACCCTCGGGATAGGAGGTTGAAGCCGTAGGCTGACCCGCTCGAAGTCTTGAGATATGATGTATCATGTTAAAGCACGACAGAAGCACTTCTTTTTTCTAAGACCAACTTTCGGATTGGCACCGAACACTTGATATTGTTCGGACGTCATGTTTTTACTGACGTTTCTTGGTTTTCCAAGCTTTTTGGCACTTTTAAATTATTTGTGCTTTTCCAGCATTAGTCTCGCAGTGCAATGCCGGACACCTTTAGGGATTCGGCAAAAACATTCTCAGATATTACTATATATGCATCGGTTTCGAATTGTGTCTTCGGTCAATAGTTGGGTTGCCCGGCTCCTGCACTTGCTTCTTATGTTCCCTTTTGTTCGGCTAGGCGTGCAAAGGGTGAACCACTTTGATTGTGCTTCCAGCTCACATGGTTAAGCACCTCAGTGGAGAAAGCCGAAAACTAACTTCCACAATAAGCGTAAACTAGTCAGCGATCCGATGATTATGTTAAATGATGGGCCATTCATAACATTGGCCGAAGTGTTTATGGCTTGACCCCGACTGTCGCCGAACACTACCGGGGGCTATTAACTGGCCTACCAAACTAAATCCTCAATATTTTGCTCTTACATTAGAGCTGAGGTTTAATGATCATGCTTAGCATGACAACCCAAAGAAAGGAACCGATAATGGGACTATTTTCTTTGGAAGACATTTCTTCTGTTAAACAGTAATATAACTTTCTACGTACCTTTGTTTATAAAACCGTATGGCCAGATTGCCTTGTTTGTTGTAAATCTTTTCCCTCATAAAGGCTTTATAAAGTAGGACAAACACTCCTCGGCTACTGGCCGAGGAGGTGGAAGCTGATGGTCGGTCAACAAAGTTTTGTACAATGCGGATCCGAGCATTAATGACGTAAAGTACTTGGATACATAGAGTCATTACACATAATTTGTGATTTTACTATGGATATTGATCCTTAATTCGGCCACCCGTGCCCGCATTAAGGCCCGGGGGCTACTGGGCTTCGGGCTTATTATTTACAAATATTAAAGGGGCACATTGATCCCCTGATCTGGTGTTACCACCCGACCAGTGTCTCGGGGGCTACTGCATTGCTTGTCCAATGCATAAAATTTTATGTGCAATATAGTTTCCGAGGAGATTTTGATCCTCAGGTTGGTCGGCCGCACCCAACCTGAGTCTTGAGGACTGAGCACGCCGCTTTAGTGTCCCGAAGTATTTTGCCGAGCTTGGACTTGATCCTCAGGCCGATTTTTGCAAATCAACCTGAGTCTCAGTGGCTACTGGGATCAGCGGTCTTACGTCATCCTTCAGGTGCATCTTGGGTTTTAGACCGATACACACCTTGAGGGCTACTGGCTATATATCTCGGCAGAGAATAAATTGCACCAATAAAATATATTCACAAAAATCGGCCCACATTCGGGGTGGTGCACCACCTCGGAAGCAGCCCGACATAAAGCTCGGGCGCTTGTGGCTGGCTCCATAGAGGGCATTTCCGGCATTAAGCTCGGCTAAACTCCTTCAAACTTCTTTGAACCAAGGTGATTTACGACACCTCGGATATAGTCCGGTGTTGGAGCTCGGATGCAGTCCGGCATTGGAGCTCGGATATACAGTCCGGCGTTGGAGCTCGGATACATAGTCCAGCGTTGGAGCTCGGATACATTCCGGCGTTAGAGCTGGGAAGCGGTCCGGCGTTGGTGCTCAGTTGCAAAAGATACCTCGAATACAGTCCGGCGTTAGAGCTCGGACGCAAGAGGACGCTGCCGCCCGGGAACAACTTCAAACCCGAAGTGTGGCATAAAAATAACAAGGCATTGGTAAAGGCCGGAAACTTAAAGGGGCTCCTCGGATACCCAACATGTAAACTCGTCGAATGCATTTCGGCGATCCTTAAGATCAAAGATAAAGAAGATTTGTTGAACCAGTTTTCAAGACCGACGACCGAAGATGAAGAACAGTTCGGAAGAATCGAGGAGCGTCCCTAACTTGAAGACCGGTTCAGGGGGCTACTGACGGTGTCCTGGACTAGGGGGTACTCACCATGTCGTCTTCCGATCTATTAGATTGGGCCGAGGCCCCCCATGGCCATATACTCATGGGCCAGTTCGGACAGCTGCCGCATACAAGGAAGATTCCACAAAGACTTGGCGATCAAGACAAGGACTTCTCCCCACCGGCATATACGCCTAGGACTCTTGTTAACCTAGGCCTCTGGTGCATTATATAAACCAGGGCCAGGCTAGTCGATAGAAGACACAACATACAATCATACCATAGGCTAGCTTCTAGGGTTTAGCCTCTCCGATCTCGTGGTAGATCTACTCTTGTACTACCCATATCATCAATATTAATCAAGCAGGACGAGGGTTTTACCTCCATCAAGAGGGCCCGTACCTGGGTAAAACTTCGTGTCCCTTGCCTCCTGTTACCATCCGGCCTAGACGCACAGTTCGGGACCCCCTACCCGAGATCTACCGGTTTTGACACTGACACCCATCACTTGGCCCTTCGCGATCAGGGGGCTTGACATGGTCGGACCCCTTAAAGGGGGAACCCATAAGAAAAAATACTTAGTGGTCATGGTGGATAAATTCACCAAATGGATAGAAGCCAAACCTGTCAAAACGGCTGACGAGGTGATAGACTTCGTATCTGGGGTTGTACACCGTTATGGCGTCCCCCACAGTATCATCACTGACAACGACACAAATTTTACAGCCGACGAGGTGAAACTCTGGTGCAGCAATATGGGCATCAAGCTCGACTATGCTTATGTCTATCACCCACAAACTAACAGTCAAGTTGAGAGAGCAAATGGTCTTATCATGAGCGGCGTTAAACCCAGGCTAGTGCGGTCCTTAACGAAATCAAACACACACTGGGTAGAGGAGCTCGACTCTGTACTATGGGGGCTGCAGACCACGCTGAATCGCACTGCCGGATACACACCGTTCTTTATGGTGTACGGCGCAGAGGCGGTTCTGCCTTGCGACATAATTCATGACTCACCTCAAGTGCGCATGTACGAAGAAAAAGAGGCCGAGCTCAATCGGTAGGACAGTTTGGACGCCCTGGAGGAGGAGCGTGACGTGGCAGAGGCCCGTTTCGCATTTTATCAGCAACAGGCTCGAAGGTATCACAACAGAGAAGTACGGGCCAAAACCTACAACGTTGGCGAACTAGTTCTACGCCTGCCGGAGAAGAAAAAGAACAAGCTCAAGCCCAAATGGAAAGGTTCCTTCATTATTGACCAGGTTCTGACCGATGGAACGTACCGTCTGTGGGATGCATCGGATAATCGAATCGAGCCAAACCCATGGAACGCAGCCAGACTCCGAAGATTCTACGCCTAGCGCCGGACTGTATGTTCGTTTCCTCACCCCCGTCAATTTTTCGCATATTTGTTTTTTCCCTCTTCCTCTTTTTTTCTCATTCCGGCCCTAAAAGACTAAACGTGTGTCTTGATTGCACAATCGCGCCGCGCTTGTCGCGCTCATTATACCTGGGGGCTTCTTACACATAAACTTAATATAATTATTTTTATGGGCTTTATGTCCCGCACATGTGTCATTCTTCTGCATGTACCTTTTTCGCCATTATATGCATTGATATGACTTAAGTTTTGGCCAAGCTGGGTTGCCTGGCTCTTGTATTTATGCCTTATGTTCCCGTTAATTCGGCTAGGGCATAAGGGGAGCACCTCTGTGATTATTACTGCCGGGTCAGCCGAATATGTACCTCAGACTGGGTGAAGCCGAAAGCTAGCATTCTTAAGGGAATATTCGGTCGGCGAACAAAAGATGACTTTTATTTAATTTGAAAAAATGCCCCCAGATGTTTACAACCCGCGTTCCTTTTCGCAGTTCGGACATGCACATTAGGGCATGCGTACCCAAGGAAATGAACCCTTAACGAAACTATTCTCCCTGGAAGATGTTTCTTACTACCCATGTAATATAACATAGCTAGTTGGGTACTTGTCTTTTCAAGCACTTATGACCCCTATGCCTAGTTTCCATACATACCCTGGTTTTTATATAATCGAGCAGGTATTCGGATACACTCCGGACTATCGGGTCCAGAGGTCGAAGCAAAAAGGTCCACCATGACAAATGATTTACAATCCGGCTAGGGACATTACATATGTCACTTGAAGTACACAGTCACTAAGACTAATTCAATTCTTCTTCTATACCATCCAACAGGCTGTCTAGCCTACAATCCTGTTGTGAATATATGCGACTAATTCTACTTGATCATACACTAAACTGACGGGGATCTCCTTCCCATCAGGCCCCACAGGTCCGACCTTGGCCATGTGGTTTGGGTCCGCTTTTGTGTATCGCGTCTTCACGATAGCCCAGGCTTCCCTCGCACCTTGTCGGCAAGCTGATATCTTCCGTAATCGGAAGCGCCGCCGTGCTCCCTTGACATTCTCTACAAGCTCTCCCATGCCTCCTGGTAGGGATGCGGACGGCCACAAGGCTTGGGCAATACCCTGCATCACCTACCGAACTTGCTCGTGCAGTTGTGAGAGCTCTGGTAGAAGATCACTCGAAGACCCGGGCATCTCTTCTGCGGGACGACCCGTCAGCATACCTGCAGACACAACTCTATTAGTCGGCTTCGTCGCCGAACTCCTTTAAAAGTTCATTCAAGCACTTACTAAAAATGCCGCGCCGAAGCCGCTTATTCTCCTGTACGGAGTCCGCCAGCTGGGCCCGGACATCTTTCAGTTCCTCGCCCAGCCGGGTATTTGCGTCTTGGAGATTGTTTTTCTCCTGCTTGACTCGCGTAAGCACGCGCTCACCAGCATTTAGCAGTCGATCAGCACGTGCCGCATTCACCACTACGGCCTCCGGACTCACTCTGGGGTCACCTACAACATCTATTGTTAGATTTGCATACATGCCGCATACTATCTGGTACCTGTCTTCTTTGCAAGGGAAACAAGTGTTACCAGAGGGACCCTTCTCGGACTCCCTCAACGCGGCAACAGCGGCCCCTAGCTGGGCCTTGCACTCTTCCAGCTCTTGAGACAATTGGGAATTCTTCTCCGTGAGAACCTAATCAAATAAATGATCCTTAAATCAGTTGTGTCAACTGTTTCAAGCCTCAGGGGCTACTAATACATATAATCGTCAGATTTACTTACCCATATATCCCTTACATACTGATCCGTGGCTCTGGCTAGACCATTTTGAGCAGCACGGATGTACGCGTCTCTGGAATTGAAGGCATCAAATGCCTCTGGTGAGAAACAAGCGTCACAGAGTACGGTCCGGCGACGCCTGTGATTCATGGCGCTCTCCACTTTGGAATTTGTGGCGGATAGTCTGTCCGCATCCTCAGTAGGAGGAACATCCGGCGTCTGGCTCGCATTAGCTTCCGCCTCTATGTCCGACCCTGGAGCCCGACTGGTCGAGGCGTGATCGGCAGCCTCTCCGGATATAGTCCGGCGGGCATTTTTCCTAGGAAACACGGATATCGTTGTATTTTTAGCAAGATGACGACCACGGAATGAGGTTTTGTGTTATAGCTCAGTGCTGGTGTCTCCGTCCTGACCGCCTTCCTTTTTTGCCTACCTGGCTTCGGTTCCTCTTGTTGGCGAGTTGCTGCAGGTTCGGCACGTCGTCCTGAAGGCCTTCCCTGTAAGACATCATACGTGTAGGGTAGGTGAAGTGCATAAAAGGGGAACCTTTTTTGGGAGTTGGGACTTTGGTTTTTCTTATGTGCGACGCAGGGAGTAGTCTCGGATAGTCGGCCGTTATGGCCACCATGGCGTCATCGCAGCTCAATTGATAGATTGCCTGTCTATCAGCTCCACGAATATGTCCAGATCCTTTTCAAGTCCGGGATCGAGGGCCCGGCCAGGGTCCTCGGGTTGTGGAGCTGGGCTGTTGACCTCCTTTATCGCTTTTCGTAGTTCCCGCCACGAAATGGCAAGGTGAGTACCTACGATGAAGAGTGCGGGAAGGTTGAGAGTGAAAAGGGTACAACTCACCGAGCTTGGAGGGTTGTACATGGAGAATATGTCCCGTGGTTTAATGTGGATGAACTCCTCTTCCTCTCCCTTGAATAACTCAGACAGAACTTTTGCTAAAGTAGCAGGTGAGTCCGGTCCCTTGCGCCCGCAACGGGTGGCATCGTCTTCCCCGTTAAAACACCACAGGGGGTGCCCTCGATATTGAAGTGGTTGCACCCCCCGCACTATGCATATTGACATAACCTCGATTATTGTCAACCCTGATTGAGCCAACGCTTTTATCCGGTTCATCAGATAAAGGACTTCTCTGTTATCTTCCTCCTAGGGGCTCCGTGGGCGCCAACTTTGATGTTTCTTCAGAGGAGCATTGTCGAACTCAGGAAGACCTAGCCGAACAGGTCTGGAAGAGGGACGTCCTCAATGTAAAACCACTCTGAAGGCCAGTCTTCGGACGTCTTCTTTAAAGTATCGGACGGGTATCCGTTCTCGGCGATGCGCCATATTTCGGCTCCGCCCACTTAATAAAGTGACCCCTTCTGTGTGCGGGGCACAAGGAAGAATAGCCTTTTCCACAGCTCGAAATGAGCCTCGCAGCCCAAAAATAACTCGCAAATGGCAACATAGCCGGCGATGTGTAATAAGGAAGCAGGGGTGAAATTATGCAACTGGAGGCCGTAAAACTCCAGGAGTTTGCGGAGGAACGGATGAATTGGAAATCCGAGTCCCCTTAGTAAGTAAGAGACAAGGCATACCCGCTCCCCCTTGGAGGGATTGGGGAAGCTCTCTGCTTGCTCCCTGCCATTATAAGTGGCGAGCCCAGCTCGGACGGGGACCATATACGCCGGAGGGAGAAATCCCTGGGTCTGCAACTGTTCTAATCGGTCGTGCGGGACGGAACACTTCTCCCAATCGCCGGGCTTCGGGCTACGGGAGCGAGAGGAGGAGCTGCGGTGGCTGGCCATGATGGAATGGATTTTTCCGAGCGCGCTCCGATGGATTCTCGCTGTGGGAAGATGGTGTGGATTGGATCTAAGAATCCCCATCCCTTTAATAGACGATTTATTTACTTGGCTAGGGGGGCGAATGTAAAAACGCCCTGGCTCCTCGCATTCGCTCGACACGTGGAAGATAGCTCTTATTGGGCGCAGAAGCCAAGGAGTCCAACATTTATGGGAGCCGGGCACTACTTAACAGATATTCAAGATTTGGAGAAAAACCCGCCTTGCAATGCCGAAGACAATACTGCGCGTCGGACTCAACGTCATTGAAGTCTGGTCGGGGGCTACTGAGGGAGTCCTGGATTAGGGGGTCTCCGGACAGCCGGACTATATCCTTTGGCCGGACTGTGGGACTATGAAGATACAAGAATTAAGATTTCGTCCCGTGTCTGGATGAGACTCTACTTGGCGTGGAAGGCAAGCTAGGCAATATGAATATGTAAATCTCCTCCCTTGTAACCGACCTTGTGTAACCCTAGCCCCCTCCGGTGTCTATATAAACCGGAGGGTTTAGTCCGTAGGACAACATACAATCATACCATAGGCTAGCTTTTAGGATTTAGCATCTACGATCTCGTGGTAGATCAACTCTTGTAATACTCATATCATTAAGAACAATCAAGCCCTGGTGTCGTGCTCCTTCTTGAAGGCGGCGGCTGGGAACAACTCTTGGTGGCGGGGCTGCTGGTGGCGTGGTGGCGGTGCGCTTCGGCCTTCTACTTGGTGCTGCGCCTTGCTTCGCGGGACCAGTGGACGGTTTTTTGGTGGAGTGGTGCTTCATCCATACATTGATGGCGACGGATCTTGACGGCGTGGCGCAGTGCAGATTCAGAGTTCGATGTGGGAGGATGGACTCGCGCAGGAGGACGACGCTGTCTGGCGTCGTGGTGTCGTCGATGGCAGAGAGATCTGGCATGGTAGATGCAACAGTACAGCTCTAAAGATGGACTCGTGGCAGGTGGCTGTGACGGCCTCATACCCGGCAGGCGTCCTGGTTGAGAAGTGCGCCGGACTGGTAGGTGCCCCATACTAGGCAGGCGTCCTGGTTGGGACCTCAGGTCTTAGATGTTTAGGTTTAGCTGCGATGTCTGTTTGGTATTAGGCCCAGACTATCAGCGCCCCTTCATCATTTGGATAGGCGTAGCGACAGTTGTTGCTTAGACGGTGGCTTTAGTCTTGCTGTTGTATTACTTTGTAAGGTCTTGTGAGAATAATTAATAAAGTGGCCGTATGCATCGCCCAGATGCAGAGGCCGGGGGTCATCCTCCTTTTCTAAAAAAAAATTTAAGAACAATCAAGCAGGACGTAGGGTATTACCTCCATCAAAAGGGCCTGAACCGGAGTAACATCGTGTCCCCTACTTCCTGTTACCATCTGCCTTAGACGCACAGTTTGGGACCCCCTACCCGAGATCCACCGGTTTCGACACCGACAACGACACTTACCACGCAAGCCAAAAATGGTGTCAACAAACAAAACATAACGTGGTAGATAGTACAGGTTCGCACTGCAAGCAATAGGTGAATCAATTGGAGAGAACTTAAGTTTACAACAAACACACATGAAGTCGTGAAATGAACCTACTGCGGATGCTCCTTGAGACTAAGGAGGGTTTTGAAGATGCCTACAAGCACGCCGGCGATGGAGAGCACGGCGGCTATGGTCTTGAAGTTTCTGTAGAGAAACTTATGGACAGCAATCCTCACAGGCCTTTCACGCCTGTAATGTTCAACTTCCTCCAAGATGGAGTAGTAGCGTCGGCCGAGGCGCATGTGGCGAGTGAGGCCCTTGTCAGAAGAGCACATTCCATATCAAAGGTAATATAGCGCAGCAGGAAGCAACCATCGAGGAACATCATTGCCGCAAATTCGGCGTTACTGAAACCCGCGATCGCATCTTCCGCGTAGCAGCAGCGGACTTGGCCGATGATGGAGATGATCTTGTCGTACATTTCCTCAACCGAGTGGCCCGACTCTGCGCTAAAGTAGTGCGCCGCCGCGTGCTTGACCTCCTCCATTTCTTGCAGCTGGGGTGAGCCATGGTGGTACGGGCCGAGGGCCACGAAGCTCGGGATGATGTAGCGGCCGCCTTTGCTGCCGACTCCCTTCAGGCCACGCGGGAACCTATGAATCTTGGTTCCAATCCTGGAGAAATCGGTTTCAAGTCTCTCAGTCGTCTTCCTGACCAGCTCTTGGATATGTACTATGGTTTCTGATGTGGCTTCCATGGCCTGTTTTTAGTTTTAAATCAGAGGACCAGATCGAGAGGGAGAGTGGAAACACCCCATGCTCTACCAGGCTTTATGAGAACCATGATACTCGTATGAGCTAACCTTGGCGTTTACTTTCATGATAAACGGAACTCAACGGAACCCTGTATTTCTTTAAGTTATCATTCTACCACCGGCGGCTTTTGTTTAAGCAACACCATTTTTTTTAAGACAGACAGCTTTTGGTTTGTGATTGGAGGAATACAGACGACTTCTAGAAGTCTTTCAACATGGGAGATACGAAAATCCATGCAGTCTAATGATCTAATTTGTGCTTCTCTTCATGTAAGGTCTAATGATATAATTTTCAGGCTACATAGTACTCCCTCCGTCCCATAATATAAGAACGTTTTTGACACTGCGTCTCATAATTTGTGTCAAAAACGTTTTTATATTATGGGACGAAGGAAGTATATAACTATAAACCATGAAGTCGTGTTTTTCTTTGGACCACCGGCGGCTTTAGTTCCATCCAAGACAATTTTCTAAGAAAGACACCTAGCTTCTGGTTTGTGATTGGAGGAATACAGACGACTTTTAGTTGTGAATTGATGAATCCAGACGACTTGGGAATGAATCATCCAGCCGATACCTGCTTTATTACTGTTGTATTTAATCGATTTACAGGCAGGTACTAGCATTGTAAGCAAGGAATACGTGAGAAACAAGGAGATTGTGTAGTCCTTCCCAATGGTGTGAAGGTGTAGGTGAAGAAAATAAGCTCTCATTTAATATAATTATTTGAGATGGTTATCCTAGGTGCATGTATTTAAAATAGTTTGAAAAGGCTAACAAGGGTGGGAGTGTATGCCTTAATGTGGTTGCTATGGCTGTTAGAAATGATTTGGTTTTTATGACAAAAATGCTTCTCCTCTAGATGTTATTTTTCGATATAAGCACTCGCTTCATACGTGGCCTACGCTACAAGAGTACCAATCATTGTTTAAGGTGGTGCGTACATGGTTGGAGCAGGTGACTACGGAGGTTTTTTCCTGACATGCATGCATGGGTGGCAGCATAACCTCTAGATAGATCCACCCCCACTTTTGGCATAGGCATAGTGTCGGTCCACAGGACGGTTTTGTTTGATTTTTTTGTCAGACTTATCACGATGATCGTTTGTCTGCATCTTAATTATGCACAGGCCGGTGTTACTTATTATGCTTTGTATCTTCTTCATGCTATATTTTTTTAGATAATAAGGCCGACTGTGTATTCAACGCGTATCATAATCAGTGTGTGACACTTCAATAATTTTACTATAGTTTTAAGTGGTCATTTGATAACAACATACCTAGTGTCAAAAATTACCTACCACGTTTACATTTTTGAAAAATTCTTAAAACCATAATTTCAACGTAGCAGTGTTCGGTAATAAGCAGACGCTGCTAGTCTGTATTTAGTAGAAGCGTTTAAGGAAACTGAACGCTTCTAGTTGTAAGATTAGGGAAACCACACATTGTGGTGCCTTGTATTGATCAATATATATAGGTTACAAGGCAGAGTTCGTATTGTACAATATACGGACACCTATACAAGGACTACACATATACAACCGTACAACTATACAGAAAACAATACGGTTATATATTCTAACACCCTCCCTCAGTCGTAGAAGGTCGTCGGCGAATGTTAAGACTGTCCCGAAAATCCAAAAAGAGAGGAGATGGCAATCCTTTGGTGAAAATGTCCGCAAATTGAGAAGAACTCGGAACGTGAAGAACCCGGACCTCGCCTGTGGTGACACGGTCGCGCACAAAGTGTAAATCGATCTCCACATGCTTGGTGGGCTGATGATAAACGGGATTCTGTGTAATGTAAACAGAGCTCACATTGTCACAAAACACCACAATGGCACCAGTCACCGGTCGGTGAAGCTCCTGAAGAAGCTGCCGTAACCAACATGTTTCAGCCACGACATTTGCAACTGCCCTGTATTCGGCCTCGGCTGGAGTGAGAGACCGTGTGCTGCCGGTTAGCAGACCACGACACCAGGTTAGTGCCAAGAAAGACACAATAACCTGAGGTAGACCGGCGAGTGTCAGGGCAACCTGCCCAATCAGCGTCAGAATAGGCCACCAATTTGTTGGAGCTGCGTCGAAACAAAGTGAGGCCATGGCCGGTGGTGCCGCGGATATAGCGAAGCACACGCTTCACAAGGAGCAAATGATTAGCCCGAGGATCATGCATATGAAGACAAATCTACTGCACAGCATAAGAGATGTCCGACCGAGTGAACGTGAGGTACTGAAGACCGCCTACAATACTACGATACTCGATGGGATCTGTAACTGGATCACTAGACTTGGCTGAAAGTTTGGAGGTAGTATCAACGGGAGTAGAGATGGGTTTGCACTGCAACATGCTAGCTCTGTCAAGAAGATCCAATGCATACTTCTCATGTGAGAGAAACAAACTGTCCTTGCTGTGTGTGATAGAGATGCCCAAAAAATGATGTAGATCACCCATATCTATCATACTGAATTCGGTACGAAGAGAGGCAATCAAACTGTGCAACAATGTCGAGGAAGATGCAGTCAGGATAATATCATCCACATAGAGCAGGAGATAGGCCATGCCAGCACCACGCCGATAGACAAACAACGAGCTGTCGGACTTGGAGCCAATGAAACCAACTGATGCAATGAGCGAAGCAAACTGCTGAAACCATGCTCGAGGCGCCTGTTTCAAACCATAGAGTGATTTGTTGAGACGACAAACCTTATCAGGGAAATTAGGATCAGTGAACCCAGAAGGTTGACGAGCATAAACAATCTCGATGAGAGTGCCATTGAGGAACGCATTCTTGATGTCAAGCTGATGAATGGACCAGTCACTAGAGAGAGCAAGAGAGAGCACTGTTCGAATAGTGGCTGGCTTAACGACCGGGCTGAAAGTTTCATCAAAATCGATACCTTCTCGCTGAGTAAATCCACGAAGCACCCAACGAGCTTTGTAGCGATCCAAAGAACCATCAGACTTCATCTTGTGATGGTAGATCCACTTACCAATACCAATGTTAGCATTGCGAGGTGGATCAACGAGGTCCCAAGTATTGTTGGAGAGAAGAGCACCATACTCCTCAACCATAGCGGAATGCCAATTTGGATTCTTGAGAGCACCACGATAAGTCTTCGGTATTGGAGATAAACCCTCAACATGAAGATCAAATATCTTTTTCGGCTGCACAATGCCCTGTTTAGTACGAGTGGCCATGGCGTGGGATGGTGGCGGTGGAGGGGCCCGCGGCCGGCGGGTCCGGGGTGGATCCACAGCAGCAGGAGCTGGCGACGGCGTTGCCGGCGATGACGCTGCTACAGTAGGAGAAGGATTCCCATCAGGGCCGCCATCGGGGCTCCCGGCAGGGCGCTCGGCAGAAGCCCGTGCCCCAGGCGACCGGGGCGAGGTCGGTGGCGGTGACCGAGGCGAAGTCGGTGGCGGCGACCGTGAAGGAACCGTGGCGGCGGCGACGTCGATCGTGGCGGCGACCGTGGGGTCACGTCTGGTGTCACCGTTCTTGGCACGGTGAACGGCATCAACGAGATCGGCTGCTCAGTACCCTGCAAAAAACCATAAGTGTGCAGGGAAGGAGTAGGAGTTGACAAAGATGGAGTGGAGGCAAAGGGAAAGGTTGACTCATCAAACACTACATGACGAGAGATGATGATCTTTTGGGTGGAACGATCAAGGCAACGATAGCCATGATGCCGTGATGGGTACCCTAGAAACACGCATGGCACGGAGCGAGGCGCAAGTTTGTGCGGAGCAACGGCTGTGGTGTTGGCGTAACATAGACATCCGAAAACCCGAAGACCAGCATAGGCAGGATCTACGCCAAGTAATGCACGAAAAGGAATACGATCCGAGATTGCCTTGGAAGGCAGCCGATTATGCAACATAACGGCGGTGTGAATAGCTTCGACCCAAAAACAAGGTGGCATACTAGCTTGGATAAGGAGTGTACGAGTAATGTCATTAAGAATATGAATAATGCGTTCGGCTTTACCATTCTGTTGCGAAGTGTATGGACATGAAAAGCGGAGTGCAATTCCATGGTGCTGGGAAAAAGAATGGAGGAGTGAATTATCGAACCCACGACCATTATCACACTGAATAGCATGCAAGCATGCACTAAACTGGGTGAGCGCTAAAGCATGAAGGGACGACAAGTGCAAGAAAGCTTCGCACTTAGTCCATAGAGGGTAAACCCATGCATACTGAGTAAAATCATCGAGACAAACGAGATAATACTTAAAGCCATAAATACCCTCAACAGGATATGTCCACAAATCACAGTGAATTATTTGAAACGGAGTAGTGGTTACACGATTGGTGGAAGAAAAGGGAAGACGAACATGACGACCTAACTGGCAAGCATGACACAAACTACTTTTATTCTTTTCCCTAGGGATAATCGAAGAATGAGCTAATGACTCCATGACGGGCCGCCCAGGATGCCCAAGCCGACGGTGCCAGAGTGTTGCATCGACGATGAGGAAGGCGTGTGGCTGGCTGGTAGAGGAAGGGCGGATGGAGTAGAGAGCTCCGAAGCTAATGCATCTGAGAATCTCGGTCCTAGATAGAAGATCCTTCACAGAAAAACCAAGAGGGTCAAATTCGAACACACAAAAGGTTTTTGACTATGTTAGGAACTACTAAGACATTATGAACGTAAAGAGGACGAGAGGTGGTGGAAATAGGAAGACGTGCATGCCCGGTATCGATGATTGGAACAGTGGAACCGTTACCGACAACGACAGCACGACGAGAGTAGGAGAGGGGAGACATGGAGGTGAGCATACCGGGATCGGACGCGAAGTGGGAGGAGGCGCCGGTGTCCATCACCCACTCCCTGGGGGGTGCTTGCAGCCTCATGGTTTGGAACTGATGCATGAGCGTGGCATGGTCCTATGAAGCCGAAGTTGATGCCGGTGATGATGGAGCCGTGCCTGTGAGACCGTAGGAGGGCTGTCCAGAGGCGTAGCCGTAGCCGTAGGGAGCAAGGTCATACGGGTTCTGGGTGTAGAACGCATGCGGCAACAGGGTGTGCCGGGGCGCATAGCTGGGAGCAGGGGCGTAGCCGGGCGGCGCGCGACCGAGGAGCCCCCCTTGGCCATAGGGCCACATCTGGATGGCGTCGTTCCAGGGATGTTGCACTGAGGGCCAGGAAGGAGTGGCAGCCTGCGGGGTCGTGGGCGCCGGGATGATCTCCTTGGTGACTCCAGCGGCGGCCTTCTTCTTCTTCTTCTTTCCTTTTCCAGGAGCCTTGCCAGGGTTGCCGGTGTTGGTGAAGAGGGCCGTGTCGAGTTGCGGGCGCGGCGGTTTTTGCGCTTCATGTCTTGGAGCGCAAGCAACGAGCGGCACTGTGCGAAGGTCATACCGGGCATGAGGGAGATCAGATTGGCGGCAGACTCGTATTGCTCGGAGAGGCCATTGAGGCAGTGGACCACCATCCCGACATCATCAACGGGGGCACCAAGATCCGCAAGCCCATCGAAGAGGGACTTGACCTTCTGAAGATAGTCGGCCATACTCATCTCTCCCATCTTGACATCGCCGAGCTCGGCCGTGAGGTGGAGTTGACGATTGATCCTGTGGTCGTTGAAGAGACCGTTGATGTTGTTCCAGAGATCGACGGCGAGGGGATCGTCGCCGAGCGTCATGACAGCGTCGAGGATACTAAGCGAGACAGACCCATAGAGCCAAGAGACGACGGTGGCGTCGAGGAGAGACCACTCCGGGTTCGGCGCATCGGGAGCATCGAAGTCGAGGTGATCCAGGAGGGCGTACTTGCGACAGGCGGCGCGGAAGAAGGTGCGCCACTGCCGGTGAACGCCGGTGTCGAGCGCGAGCTCAACGGGAACATGGCCTTTGATGGAGTGGAGGCCGACGGCCTGGGCGTGCAGCGAGGTCAAGGAGAAAGACCCCGCGCTCGTCCCGGATATATCGGCGGCGGTCGCGAGAGGCAGCTTGGCCTTGACGGCCTCGGCGGCCTCGGCGTCCTGGCGCTCCTTGGCGGCGGCCAGCGCCTGGTTCGTCGCGTCGGCGTCGGGCTGCGACATGGATGCGGCGGTGCGGGCACGGCAACGGGAGAGGAGGTGGTGGCTCCGGCGGCAGCGGAAGGAGGAGGAGGGCGGCACAGGCTAGGGTTAGGCTTTTAGGCTCTGATACCATGTAAGATTAGGGAAACCACACGTTGTGGTGCCTTGTATGGATCAATATATATAGGTTACAAGACAGAGTTCGTATCGTACAATATGTGGACACCTATACAAGGACTACACATATACAACCGTATAACTATACAGAAAACAATATGGTTATATATTCTAACACTAGTTTGACAACTCTAACCGCGTTCGACGAAATAGAGCGCTGCTAGTCCATAGTTAGTATTAGCAGCGTTTTGGTATCACGAAATGCTACTAGTTTGTCATCAGTTGCAGCGGTTGGTACATGAAACGATGCTAACTTTGTGTAATACTAAAGCTATTCTGGCGGGACTTGTTTGGTGTTATTTTCCTCAAATCCAACACCCTGTGAGGCAGCCACAGCCGAGATCGCCGCCGCTTTCCTCAAAGAGGGAGAAGAGGAAAGTGGCAGACCGAGACGAGTGGGATGTGACTAGCTAGGTGTGGGAGGAGTGAAAAAAATGAAAGATTCCGTGAGGCAGGCCTCGGTTGGAAAGTGAAAGTGTGAGGTGAACGGGACTTTTTTGAAAGAAAAAGTAAAGAGAAAAGAAAGGGATAATTATTGTTTAGCTGAATGTTGTTCCTAAATTAGATGACAATGCATTCATCAAAGCTTATAGTACAAAGACCTAAACACGCACAGGGATTATGTGGCTGAAGGTGAGAAAACTGATAAGCATATACAAGGAGACCAGTAACAGACAAAAAAAATTAAACAAGAATGCAAAACTTTGCATGAAATACATCACCAGCTACATGTGTGTGGATTTTTAGACATTTTGGAAGAAGGAGATAGATTTCCTGAGCTGTCGCATATAGTACTACAAGTTTACGTGTTGTATATAGATATAATACTCCGTAATCCCATTTAGCAGTCACGTTGCTGGTTACTTGTAGCTTATAGTACCACAAGTTGATGCATGTCCAAGAGGAATATATGAAGAATATTATCATCAAAGGTGAACTATTAGTGAAGAAATTTCTACATGACAACCAGGAGGTGTAAAATGATATAAAAGGATCACACTCCCGATGATTTTAGGCTTTGAAGCCCCTTCAGGGACATCCGGTAAGAAAGATTTTAGAATTTGAAGCAGTCTGGAGCAGCCTGAAGCTTTACAAGAAAAACAGAGCAGTCAAGGCTTGCATAGATCGACATGATCACTAAAGATACACCAAAACATTGAGAAGGCAACAAAAGAGGCACAAATCACGTGTCCTTAAAAGTACCAGAAAACTACATCGTCGATTATTCAAGTCCTGGTGCATGCATTATTTTTTGATTTATTTCATCTGACGATGCCCTTTCAGTGGGAGGAGACGTGCCCGTCGACGACTAGGCGCCTACGGTGACTTCATAAATCTCAAAATGATATGCCGACTCAGTCTCTCGAAGGTGCTCATAGGGGTAGGGTCTGCGTGTGTGCGTTCATAGGGGTGACTGTATGCACATATGTATGAGCGCTTGCGTCAGTACTGTGTTAATAAAAAACTAAATCGTCGAATATTCAAATCTCCTAACTCTGTTATCTGCACAAATATTCTCAAGGATACTGCAGGGTGCCTTGGAAAGCATACAGTTATGCAAATCAGACAACAATAGGTTGGTCCAGAAGTTGACTCTTGGCCTACAAAACAGAGATCATCTTAATTTTGTAACTGACACAATCAGAACTCCCAAGTGAGCATTGTCCTAGTATTGTCCCTAATTTTGTTGTGAGAAGGTTTACAAAAGTTTTCCCAACACCAGGATTGGTGTGGCTGCAGCTGATCAAATCATGTATCTATATGCACAGTTGCACACTCAGTTCAAAAGACTAACGAGCATATACACGAACCCTGGACTGTGTAAAACCTTGTGTACAACATTGAAAGTCACTAAATTACAGCTACTGTAGGCGGATGAAAGCATTACGTTGCTAATAACAGGACATAAGTTTTCCATATTAGGTAAATACAAACACAAGTTTCTAGTAATTCCCTAAAAACACAAGTTTCTAGTATGCATTAATCATTTCTCACAAGCACAAACAGAGACTACACGCATTGTCAGATCCTGGAAGTCTAGCTATATGGCTACACTTCAGCACTTCCTCCCATGGACAGACTTGAGAAGCTCAGTCAAGACCGAAGGGCAGCTTGCCTCCAGGTGCCTATACCCCTCCATCGCCAACACATCATCAAGACTTGCAGGAGTGCTGACGATGAACTCGACACATTTGGCCTTGAGCTTCGAGCAATTGTGCTGCTCCGCCAAAGCAAGAGTTGTCGCTGCGGTGTCGACAGTGATGCCACTAGAGAGCTTCATTTCACAAATCAGCTTGAGCCTATCGAGACCGTACCAGTCAGCAGCCGCAAGCAGATGCTGAGCGAGCGTGGCCACCAACTCGAGCGGTTGATCAAGCTCGGGCACCGTGTCGGTGTAGATGAAGTGCAGCATGGCCCTGAATGCTGCCACCTCCATGTCCTTCACCTCCACACGTTGCGAGCACTTCTCCTTCATGTCTCCAAAGAACTGGGCCTTGAAAACCGGAGACCTTGCGGCAAGTATGTCCTTGTGTGCAGCAAACGACTCGTCGCACACGAGAAAGGTGACATCGGCTCCCGTCTCGCTCTCTAGGAGCTCGCCGAGGTGCTGGTGCAAGTTGGTGGGTGGTACAGTGATCGCCTCTTCAGCTGGGATGGTTTGTACTGGTAATTCCTTGAGCATTGTGATGGCGCATCGCAGAGTCAGAGAATCATCCCGGAGATAAGCAGATGGTATGGACTTCCTATTCACCAATAAGAGTTCTTTGAAGTAGTGGGGTGCAAAGAAGGTCTCCGACACACCATCCTCTTTAAATGGTTCAAGCACCCCACTCGGATCTACCAGCTGACAGGCTAGGCTCACTGGCACACCACACTCTGTGCGGGCTTTACTGAGAAACATAAGTCTCACAGACACAAACTTGTTGCCATCTGGATATAAGGGGTTGGCTGCAGGATAGATACCAACTTCCAAATCATACCCATCGAGATTCCATCTCGATGTGAAGCGATATTCAGAGCTCAGGCTCACGGTCAAGCTAAACCCGTCGATCTTGAGCAGCCGCACCGAGCGTACGACTTGGTTGAGGTTCATGCAGGCATTTTCCATGGAAAGTTTCTGAAGTCGGATGCACTGAATTAGTACGGCTGATACAGCCATACAGGGGCTAGGCTGACGGAAGCGATGGACTACCTGACGACCCAGATAGTCATACTCACCGTGCCCCGCCGTGGACGTGCTGCTGGTCGCGGCTTTGCTTGCGAGCTTCGCCGGCACAGGAGACGACGAGGGCCACGGCTAGGCTGAGGTCGATTGGTTGGTCTCCCGGCGTCAGCTAAAAGGATCCGTGCTCCGGCGGTCGGATTTGGGCCCAGATTAGCTAGCTATTACAGTTGAAGACTAAAGTTTCTGCGCGTGGGCGATCTTGTATTAGTAGAGCTGATGATTACAGGGTTAGCCTGAGAGCATCGGCGCGGACAAGGCCGGGTAATCGAGGAGGCAAAGGACGACTCACCTGCGAGTCGTGCCGGCGGAGGAGACAACGAGGACAGCGGCTGATCTTCCGGCGTCCGTCCGCTTGAGAGGATCAATCCGGACAGGTTGCGGCTTGCCTAGTAGGGAGCGGCGGCGAGGAGGTGGAGGTCGGCAGCGCGGCAAGGAGAGGGAGCGAGGGTGGATACCGGGGGGCGACGACGAAAAAGAAGACTGCCGGAGGGCGACTAGAGACGGTGCAGGTGGTGCGTGATTAGGTGAGAGCATCAAACGAGTCGAAAAGAAAAGGTTGCACTAAAGCCGGTCTTGTTCAAAGTGAAAAATACGGAAAAAAATCAATTGAAAGTACGGAAAGCTAGAGACATTTACTATTTTATAAGTAGAGAATTATAAAGCGGAAATCCAACTAGGTGCCCAGGCTCATCTGCTCCTGGCCAAAAAAAAAATCAAAACAAATATTGAAAAAATTCAAAAAAATCTAATTTTTTTATGTGGTAGATAATTTCATGTGTGAGTAGGACTGGACACGAGCCGAGCTTGATCCGAGCCTGGCTTTGACTCGCTCAGCTAACGAGCCTACTTCAGGACGGCTCGCTTCCGCTATGGCTCGGCTCAGACCGAGCCGGCTCGTAAGCTAGTTGCCCCCAGAACCTTTCTATGTACAGAACCTCTGTATATAGTCCAGTCTTGATTTTTCTTGTAGCAATTATACCCAAATTTTGGAAAACAAACAATTCATATTGCTAAAAATGGAACATTCAGCAGTCTATTGTTTTATGGAATGGTCATAGTAATGAAAAATAAGCCTTCATCTATGAATTCTTCTACAAAATTGTAATAATAGAACAGATATGAGAGAAAGAATTCAGCAGCATTTCTCTTGAATTTTGGACTGCACTTCCTTTAAACTTTACACAACAAAGCATCAAATATTGACAACCACATAAAGAAATTTTGCATAGCACAAAACTTACCAGCTTGACATTAAAACTGAGAAAATGTTGACAGCCAAACAATGACCAATGAAAACTACATAATACCAAGTTCATAGTTCATCACAAGTTCACAACAACATTGTTGAAAGTGCATGGTTCATCACAACATCATTCAAGGACCATGGTTCATCACAACAAGCACATAATCCAAAGTTCATCACAACAAACACATAATTCGAGGTTCATGACAACAAAAGAAATGGCTCGAGACGATCATGTTGACCTCAACAATCCACATGCCAAGATCATGTAGACATCCATCTTCAAAGTAGCAAGAGCAACTAGGTGGCGCTATTTTGCTATAGGGTATTATTTTTTCATTGGTTTAGACTACACTAAATATTTCTCATGGACTTTAGAAACTGCGCAGCTCCCATCCTATCGCTTTATCCTCTCGCATCGATCTGGTGCAACCGCATCTTCTTCTCTTCCTCCTCCCAGTTCAGATCCACCCATACATATCGGCGTAAATCTCACGACCCAGTATTTCAACTCTCGCGATCTCGCTCTGGCAATGCCACTTTCCTTTTCGGCTTTCAAGGGGCTACTTGCATGCTAAAGGGGATCTCCTGAGCATCGCGCCTCAGGGGCTCTTACCGGACCTCGGGCCGCTCACGTCCTGGCCTTGACCACGGCATCGCGACCTGGCATACCAGCGACGGCTGAAGCCTGCCTGGAGACTGGGTCCTGTCGGCGTAGAGCACTAAGCTACCGCGAGGACAAAAAGGAGCGTTGTGCCAAAGCGAGATATGTTGTTGCCACACTAGCTGGGGATAATAACATTAAGGCAAGAGCAGTGCAGTTTCTTACATGCCCCCACGGGGCTCGTCACAATTCCGTGCGGGGAACACAACAGGAGGACCCTGAAGGAGCGGCCGCAGGGCATCACCGACGACGCCGGACGGACGCCGCAGCCGCGCACCGGGCGTGGCGAGAGCCCGGTGGCACGTAGCTGTCGTCGCTGGACTCCGGAGAATCACTAGGCTCGGGAGAGTCGCTGGATTCCAGGGAGTCGCCGCTGCTGCTGGAGAAGCCGTTGGCGAGGCCAAGGGCAGGTCCAGCGCCCACGGCCACGCCATGTGGATCACCTCCTCCGGGGCAGCACTCCAAGCGCCGGCCCTCCTCATCGAAGACCTTGAAGAACAGCGTGGAAGCTCCGTCGTACTCGAAGTGGATGGCGAGGGCCCCCTCCGGACAGCAGGCACGGGCAACCTCGCCCCACCCTCGGGTCATGAAGATGTTGCCCGGGGGGACGACCTCGACTTCTGCCTCCATGGCCTGGCTGCAGCACCCGGCGTGCGTTGCGGCCACAGCTCGAGCGGCCCCCTCGGCGGCATCTCCTCGATGAAGAACCTCGGGAATCAGATCCACGTGCGTGGCCCACACCACGAACTCGCGCGATGTGCCTTCGGTGTGGGTTCGCAGGCCCGCTAGCCGCACAGCCTCGGCCTGTCCTTCGCGACCCCGGACCCAGCCGCACTGGGCACTATCACCCTGCCCAGGACTCTATGCGCGGTCGTACATGGGGATTAGGAAGCCAGGCGGCGAACGCTCGTACCAAGGCCGCGTCACATCTTGCCGCTCGCTGGCATGAGAGCGGCCGAGCCTTTTCTTCGGCGGGAGTGTCCTTGGCTCCTCCTGAGGGGCTTTTCCCTTCTCCGTCGTGGAAAACCTCCTGATAGGCGCCATGGATGCTATGACAAGACGGCGAGAAAGAAGAAGAAGATGCAAGCAACGAGAAGATGGAGATGAGCAAGGGGAGCTCTGCCCATCCCATCATTTCATAGCCGGTGGGAGGCCAACCGCTGGCCTCCACGATCCCCGATAATGATGACCTTTCTGCATGCAACATGCTCTTGTCAAGTCAAACAGTTGTCGAGGCAGCATGGGGAAGCGGAGACACCCACGTCCCATCAAGCGCCACGCGTTGACCGAGGCCGCAGGCGGTTGGGGTTCGCGGCACTCCGCCCTTGCCGTTGGCTTCCCCTCAAAGCCAAGTTCGAGTGCACCTTGGGTCCGAGGGTACTGTCGGTGTTCTGGGAACGGGGGTACCCAGTCTTGCCTGCCTGCGGCCCACGGCGTGGCTCCATCGACGGCCTAGTACGGCCCACCTTCAGCAGCAACAACACAAGACCCTCACAAGGGGCCAAGCCTCGCGAGGTGGACGACACCAAGACCTCCAGAAGGAGCAGCCTCTCCAGGCTGGCTTCTGAGGAGCGAATATTTCTATGCAAGCCCTCACCTCGTGAGGTTCATATGACGCAAGCCATGACGACCAAGGCCAGGCGGGGGCCAGCGGACGCAGTGCAGCAGTTTTCTCTTTGGTGCTAAAGAGGCAAGCGCAGGCGCGGAGTCCCGTGGAATCAGCCAAAGGTTTCATTTCCATGCAACAAGACCAAGACCGCCAGGATGGCCGGACGGAGGTCACTACCGAGCCCAACACGGCGTCATGACCAGAAGCTTTGCAGGCGAAGACCATCTTTCGTCAAGATAAGATGTACTAGTTGTCTCCCTTCGAATTTGGCCGTTATGGGATCCCTTCCCGCCTCCATTTTGGGGTAAGAGGACCAAGGCCACTATAAATATAGCATAGCCACCACCTTAGACAGGGGACGAAGGGCGGATCGGATCATCAAGACCATCCTCTCCCTCACCAGCTCAAGAACACACCTCCGGAGGTTATCCTTCCACTATACTAGTTCATCCTCATCCCATCGCAAGGCTAATCCACAATAAAGCAGAAGTAAGGTTTTACACCGCAAGGTGACCTGAACCTGTGTAAACTGTTGTGTCCTATTTCCTTCATGTTCATCGAGCTAGGCTTTGAGATCGGCAAGTAGGAAGGCTGGGAAGGTTGAGTTCTTCGCATGCACCCCAGAGTTTGAATCTATCCAGGGTTTGCGGAGCCCAGAATACGACAACGGGAATCGAACATGCGACATGAAGCTCACTTGGTGCTTGCACTAGCCTATCAACCAGACTTGTATTGATGACAATAATGGCCCCTTCGGTTTAATGTATTGAACCAAAAACCGTTGTGTACATCAACGGGCTGCGGGTAGTGACTGCTACCTCTTGAGCACTACGTTGGTTTTTCCTCAAGAGGAAGGGATGATGCAGCAAAGTAGCGTAAGTATTTCCCTCAGTTTTTGAGAACCAAGGTATCAATCCAGTAGGAGGCTACGCGTGAGTCCCTCGCACATGCACAAAACAAATAAATCCTCGCAACCAACACGATAAGGGGTTGTCAATCCCTACACGGCCACTTAGGAGAGTGAGATCTAATAGATATGATAAGATAATATTTTTGGTATTTTTGTGATAAAGATGCAAAGTAAAAATAAAAGCAAAGTAAAAAGGCAAAGGAAATAACTAAGTATTAGGAGATTGATATGACGAAGATAGACCCGGGGGCCATAGGTTTCACTAGTGGCTTCTCTCGAGAGCATAAGTATTCTACGGTGGGTGAACAAATTACTGTTGAGCAATTGACAGAACTGAGCATAGTTATGAGAATATCTAGGTATGATCATGTCTATAGGCATCACGTCCGAGACAAGTAGACCGACTCCTGCCTGCATCTACTACTATTACTCCACTCATCGACCGCTATCCAGTATGCATCTAGAGTATTAAGTTGATGAAAACAGAGTAACGCCTTAAGCAAGATGACATGACGTAGAGGGATAAACTCATGCAATATGATGGAAACCCCATCTTGTTATCCTCGATGGCAACAATACAATATGTGTCTTGCTGCCCCTACTGTCACTGGGAAAGGACACCGCAAGAAAGATCAATCTAGTAGGCCAAACCAAACTGATAATTCGAAGAGACTTGCAAAGATAACCAATCATACATAAAAGAATTCAGAGAAGATTCAAATATTGTTCATAGATAGACTTGATCATAAACCCACAATTCATCGGTATCAACAAACACACCGCAAAAATAAGATTACATCGAATAGATCTCCACAAGAGAGGGGGGAGCATTGTATTGAGATCCAAAAAGAGAGAAGAGGCCATCTAGCTAATAACTATGGACCCGTAGGTCTGAGGAGAACTACTCACACTTCATCGGAGGGCTATGGTATTGATGTAGAAGCCCTCCGTGACTGACGCCCCCTCCGGTGGAGCTCCGGAACAGGCCCCAAGATGGGATCTTGTGGATACAGAAAGTTGTGGCGGTGGAATTAGGGTTTTGGCTCCGTATCTGATCGTTTGGGGTTACGTAGGTATATATAGGAGGAAGGAGTACGTCGGTGGAGCAACAGGGGGCCCACGAGGGTGGAGGGCGCGCTTAGGGGGTAGGCGCGCGCCCCTACCTCGTGGCCTCCTCTTTTGTGTCTTGACGTAGGGTCCAAGTCTCCTGGGTCTTGTTCGTTGAGAAAATCACGTTCCCGAAGGTTTCATTCCGTTTGGACTCCGTTTGATATTCCTTTTCTTTGAAACCCTAAAACAGGCAAAAAACAGCAATTCTGGGCCGCGTCTCCGGTTAATAGGTTAGTCCAAAAAATAATATAAAAGTGGATAATAAAGCCCAATAATGTCCAAAACAGTAGATAATATAACATGGAGCAATCAAAAATTATATATACGTTGGAGACGTATCAAGCATCCCCAAGCTTAATTCCTGCTCGTCCTCGAGTAGGTAAATGATTAAAACAGAATTTTTTATGCGGAGTGCTGCTTGGCATAATTTTAATGTAATTCTTCTTAATTGTGGTATGAATATTCAGATCCGAAAGATTCAACACAAAAGTTCATATTGACATAAAACTAATAATACTTCAAGCATACTAACAAAGCAATTATGTCTTCTCAAAATAACATGGCCAAAGAAAGTTTATCCGTACAAAATCATATACTTTGGTCATGCTTCATTTTCGCCACACGAGAATGCTCTCATCATGCACAACCCCGATGACAAGCCAAGAAATTGTTTCGTACTTTAGTAATCTCAAACATATAAACTTTCACGCAATATATGAGCGCGAGCCATGGACATAGCACTATGGGTGGAATAGAATATAATGAGGGGGATTATGTGGAGAAGACAAAAAGGAGAAAGTCTCACATCAACGAGGCTAATCAATGGGATATGGAGATGCCCACCGATTGATGTTAATGCAAGGAGTAGGGATTGCTATGCAATAGATGCACTAGAGCTATAAATATATGAAAGCTCAACAAAAGAAACTAAGTGGGTGTGCATCCAACTTGCTTGCTCACGAAGACCTAGGGCACTTGAGGAGGCCCATTGTTGGAATATACAAGCCAAGTTCTATAATGAAAATTCTCACTAGTATATGAAAATGACAAAACAAGAGACTCTCTATCATGAAGATTATGGTGCTACTTTGAAGCACAAGTGTGGCAAAGGATAGTAACATTGTCCCTTCTCTCTTTTTCTCTCATTTTTTTCTTTTCTCTTTTTTTTGGGGCCTTCTCTTTTTTTATGTCCTTTCTCTTTTTTGGGGCCTTCTCTTTTTTATTTATACCTTTCCCCTTTTTTTATTCCTCACTTGGAACAATGCTCTAAAAAGTGATGATCATCACACTTCTATTTATTTACAACTCAATGATTACAACTCGATACTAGGACAAAAGATGACTCTATATGAATGCCTCCGGTGGTGTACCGGGATATGCAATGGACCAAGAGTGGCATGTATGAAAGAATTATGAACGGTGGCTTTGCCACAAATACTATGTCAACTACATGATCATGCTAAGCAATATGATAATAATGAATGTGTCATGATGAATGAAATGGTGGAAAGTTGCATGGCAATATATCTCGGAATGGCTATGGAAATGCCATAATAGGTAGGTATGGTGGCCGTTTTGAGGAAGATATAAGGAGGTTTATGTGTGAAAGAGCGTATCATATCACGGGGTTTGGATGCACCAGCGAAGTTTGCGCCAACTCTCAATGTGAGAAAGGTCAATGCACGGTACTGAAGAGGCTAGCAAGGATGAAAGGGTAAGAGTGCGTATAATCCATGGACTCAACATTAGTCATAAGAAATCGCATACTTATTACAAAAATCTACAAGTCATCGAAAACCTTGGCACTACGCGCATGCTCCTAGGGTGATAGATTGGTAGGAAAAGACCATCGCTCGTCCCCGACCGCCACTCATAAGGAGGACAATCAAATAACACCTCATGTTTCAAATTTGTTACATAACGTTTACCATACGTGCATGCTAAGGGACTTGAAAATTTCAACACAAGCATTTCTCAATTTCAAAACTACTCAACTAGCAGGACTTTGATATTATTACCTCCATATCTCAAAACAATCATCAAACATCAAACTTCTCTTAGTATTCAAAACACTCATAAGAAAATTTTACTAATCTTGAATACCTAGCATATTAGGATTTTAAGAAAATTACCATGCTATTTAAGACTGTCAAAATAATCTAAGTGAAGCATGAGAGATCAATAATTTCTATAAAACAAATCCACCACCGTGCTCTAAAAGATATAAGTGAAGTACTAGAGCAAAACTATATAACTCAAAAGATATAGGCGAAGCACATAGAGTATTCTAACAAATTTCAAATCATGTATGGCTCTCTCAAAAGGTGTGTACAGCAAGGATGATTGTGATAAACTAAAAAGTAAAGACTTAAATCATACAAGACGCTCCAAGCAAAACACGTATCATGTGGCGAATAAAAATATAGCTCCAAGTAAAGTTACCGATAGAAGTAGAAGAAAGAGGGGATGCTTTCCGGGGCATCCCCAAGCTTTGGCTTTTAGGTGTCCTTAGATTATCTTGGGGGTGCCATGGGCATCCCCAAGCTTAGGCTCTTTCCACTCCTTGTTCCATAATCCATCAAATCTTTACCCAAAACTTGAAAACTTCACAACACAAAACTCAAAATAGAAAATCTCGTGAGCTCCGTTAGCGAAATAAAACAAAAGACCACTTCAAGGTACTGTAATGAACTCATTCTTTATTTATATTTGTGTTAAACCTACTGTATTCCAACTTATCTATGGTTTATAAACTATTTTACTAGCCATAAATTCATCAAAATAAGCAAACAACACACGAAAAACAGAATCTGTCAAAAACAGAACAGTCTGTAGTAATCTGTAGCTAGCGCAAGATCTGGAACCCCAAAAATTCTAAAATAAATTTCTGGACGTGAGTAATTTATCTATTAATAATCTGAAAAAATAATTAACTAAATATCTCTTTCCAAATAAAAATGGTAGCAGTTCTCGCGGGCGCTAAAGTTTCTGTTTTTTACAGCAAGTGTAACAAGACTTTCCCCAAGTCTTCCCAACGGTTCTACTTGGAACAAACACTAATTAAACAAAAAAATAAAACCTAAACAGAGGCTAGATAAATTATTTATTACTAAACAGAAGAAAAAAGCAAGGAATAAAAATAAAATTTGGTTGCCTCCCAACAAGCGCTACCGTTTAACGCCCCTAGCTAGGCATAACAAGCAAGGATAGATCTAGGTATTGCCATCTTTGGTAGGCACTTCTTCAATAAGGCATCTTCCATCTTTAGGAAGTTATTTCTTTTTATTGATTATCAAACTTTTAGGCACAAGATCGAAAAAATCATTTGTAACAAATGATTCCTTAATGATAGCAAAATGATTGGGATGAATACTTACATATTTTAGATCCGCAGTTTCCTTACTAGAGGATTCACCCTTATTTTTAGGAACATACATAAGATTGGCAATTTTAGTGGGAGGACTTGGAGTATTCTTTACGGAAGAAAAAGAGGTTCCCAAGTTGGTAATAATATCCTCAAGTATATCAATTCTAGTGGAATCGTGATTTATTTTCTCATTAACTATGGGTTCCTTCTCTTTAATATTTTTCAAAGTGACTCCTACTTTAGATCCATATTGAGAGATTCGGTTGTGGATCTTCCTATCCAAATTTTCAATTAACTCTACGGTAGCAACCTTATTTTCAATAATTTCAAGTCTTTGCATTACATGCTCCAAAGTTAATACAGTTCCATTAACCAAAAGAGGGGGTGAGCCAAACAAATCTATCATAGCATTATAAGAATCAAAAGTATGGCTACCCAAGAAGTTCCCTCCAGTAATAGTATCAAGGACATATATCTGCCAAGGAGTAACGCCTACATAAAAATTGCGAAGAAGAACGGAAGTAGATTGCTTCCTGGTAGATCTATTTTGAGCATTGCAAATTCTATACCATGCGTCTTTTAGATTTCCCCCCTCCCTTTGCTTAAAATTTAGAATCTCATTCTCGAGAGACAATGGAGAAGATAAGGGGCTAGCCACAACGACAAGCGAACGAACTAACGCACAAGCAAACAAAAAGCAAGCGGGCAAAAAGAGGCAAATAGAGAAAAAGAGGGAGGATAGAGAGAGAGAGAGCAAATAAAACGGTAAGGGTGAAGTAGGCGAGAGGAAAACGAGAGGCAAATGGCAAATAATGTAATGCGGGAGATAAGGGTATGTGATGGGTACTTGGTATATTGACTTTTGCATAGACCTCCCCGGCAACGGCACCAGAAATCCTTGTTGCTACCTCTTGAGCACTACGTTGGTTTTCCCTCAAGAGGAAGGGATGATGTAACAAAGTAGCGTAAGTATTTCCCTCAGTTTTTGAGAACCAAGGTATCAATCCAGTAGGAGGCTACGCGCGAGTCCCTCGCACCTGCACAAAACAAATAAATCCTTGCAACCAACGCGATAAGGGGTTGTCAATCCCTACACGACCACTTACGAGAGTGAGATCTGATAGATATGATAAGATAATATTTTTGGTACTTTGTGATAAAGATGCAAAGTAAAAAAGAAAAGGAAATAACTAAGTATTAGGAGATTGATATGATGAAGATAGACCCGGGGGCCATAGGTTTCACTAGTGGCTTCTCTCGAGAGCATAAGTATTCTACGATAGGTGAACAAATTACTGTTGAGCAATTGACAGAACTGAGCATAGTTATGAGAATATCTAGGTATGATCATGTATATAGGCATCACGTCCGAGACAAGTAGACCAACTCCTGCCTGCATCTACTACTATTACTCCACTCATCGACTGCTATCCAGTATGCATCTAGAGTATTAAGTTGATGAAAATAGTGTAAAGCCTTAAGCAAGATGACATGACGTAGAGGGATAAACTCATGCAATATGATGAAAACCTCATCTTGTTATCCTCGATGGCAACAATACAATATGTGTCTTGCTGCCCCTACTGTCACTGGGAAAGGACATTGCAAGATTGAACCCAAAGCTAAGCACTTCTCCCATTGCAAGAAAGATCAATCTAGTAGGCCAAACCAAACTGATAATTCGAAGAGACTTGCAAAGATAACCAATCATACATAAAAGAATTCAGAGAAGATTCAAATATTGTTCATAGATAGACTTGATCATAAACCCACAATTCATCGGTATCAACAAACACACCGCAAAAAGAAGATTACATCGAATAGATCTCCACAAGAGAGGGGGAGAACATTGTATTGAGATCCAAAAAGAGAGAAGAGGCCATCTAGCTAATAACTATGGACCCGTAGGTCTGAGGAGAACTACTCACACTTCATCGGAGGGCTATGGTGTTGATGTAGAAGCCCTCCGTGACCGATGCCCCCTCCGGTGGAGCTCCAGAACAGGCCCCAAGATGGGATCTTGTGGATACAGAAAGTTGCGGCGGTGGAATTAGGGTTTTGACTCCGTATCTGATCGTTTGGGGGTACATAGGTATATATAGGAGGAAGGAGTACGTCGGTGGAGCAACAGGGGGCCCACGAGGGTGGAGGGCACGCCTGGGGCGGGGGTAGGCGCGCGCCCCTACCTCCTGGCCTCCTCTTTTGTGTCTTGACGTAGGGTCTAAGTCTCCTGGGTCTTGTTCATTGAGAAAATCACGTTCCCAAAGGTTTCATTCCGTTTGGACTCCGTTTGATATTCCTTTTCTTCGAAACCCTAAAACAGGCAAAAACACAGCAATTCTGGACTGGGCCTCCGGTTAATAGGTTAGTCCCAAAAATAATATAAAAATGGATAATAAGGCCAATAATGTCCAAAACAGTAGATAATATAGCATGGAGCAATCAAAAATTATAGATACGTTGGAGACGTATCAGTGACCCATTTTGCATACACTATTTTTTAATGTAAAAATTATGTAAATAATAATCATAATAACTAAAGTTAGATTCAAATGGTTCACGTGTTATAAATAATTACCTCATGCTACACAAATATCCTACGTGTAGACCAAAGAAACATATAGAGGTATGCAATAGAATAACCTACTTTTAGAAAATACTATTTCAAATATAATCAATGAGTATTTCAAAATGTTTGTAAATACAAACATTTAAAATGCACAATTATGGATTATATTTAACAATTATATATGAATATATAAAATATACAGTAATGAAATAATATATGTATTATAACAATGTTTGTATAATATAAACAATATATTTCTTTTAGACTACAATTTCTAAATATTCTTTCAATTATTCAAACATATGAATATTTATATGCATATTTTATTATATTTTTTATTTACAGACATTTTAAAACACTCGTGGGTTATATTTATAATATTATTTTGTATATGATAAGTTAATATTTCTAAAAATTACTAGAAGTTGTTGTAGTAAGTTATTTTATTGTATACCTAGATATTTATATTGTGTGCACACTGATATTTGTGTGGCATGAGGTAATTATTAATAACACATGAATATTTGAATCTAACTTTTATTATTACGATTATTATTTACATACTTTTTACAACTTTTTGAAAAATAACATGTGCAAAATGGGCCACTGACTGCAGCCTATTTATGGACAGAAGAGTTTTAGTTAAAATACATTAAGAATGAGGGGCCAGTTTAGTTATCACATCATATTCTCTCTTTTGTTTAACAGCAATCACGTCATATTCTCTGTTGTGGCTAGTGTGACCAGCTCACAAGCGGCAGGTTGTTGGTTCAAGTCCCTTCTGGCGCATTTTTCATGTTAATTTGGCTAATATATTGCCAGGCGGGCCCATTAATCGTAGAGACCTATGGTATTGAAGTAATTCTATTTCGTAGCTATAAATGGGCCCCATGTCATGTCATTGCCACATCAGCCATATACGGTGCCACGTTGACACACTTTACGTTTATGGATGAGATCAGCATCGTATTTGCACGTTCATGCCAAGTTTTAGAACAAGTTCGGCGTACTTTTCAAGTTCAGGCACTAAAGTGAACGTTCATGGCAAGTTAAAGTGGTGACTCCGGATAGGCGGGCTCTCGTCAGTGGCGATGCTTCATCATCGTCGTTCAACAAGCCGGCGCAAGTGACGCTGCAGTTCCAATCTGGCTTATCTCCGACGTGCTGGTCCTCCTGGACAGAGGATGGTGACTTTCTGACATCTTTAATCTGTGCGCACAACACAACCAAGGGTGTCGCTGGCTCAGGCAGGGAACGGCAGTGGCGGCGTTCCCTCATCCTGCGCTAGTGGTGGGGCTAGATTGGTTCCCCAGGGTGCTATTTGTAATTTCCTATTTTCTTGGGGTTGCGTTGTACCATTGCTTATTTTTAATATAATTTGGGGCCCTTCTCGCAAAGAAACAACAACGACAACAACGAGTTCACGCGTGCCGGACCATCTGCAAGCCTTGTGAGATCCAAATGTGTCATAAGATAGTTTTTGCCCACTTCCACCCATGCTTTCATTTGGTCTAGAAGGGAAATGTAATAAAAAATGGAGAAACAGATTTGAATTCTAATGTATTTATACGGAAAATGTAATAATACTCTCATTTGGTCCAGATTATTTTCATTTTGGGAATTATTTGGGTTTTTCTTAGGGAATTATTTGTTCTAGCTCCACTAGTGCAGAACCGGGCAATAGCACCGGTTTGTAAGGCCCTTTAGTGCCGGTTTAGGAACCGGCACTAAAGCCCCCCCCCCTTAGTACCGGTGCAGCACGAACCGGTGCTAAAGGGCAACCACGTGGCACGAGCCAGCTCCGGGGGCCGGGAGCCCTTTAGTACCGGTTGGTAACACACCAACCGGTACTAAAATGTTTGGGGGTTTTTTGGTTTTATGATTTCTTTTTCATTTAATTTTGTGTTTTCCATTTTAATTCTTTTTCGTTTGCTGATATTTTACGGTACTACACATTGTACACGT
>NC_041392.1:677258779-677264076 GCF_002162155.2 Triticum dicoccoides
ATAGAATTTCTAGTAGAACCAATCATATATATATCATCAATGTCTCACAAACCATATTAATTCACACATACACACATGTATAGCTATATACAATTTCTCCTACATATGCATGTTGCCTTCGGAGCCAGTGGCATTAGCCTAATTGGTGCCTTCGGAGCACGATGACAATTGGAAGTGGTTCATGGGGGCGGTAGCGGGTAATAGTATTCTCCCTTCGGATTTATGACCTGGTCGAGAAAAAATCCCGCTATTTCCTCTTGAAGTGCTTCTACGCGCTCCGTTTCTAGGAGCTTGTCCCGCACCTCTTTGAACTGTTAAGAAGGAGATCAATATGCATGTGTATTAGTTGTGTGACTAGATATCGATAATGGTGTAAAAATTGTGAATAGTGTTCTGACAAGCGTACTCATTCCTGTCTTTGAGATCTGCTCCTTTCGGACGCCATCATGCGAATGTTCTCGCAAACGCAGAATGCACACAGATCAGTCCCCTGCGCTTGCTTCAGGGCCTTTATTACGAGAATGGAATTTAATTTGATCAGATAATAATTAATCAAGCATGATAATTAAAGAGATGGCAGCTAGCTAGCTAGCTAGCTAGTACTACTTAATTACTTACCTTGGATCGAAACCATTTCAGCTTTGGTTTCCATTCGCCTTCCGTGATGCTGATGAACCTTGTCCAAGCCCTGCCCGCCGACAAAGAAAATGAATAAAGGGGTTATTAAATAGTTCATATCATGAAATGACGAATTACTAAATAGGCCGAGATATATAGTTAATAATGATTGAAATTACCTGTTGACTATCCCAAACAAGATGTTATAGTCACTTTGTTTTTTAAGTAGCGAGTCCAGTATTTCAACTGTTCCGGCGTCAACTTTAATGATACACAAGATCCAGTGAAATCTGCATGCACACACGTTTGCATGTCTTAATTAAGCGGGCATATGTAAGCAAAAACATGTAGCTAGCTAGCTAGTAGGCAAAAACAGAGAATTTGTAGTACAAGAAAGTGTGACTCACTGGAAGTTGTAAGGAAGTAGTATATCTTCATTGTATTTGAGGCGCTTCAAGAACTCTAGCATGCTGTCCTCTACCTCTTTTTCTTGATGCTTGTTCATTTTCCATGTGTATTCATTAACGGTGTTTGGGTCAATGAACCCAATGCCATAGCGTCCACCTTTTCTCATTTCATACATCTTCATCCTGCATTATACCACAGAAAAGAATATAGTGAGGATAATTACAGGTTATGATTGATCAAAAGGATCACTACAGCTAGCTTGAGACTTAAACTACAGAAATAAATCACTTACAGACAATAGCAACTGACGATAGATTTGTCGAGTGCGTCTTGATTGTATAACTGAAACAGTTCAGGATACTCAACGGCCACAGCTTTCTCATGGTAGTAATCATCCTTCTTGACATCCACCATGAGGGACTCTCGATTGGATCTCTTGGTAATGTCCATGTACCATTGATGCAATTCATACATTCTCGTTGGGAGCTTGTTGACATCTTCTGGCTCGACCAAAGGTTGGCCCCGGACATATTTCCGTTTTATTTCCTCCTCTGTAATCCCAGGCATGTCCTCGATCTCGAGGAGTTGTCCAACAGTGATCTTGAGTTCTTCAGCCTGCATTATATGCTCCTGGGTTATTACCACATCGCCCACCTCGGGAACGTAAACTGTTTGGCCATAATAATATTGGGCGCGCGTACTGTCACGTGTTGTTGGCGGCACAACAAGCGGGGGGGTCGATTGCGCCGCCTGTTTTCCCAGTTGGGCAACGGTTTTCCCGCATTTTTTGATAGCTGCTTGTTGTTTGCTCGAGCTTAAGCTCGCCTCCTTCTGTAGACGTCGTCGATGTAACTTCCTGATGTGGCGCTCATAGTCTGTGTCAATAGGCTTAGGAGATGGTGGTTGAGACATACGAATGAAGTGGTCAACTACTTCCACAGGCACTTTCTCCCTTGGCGGCGGTGGCGGTTTCGGTCCAAAATGGGCGTCAAGTTCTGCCTGCACTATGGCATTGGTTTGCTCCTCGGTCCTGTCGTAAGCACTGACAGGAAGAGGAGTAGTGAGGTTTGGACCATATTTATATCGCTTGCCTCCGCCTGTACTTCCTGTACTATGACCTCGACTCGTACCGCTATGCACCATAGCTGCGGGGTGTCTCTTCTGCGATTGCTGAGGCGGCGGAGACGGCTGACGGGGCTGAGTTGGACGAGGAGGAGTGGCCTGAAGCTGTGCCGGACTTGCAGTGGCCTGAGGTTGTGTCGGACTTGGAGGAGGAGTGGACGTCTGACGCTGTGTCGAACTTGGAGGAGGACTGGCCTGACACTTTGCCGGACTTGGAGGTGGAGGAGTGGCCTCACGCGTTGGTGGACTTGGAGGAGCGGGAGTCTGCTGACTCGGTGGCGGACTTCGACGAGGAGTCGGGTGACGCGGTGTCGATGGCCTTCGAAAGATGATGCAATCCTTTCTCCATAGGATGACACGATGTATGGCCTCTCCCAATGTGTGCTCGTCGTCACCTCCAGGAATGTCAAGCTGTAGCTCCGAATATGGGTCCACCACCTCATCAATCAAGACACGAGCATAACCCGCTGGAATCGGGTTGCAATGGAAGGTTGCCTCGGGGGAATTTGAAAAAGCAACGGCGTCCACCACCTTGATGGATATGTTCTTCATTTTGAAGTGTAGCTCGCAGTTAGTGTTCTCCGTGATGTCATCCACGGGGTATCTATCCAGCACTACTGCGTCGCCCGGGGCGGAACCCACGCTGCTTCTCGGCATGGATGGGGCGGTGGTATCCAATGCTGGGTCATCCGCTAGCTGCTGCAGCTGCTGAGACCCCCTTTGCTGGCTAAGTGAGTCGATCTGCTCCTGCTGCCGTTGGAATTTAGCTGCCAATTCCGCTTGACTTGCTTCTAGGCCTTGAAGGCGTTCATAGTCCCGCTTCCTCTGCTCCTCCTCCATCTTCCTCTTCTTCTCCTCCGCAATCTTCTTTCTCGCACGGGTTCTGTAGTCGGCGTTCCAGTCCGAAAACCCCTCATACCACGGAATAACGCCCTTGCCTCGTGTTCTTCCCGGGTGTTCAGGATTTCCCAGGGCACGCGTAAGCTCGTCGTTCTCTCTGTTGGGCTGGAACACCCCCGATCGAGCCTCTTCTATTGCAACAAGTAGTGCATCGCCGGCTCCGTTCAAACATGCCTTCGTCGAAACATTGCCTGTCTTCGGGTCCAACTCCCCCCCATGCGCATAGAACCAAGTCCTGCACCTGGGGGGCTAGCTCTTAGTAACCGAAGTGACACTTGCATCCTCCATCTCTTTCTCAGACTTATCCCACTTAGGCATTGCCACCGCGTAGCCACCTGGCCCCAGCTTATGGAACTTATCCTTTTTTCGGCATTCTTCTTGTTTATTCTCGACCGTTCCTTAGCTAATTCTGAATCCTTGAATTTCACGAAATCGTCCCAATGAGCACTTTGATTCTCTAGCATCCCCTCGAATACTAGAGTCCTCCTTCCTCCCTTGACGTACTTCTCCCACGTCGTTCTCTTGTGGTTCTTGAATGCAACCGCCATCTTCCTAAAAGCAGCGTCCTTGACTTTCCGCACATCTGCTTCTGTGGAATTATCTGGTAGGGTGAAATGTTCCATGAGAGTATCCGAAAGCAGTTTTTTTTTATTCTCGTCGACAAAAGTAACATTTGGCTGTGGCTTTGCTGGCTTTCTCCATTCTTGAAGGGAGATCGGGAGTTGGTCCTTCACAAGAACTCCGCACTGACGAACGAACTTGTCCGCAATCTTCTTAGGCGCTAATGGTTCGCCATTAGGTTTGAATGCCTCGATATTGTACTTTACGCCCTCCTTCAACTTTTTGTTCGGGCCTCGTTTCGTCCTTTTGCCTGAAGATTTGCTCGATCCAGATGGCTGAAAGAAGAAAGATCGATTCGTTAATATATCTTCAACTCATTTAAAACATGCGATGATCACCAGATTCCTGCTTATATAAATATATATACCTCGCCGGTGTTTGTTGTTTCAGGATCAACATGTTCTTCGTCGTAGTTCATGACTTCATTTTCTCGGTCGTCGCGATCGAATATCATATCACCCTCTCCGGTGTTGTTTAGAAATTCAGAGCCGTCAAAATATTCTTCATTCTGATCATCATCTGGCCCGCGTATGATATCGAACATGGTATGTTCTCTCTCTCTGTCGGTATTGTCTGCCATAGCTTTTATTTAACTATGCCAAAAGAAATATAAAACAATTTAGTATAATCTCGAATAATAGATATAATCTCGAATACATCATCTCGAATAATAGATATAATCTCGAATACATCGTCTCGAATAATAGATTTAATCTTGAATACGTCGTCTCGAATAATATATATAATCTCGAATACATCGTCTCAAATAATATATATAATCTCGAATAAATCATCTCGAATATTATATATCGAATACATCACTAGCTAGCTAGCTAGCTAATAAAGATCGAATACTAGAAAGTAATCTAGGCGGTGGACAACCAAAGTGAAGGAACCATCACTGGATCATAGCTCGGGTGATCTCCCTAAAGAACCTGCCAGGTATTGGAGAACCTGACGTCCATAGCAGCCATGTAGCGATGTACCACCTCCGGCGGGGCCGGCTCCCTCCGCACCGAAAGTGGCCCACGCGAATGCCACCAAAGGAGATGAGGGTCGACGACGGGACCCGGGGTCGGGTTCCTCACCAAGCGTCGTGCCCCTGAAGGTAGCACCTCCCAGTGCCAGCCCGGCGGAGCCCAGTCCCGGACATGGGTCCTCTGAAGCAGGACGTCGTCGCGAACGGGTCGACGGCGAGGATGGGGGCCGGGCATCGTCGACAACAAATACTATATGCAAATGTAACACTAATTATGCTATCATTGCATATGTCAAAATTCTATATGCTATTTCATACTAATTAAGCATCTAACACTAAAAACAGAAAAAACTTCCATACATCCATTAAAAACAGAAAAACAACATTATATAAAAAAATTCCATACTAATTAAACACTAATTATATCCATCTAACATGCATTCATACATATATACTAGTGAAAAAAAAAATCTGAAAAATCTAAACTAATTAAACATACAAAATACGTATATACTAATTAACTTAAGGAAATGTGCGTGTGTGTGCGTTCATCATGCTTGTGTGTGTGTATGGGCTCGGGGAGGGGCGGCGCCCATGGTGGCCACCGGGGGCGAGGGAGAGGGGTTAGACGGGGAGAGCTCACAGCGAG
>NC_041392.1:677264556-677278550 GCF_002162155.2 Triticum dicoccoides
GACGAGGATGGGGGCGGCGACGGCAACGGCGTGCGACGGGGGCGGCGTAGGACGGGGGCGGCGACGGCGTCGATCGATCGGGAAGAAACAGAGGGAGAATGAAATTTTTCGAAGTGATGTATATATAGAAGGCACCTTTAGTACCGGTTGGAGCCACCAACCGGTACTAAAGGCCTGTTTTGGCCAGGCCAAGCGGCGGGAAGCACCCCCCTTTAGTACCGGTTCGTGGAACCAACCGGTACTAAAGGCCCCGCCTTTAGTACCGGTTGGTGCCACGACCCGGTACTAAAGGGTGTGCGCTGCCACGCGAGGGGCACAAAAGTTTAGTCCCACCTCGCTAGCCGAGGGGCACTCGCACCTGCTTATAAGCCCCGCCGTCGCTGCTGTCTCGAGCTCCTCTCTTAAGCAGGCCTTCTGGGCCTACCTCTTCTGCGATGCCCTGTTGGGCCTACTAGGCTAGCGGGCCTGCATCCTGGCCCAACTTGAATTTGGGTTTCTAGTCATATGCAGGCCGCTGTGGCCCAGTAGGTGGGCTTTTTTTTTCTTATTTTGTTTGCTTTATTTATTTTTGTGAATAACTTAACTTTGAAAATAGATTTTTCAGTGATTCTTTTTTCTTATGTTTAATATTAGTGTGTTTTATCATTATATTCAATTTGGTAATGCTTAGGTTATTTAAAAAATGAAATGCCTTTGTAACGGATGAGTTTTCCTCCGAAACCCTGATACTTCGAAACAGATTGTCCATTTTGTACACGAAGTGCATCCAGTTTTTGCGGTAACCCTCTCTACTTTTTTGCACATGCTATGTGGGTGAAATTATGATACCATGCCAACTTTCATCCTTTTCTGAGTTCATTTGAAATGCTTTTCAATTTTAGGGTCATTTAGCTGAAAAAATCAGTAAATGCATGAAAGAATTCGCTTGCACATAAAATTTCTTCGCGTTTCAAATGCCAAAACACATAACTAGCTACCCTAACTATTACAGAGATTCCCTCCTGGGTGTGAAACACAGAAGAAAGTGATGATAGTTAAGCCGATCACATCCCAGATCTTCGGGTGTGAAACTTTTTCTTCGCGTGTGTCCCTTTGCGTCGTAGCCATGGAAAATCTTCATCATTTAACGGGTTGCTCGGGTCAAATTTCATCAAACTTCTCATAATCTTCTGACTTGTCTGTCTTGTCATCCACTCCCACGATGTTTCTCTTCCCAGAAAGAACTATGTGCCGCTTTGGCTCATCGTATGATGCATTCGCTTCCTTATCTTTTCTTTTTCTTGGCTTGGTAGACATGTCCTTCACATAGAAAACCTGTGCCACATCATTGGCTAGGACGAATGGTTCGTCAGCATACGCAAGATTGTTGAGATCCACTGTTGTCATTCCGTACTGCGGGTCTTCCGTTACCCCGCCTCGTGTCATATTGACCCATTTGCACCGAAACAAAGGGACCTTGAAACCACGTCGATAGTCAAGTTCCCATATGTCCTGTGTATAACCATAATATGTTTCCTTTCCCGTCTTGGTTTCTGCATCAAAGCGGACACCACTGTTTTGGTTGGTGCTCTTCTTATTTTGGGCGATCGTGTAAAATGTATTACCATTTATCTCGTACCCTTTGAAAGTCATTATATTCGAAGATGGTAACTGGGACAGCAAGTACAGGTCATCTTCAATAGAGGTGTCATGCATGGTACGTGCCTGCAACCAGCTGGCGAAACTCCTCGTTTGTTCACGTGTAATCCAGTCATCAAACCGCTCCGGGTGTTTGGAGCGTAGCAAATTCTTGTGTTCATCCATATACGGAGCCACCAAGGCAGAATTCTGTAGAACTGTGTAGTGTGCTTCAGTGAGAGAATGTTCGTCCATACATATTATTGGTTCCCCTCCTAGTGTGCCTTTTCCATCCAGTCTGCCCTTATGCCGCGATTCAGGAACACCAATCGGTTTAAGGTCAGGAATAAAGTCAATACAAAACTCAGTGACCTCCTCATTTTGACGGCCCTTGGAGATGCTTCCTTCTGGCCTAGCACGGTTATGAACATATTTCTTTAAGACTCCCATGAACCTCTCAAAGGGGAACATATTGTGTAGAAATACAGGACCCAAAACGTTAATCTCTTCGCATCGGTGAACTAGGACGTGCGTCATGATGTTGAAGAAGGATGATGAGAACACCAACTCGAAACTGACAAGACATTGCACCAAATAATTCTGTAACCTTGGTATGATTTCTGGATCATTACCTTCTGAGAGATTGCATTGAGAAATGCACATAGCTTCACAATGGCTAATCGAACGATTTCCGGTAGAAGCCCCCTCAATGCAACCGGAAGCAGTTGCGTCATAATCACGTGGCAGTCATGAGACTTTAGGTTCTGGAACTTTTTCTCTGCCATGTTTATTATTCCCTTTATATTCGACGAGAAGCCAGACGGTACCTTAATACTGAGCAGGCATTCAAAGAAGATTTCCTTCTCTTCTTTGGTAAGAGCGTAGCTTGCATGACCCAAATGTATGCCGTCTTTTTCGTGCATACGTTGCTGGTCCTCCCGTGCCTCAGGTGTATCTTTTGTCTTCCCATACACGCCCAAGAAGCCAAGCAGGGTCACACAAAGATTCTTCGTCACGTGCATCACATCGATTGCGGAGCGGACCTTGAGGTCTTTCCAATAGGGCAGGTCCCAAAATATAGATTTCTTCTTCCACATGGGTGCGCGTCCGTCAGCGTCATTTGGAACAGGTTGTCCACCAGGACCCTTTCCAAAGACCACCTTCAAATCCTTGACCATATCATCTACATCAGCACCAGTACGGTGGCGAGGCTTCATTCGGTGATCCGCCTCACCTTTGAAATGCTTGCCTTTCTTTCTTACGGGATGCCTGCTCGGAAGAAATCGACGATGTCCCAGGTACACATTTTTATTAGCCAAATATATACTGTCGGTATCGTCCAAACAGGCGTGCATGCGCGGTATCCCTTGTTTGTCTGTCCTAAAAGGTTACTAAGAGCAGGCCAATCATTGATGGTCACGAACAGCAACGCCTTTAGGTCAAATTCTTCCCCCATGTGCTCATCCCACGCACGTACACCTGTTCCATTCCACAGTTGTAAGAGTTCTTCAACTAATGGCCTTAGGTACACATCAATGTCGTTGCCGGGTTGCTTAGGGCCTTGGATGAGCACTGGCATCATAATGAACTTCCGCTTCATGCACAACCAAGGAGGAAGGTTATACAAACATAGAGTCACAGGCCAGGTGCTATGGTTGCTGCTCTGCTCCACAAAAGGATTAATGCCATCTGCGCTTAGACCAAACCATACGCTCCTTGCGTCATCTGCAAACTCCTTCTCATACTTTCTTTCGATTTTTCTCCACTGCGAACCGTCAGCGGGTACTCTCAACTTTCTGTCTTTCTTACGGTCTCCTCTGTGCCATCGCATCGCCTTGGCATGCTCTTTGTTTTGGAACAAACGTTTCAACCATGGTATTATAGGAGCATACCACATCACCTTGGCAGGACTCTTCTTCCTGGGCGCCGACCCTCGACATCACCAGGGTCATCGCGGCTGATCTTATAGCGCAATGCACCACATATCAGGCAAGCGTTCAAATCCTCGTACTCGCCGCGGTAGAGGATGCAATCATTAGGGCATGCATGTATCTTCTGCACCTCTAACCCTAGAGGGAAGACAGCCTTCTTTGCTTCGTATGTACTCTCGGGAAATTCGTTGTCCTTTGGAAGCATATCCTTTATCATTACCAGCAACTTTCCAAATCCCTTGTCAGATACACCATTCTCTGCCTTCCATTGCAGCAATTCCAGTGTGGTGCCCAGCTTTTTCTTGTCACCTACGCAATTCGGGTACAACAATTTTTTGTGATCCTCTAACATGCGCTGCAACTTTTTCTTCTCCAAATCACTTGCGCAGTTTCTCTTTGCATGGGCAATGGCCCGACCTAGATCATCAACGGGCTCATCTGATGCCTTTTCTTCAGCTTCTTCCCGCATTGCTGGCTCAGCTTCTTCCCGCATTACCGGCTCAGCTTCTTCCCCCATTGTTGTATCATCGTATTCAGGGAACCCATGGCCAGGATAGCTGTCGTCGTCTTCTTCTTCTTCATTGTCTTCCATCATAATCCCTCTTTCTCCGTGCTTGGTCCAAACATTATAATGGGGCATGAAACCGGACTTAAACAGGTGGACGTGAATGGTTCTTGACGTAGAGTAATTGTGACCATTCTTACAGCGAGCACATGGACAAGGCATAAAACTATCCGCCCGCTTGTTTGCCTCAGCCGCAAGCAGAAAAGTATGCACGCCCTCAACGAACTGGGGAGAGCATCGGTCATCGTACATCCATTGCCGGCTCATCTTCATTACACAACACCGAATAGATCAAATTAATACAAGTTCATACATAAAGATCATACAACACTTAAATGCAACAAACAAATAACTCTCTCGCTAAAGCATTTAAATGCAACAACAAATACGATCAAGATCGCAACTAAGGTAACAATGGATCCAACAGCATAATGATACCAAGCCTCACTATCGATGGCATATTTTCTAATCTTTCTAATCTTCAAGCGCATTTTCTCCATCTTCATCTTGTGATCATCGACGACATCGGCAACATGCAACTCCAATTTCATCTTCTCCCCCTCAATTCTTTTCAATTTTTCTTTCAAGTACTCGTTTTTTCTTTCAACTAAATTTAACCTCTCGGCAATAGGGTCAGTTGGAATTTCCGGTTCACATACCTCCTAGAAAAAATTTCTATGTCAACTTGATGGGCATAATTTGTCATAAACACGAAATGCAACTAGTTTTAAAAGAGAATATACATACCACATCCGAATCATAACAAGGACTAGGGCCGACGGGGACGGATATCAAAACCATGGCACTATATGTATAACAAACAATGTACGGGTAAGATAATTATACGAGTAACTATATATCCAAATCACACAAACATCAATTTTTATATAAAATTTCATGAACAAGGGGCTCACCACAAGGTGGTGCCGGCGACGGGACGGTGCGGGCGATCGACGGTGGCTACGATGGAGATTTAGAAGGCACTAAGTAAACCACACCTACATATGCAAACTAAGTGTTATTTTTGACCTCAAATTGCATATAAATCAAATACTAGCACATATATATATATATATATATATATATATATATATATATATATATATATATATATATATCCTCTCAAATTACTAAACTCACAAATTAATCACTATATAAAGCATTGCAAGAGCTAATCTAGCAATGAGAGATGAAAGGACAAAGTTGCTAACCTTTATGATCATTTGAATGGATGGGGGCCTTCAAATCTTGACAAATTTTGGGCAAAATGTGTGATGAGCTCGAGAGGAAGAGGGAAGAACAGAGAGGAGAGGGGAAAGGGAAAGAACAGAGCGAGCTCGGGTGGACGAAGGGTTTATGTAGGACGACCTTTAGTACCGGTTCGTGGCAAGAACCGGTACTAAAGGGGCTGGAGGGGCCCCAGTCTGACAACATCCTGCCACCATCCTCATTAGTACCGGTTCGTGGCACGAACCAGTGCTAAAGGTTCGCCACGAACCGATACTAATGAAAGCGGCCTGGCTAGCCGTTGGAACCGGCACTAATGTATACATTAGTGCCGGTTCAAATACAAACCGACACTAATGTGCTTCACGTTTGACCCTTTTTCTACTAGTGCTCATTTTTTTCAGCCAGTTTAATCCAGCTCAAGACGGGCCCGTAAAAGCCCAGACAAGGCCCACAAACTACTCCAAAAGATTACAGAGCAGGCTGAGAGAGACGCACCAGCGCCGGCCTTGTTTGCACCAAAGAAAACAAAACCAACGCTCTTGAAGTCATCAGTGCCGTTCTTGTTGTTGTAGCCACCAGCGCCGGCCGGGCGGGACGAAGCCGGCAAGCTGGCCTCCATTTGAAGGAACGCAGCATGCATCAGCATCTGCACCTCTACAAGGCATGCGCTCTACCCCTCTCCCCCTCTCGTGTGTGTACGTGTCTCCAAATCCAGACCTACCCAGGAGACACATCGTGCAGTGGTTCTCTTCAGAAGAACTCGGCTGGTACCTGGTATGACTAGATTCCGCTCGTTTTTGGTGTAAGATATAGATATACATACTCCAACCAAGGATTAAAAACGGCAGCTCGGGTGCAATTGATGGGCAGGAAGGGCTTTGGAGTTTGGAGTTTGGAGGTTGTATTATTTGAGTGGGAGCTATGAGGCGTGTGGTCGTCATGGTTCCTCCCTGCCTTGTGTATTTTCTTTTGCTTCATGGTCATAGCTTTAACAATTTCCCTAATGAAACCGAAAGTCCTCTTTTAATCCCAAGCTCATCTGAGCTCGAGATGAACAGTAAAATCATTTTTTTTCAAAAAAACTAAATTTTTGGACGAACTTCGACAAATGTTTGTATGCTAGCCAAATCTCATCACACTAAATAACATCAGTGGAAGTCATGCAAAAAAAATATCAACACTTCAAAATGCTTTCAAAAATAGCACTTTTGAAGCATCGATTTTTTTTGCCCCATGACTTCGACGAATGTTCTTTCAAGATGAAATTTTGCTAGCACACAAAACATTTGTCAAAGTTTACCAAAAAAAATTCAGATTTTCATTTTCATTTTTTGATTTTACTGTTCAACAGGAAGCATTTGAACTCGGGTGCAGATACTCCACTTCCGAATGGAAGTCCGTATTTGCACATGTGTATATGTGGTTCTCTATGCATGGCTATTGATTAGATATAAATAGCAATGTATGCTTATTTGTAGTTCTAGCAACCTATATGCCTCCTTTTTGCATTTCTTGGCCGGCTCATCTTTCTAATCTTTCCTCCTTTATATTTCTTATTATATTTTGCAGAGAGTTTGTCATCATGAACATCCCCGGCAAACTGCTTGTCACCTCTGTCTCCAAACACCTTGACGTGGCTACCCTTCAAGGCTGGGCATACCTCCCAGATTGCCTGCTGCACTCAATTGTTGCTATGTTGTACTCCTCCCTTGACCTTGTCGCCTTTGCTGCCACCTGCCGCTCTTGGCGTGTTGCCTTCTTCGCATACCTGTCCAAATCTGCATTCTGCACCTTATGCCCCCCTCTCCTCATCCGACAAAATCTTGGCACCCAAACTCCTGATATCAGTGGCCCTCGCAATCGACATACATTTAACTTCATTGATCCATCCAACCCAAACTCAACCCGCCGCTGCCAGATTCGGGAAGAAATTTTGCTAGAGTTCTGGTATGCTGGTTCTTCCTATGGTCACCTCATCTTCTTCCACAACAAAGATTGGCTGGTTGTTGATGCGTTCAGTGGCGCAGAAGTTTCACCTCCACGTCTCCCTAGTGTGACTGAGTTGTACTATTGTAGCACTCTCACTGCTCCACTTGCATCACCCAACTCACACTTCCTTGTTAGTACTGAATCCTCTCTATTTGATTGGCTAGTTGGAAGCGACTCTTGGTCTGAACTCAAATGTTCCAATGTACCAATAAAGCAGATTGTGGAATTGAATGGTCAATTTATCGCCATGGATGATCATATGAAGATCTACACTTTGCAGTTGGCCCCAAAGCTTGTCCTGCAGGACCTACCAGCCGAGTGGTGCCACAGCATGACCCCACGCCGGCGTTTAAAACCATGGCTAGTGGTTTACCATGATATGCTTCTGATGGGTTGTTATAGGTTTCCATTTCAGAGATCAGCTTTCCGTACACTCCACCGCCTAGACATGTCAATCAATCCCACAAAATGGATGGAGATGAAGAAGCTGAACAATTTGGCACTCTTCGTTGCTGCTGACACGAGAGACCCCCATTTTTCTTGCATGAACCCAGAACGATGGGGAGGGAGAAGCAATTGTATGTATTACACTCAAGCCTCTCAGCCTTGGGGTGTACGCTGGTTGGGTAACACTAGTGCAAAACCGGGCAATAGCACCGGTTCGTAAGGCCCTTTAGTGCCGGTTTGGTAACCGGCACTAAAATGTAGGCACTAAAGGCCCCCTCCCCCCTAGTACCGGTTCAGCATGAACTGGTGCTAAAGGGCAACCACGTGGCACGAGCCAGCTTCGGGGGCAAGGAGCCCTTTAATACCGGTTGGTGTCACCAACCGGTATTAAAATGTTGAGGGGTTTTGGGTTTATGATTTCTTTTTTATTTAATTTTGTGTTTTCCATTTAATTATTTTTCGTTTGCTAGTATTTTACGATACTACATATTGTACACGTTATGCACATATATAAATAGAATTTCTAGTAAAACGGATCATTATATATATATATATATATATATATATATATATATATATATATATATATATATATATATCATCGAATGTCTCACACAACCACCATTAATTAATTCACACATATATACACACATGTATATATATACATACATACAATTTCTCCTAATTGGTGCCTTCGGAGCCAGTGGCATTAGCCTAGCTAATTGGTGCCTTCGGAGCACGATAACAATTGGAAGTGGTTCATGGGGGCGGTAGCGGGTAATAGTATTCTCCTTTGGGATCTATGACCTGGTCGAGCAAAAATCCCGCTATTTCCTCTTGAGTTGCTTCTATGCGGTCCTGTGCTAGGAGCTTGTCCCACACCTCTTTGAACTGTTAAGAAGGAGATCAATATGCATGTGTATTAGTTGTGTGACTAGATATCGATAATGGTGTAAAAATTGTGAATAGTGTTCTGACAATCGATATTGTACCCACTCCTGTCTTTGAGATTTGCTCCTTTCGGACGCCATCATGCGAATGTTCTCGCAAACGTAGTATGCACATAGATCATTCCCCGGCGCCTGCTTCAGGGCCTTTATGAGAATGGAATTTGATCAGATAATAATTAATCAAGCATGATAATTAAAGAGATGGCATCTAGCTAGTACTACTTAATTACTTACCTTGGGTCGATACCATTTCAGATTTTGTTTCCATGGGCCTGGAGTGGCCCTGATGAACTTTGCCCAAGCCCTGCCCGCCGACAAAGAAAATGAATAAATGGGTTATTAAATAGTTGTTATCAGGAAATGATGAACTAATTAAATAGGCCGAGATATAGTTAATAATGATTGAAATTACCTGTTGACTATCCCCTTCACGATGGTGTAGTCACTTGCTTTCTTAAGTAGTGAGTCTAGTACTTTAGCTGTTCCTTCATCAACTTTAATGATTAACAAGATCCAGTGAAATCTGCATGCACACACGTTTGCATGTCTTAATTAAGCGGGCATATGTAAGCAAAAACATGTAGCTATAGCTAGTAGGGAAAAACAGAATTTGTAGTACAAGACAGTGTGACTCACTAGAAGTTGTAAGGAAGTAGTATATCTTCATTATATTTGAGTTCCTTGAAGAACTGTAGCATACTTTCCTCTACATATTTTTCGTGATATGGATCTATTTTTCATGTGTATTCATTAATGGTATTTGGGTGAATGAACCCAATGCCATAGCGTCCACCTTTTTTCATTTCATAAATCTTCATCCTGCATAATACCACAGAAAAGAATATAGTGAGGATAATTACAGGTAATGATTGATCAAAATGATCACTACAGCTAGCTTGAGACTTAAATTACAGAAAGAAATCACTTACAGACAATAGCAACTGACGATAGATTTGTCGAGTGCGTCTTTATTGTATAGCTGAAATATTTCTGAATACTCAACGGTCACAGCTTTCTTATGGTAGTAATGCTCCTTGTTGACATTCACCATGAGGGACTCTCGATTGGAAATCTTGGTAATGTCCATGTACCATTGATGCAATTCATACATTCTCGTAGGGAGCTTATTGACCTCCTCTGGCTCGACCAAAGGTTGGCCCCGGGCATATTTCCGTTTTATTTCCTCCTCTCTAGTCGGAGACATGGGCTCGATATCGAGGAGTTGTCCAACAGTGATCCCGATCGATTCAGCCTGCGCAATATGCTCCTCGGTTATTACCACATCGCCCACCCCGGGAACGTTAACGGTTTGCCCACAATAATATTGGGCGCGCCTACTCTCATGTGTTGTTGGCACAACAAGCGGGGGGGTTGATTGCGCCGCCTGTTCTCCCAGCTGGGGAACGGTTTTACCGCTCCTTTTGCCAGCTGATTTGCTCGAGCTCGAGCTCACCTCTTTCTGTAGACGTGCTTGATTTAACTTCTTGATGTGGCGCTCATAGTCTGTGTCAACAGGCTTGGGAGCTGGTGCTCTAGCCATACGAGTGAAGTGGTCAATCTTTTCCACAGGCACTTTCTCCCTTGGCGGCGGTGGCGGTTTCGGTGCAAAATGGGCTTCCACCTCGGCCTTCGATATGGCTACGCTTTCCTCCTCGGACTTGTCGTAAGGCCTCTGCGGAAATGGCGCGAGACTTGGACCATATTGAAATCGCTTGCCTCCGCCTGTACCTCCAGTACTACCTCGACTTGTACCGCTACGCACCATAGCTGAGGCGGCTCTCTTCCATGATTGCTGAGGCGGCGAAGACGGCTGACGTGGCTGAGTTGGAGGAGGAGGAGTGGCCTGAAGCTGGGCCGGACTTGGAGGAGGAGTGGCCTGAAGCTGTGCGGACTTGGAGGAGGAGTGGCCTGACGCTATGTCGGACTTGGAGGAGGAGGAGTGGCCTGAAGCTGTGCCGGACTTGGAGGAGGAGTGGCCTGACGCGTTGGTGGACTTGGAGGAGCGGGAATCTGCTGACTCCGTGGCGGACTGCGACGAGGAGTCGGATGACGCGGTGTCGGTGGCCTTCGAAAGATGATGCAATCCTTTCTCCATAGGATGATACGATGGTTGGCCTCTCCTAGTGTGTGCTCATCGTCACCTCCAGGAATGTCAAGCTCTAGCCTCGAATATTGGTCCACCACCTCATCAACCAAGACACGAGCATAACCCACTGGAATCGGGTTGCAATGGAAGGTTGCCTCGGGGGGATTTGTAAAAGTAAGGGCGTCCGCCACCTTCATGGATATGTTCTCCATTTTGAGGTGTAGCTCGCAGTTAGTGTTCTCCATGATGTCATCCACTGGGTAGCTATCCAGCAATGCGTCGCCCGGGGCGGAACCCACGCTGCTTCTCGGCATGGATGGGACGGTGCTATCCATTGGTGGATCATCCGCTAGCTGCTGAGACCCCCTTTGCTGGCTAAGTGAGTCGATATGCTCCTGCTGCCGCTGGAATTTGACTGCCAAGTCCGCGTGCGCTGATTCTAGGCCTTGACGGCGTTCATAGTCTAGCTTCCTCTGCTCCTCCTCCATCTTCCTCTTCTTCTCCTCCACAATCTTCTTTCTCGCACGGGTTCTGTAGTCGGTGTTCTAGTCCAAAAACCCCTCATACCACGGAATAGCGCCCATGCCTCGTGTTCTTCCAGGGTGTTCAGAATTTCCCAGGGCACGCGTAAGCTCGTCGTTCTCTCTGTTGGGCTCGAACAACCCCGATCGAGCCTCTTCTATTGCAACAAGTAGCTTATCTTCGGCTCCGTCCAGACATGCCTTCTTCGAAACTTTGCCTGTCTTCGGGTCCAACTCCCCCCATGCGCATAGAACCAAGTCCTGCACCTGGGGGGCCAGCTCAATGTTTCTGGAGTGACACCTACATCCATCATCTCTTTCTCAGACTTATCCCACTTAGGCATTCCCACCGCATAGCCACCTGGCCCCAGCTTATGGAACTTATCCTTTTTTGCGGCATTGGCCTTGTTTATTCTCGACCGTTCCTTAGATAATTCCGAATCCTTGAATTTCACGAAATCGTCCCAGTGAGCACTTTGCTTCTCTAGTGTTCCCTCGAATACTGGTGTCTTCCTTCCTCCCTTGACGTACTTGGCCCATTCACGAATCTTGTGGTTCTTGAATGCAACCGCCATCTTCCTAAGAGCAGCGTCCTTGACTTTCTCCATGTCTGCATCTGTGAAATGATCTGGTAGGGTGAAATGTTCCATTAGCGTTTCCCAAAGCAAATGTTTTTATCTGTCGTCGACAAAAGTAACTCCTGGACGTGGCTTTGCTGGCTCTCTCCATTCTTGAAGGGAGATCGGGAGTTGGTCCTTCACAAGAACTCCGCACTGACGAATGAACTTGTCCGTAATCTTCTTAGGCGCTAATGGTTCGCCATTAGGTCTGATTGCCTCGATATTGTACTTTACGCCCTCCTTCAACTTTTTGTTCGGGCCTCGTTTCGTCCTGTTGCCTGAAGATTTTCTCGATCCGAATGGCTGAAAGAAGACAGATTGATTCGTTAATATATCTTCAAGTCATTTAAAACATGTGATGATCATCAGATGCATGCTTATATAAATATATATACCTCGCCGGTCTTTGTTGTTTCAAGATCAACATTTTCTTTGTCATGTTCATAGTTCATGACTTCATCAATTCAGTCGTCGCGATCGAATATCATATCACCCTCCCCGGTGTTGTTTAGATATTTGGAGCCGTCATAATCTTCTTCATTCTGATCATCATCTGGCCCGCAAGGATTGCGTATGATATTGAACAGGGCCTCTTCTCCCTCTCTGCCGGTATTGTCCGCCATAGGTTTTGTTTAAGTAATGCAAAAGAAATATATTCAAATTACAATGCATGGATGCAATCAATTAATAAGGAAAAACTGAATCAATCATAGTACATAATAAGCATCATCGAATATAATCTCGAATACGTCGTCTCGAATAATAGATATAATCTCGAATACATCGTCTCGAATAATAGATATAATCTCGAATACATTGTCTCGAATAATAGATATAATCTCGAATACATCGTCTCAAATAATAGATATAATCTCGAATACATCATCTCGAATAATATATAATCTCGAATGCATCGTCTCGAATATTATATATCGAATACATCACTGGCTAGGTAGCTAATAAAGATCGAATACTACAGAAGAATCTAGGACACTCGCGGTTCCTGCGGCGCGGACGGTGGACACTCAAAGAGAAGGAACCCTCACAGGATCATAGCTGAAGTGAGATCCCTGAAGAAACTGCCAGGTATTGGAGAACCTGCCGCCCTCTAACGCAACCATGTAGCAATGGACGTGCTCGTCCTCCTCCCTGACACGGCGACGTACCACCTCCGGCGGGGCCGGCTCCCTCCGCACCAAAACTGGCCCACGTGAACACCACCAAACAAGATCAGGGTCGACAACGGGACCCAAGGCCGGGTTCCTCATCAAGCGGCGCGCCCCTCCAGGCAGCACCTCCCAGTGCCAGCCCGGCGGAGCCCAGTCCCGGACATGGGTCAGCCGGACGTCGTCGCGGATGGGTCGACAGCGAGGATGCGGGTCGGGCATCGTCGAGAACAAATACTAGCTATATGCCCGCAAAAGTAACATTTTTTTAATGATTGGATTTTGATAACTAAAATTTCTAACATTTCTATATCACTAGCATTCCTATAACATTTCTAACTATGCTATATAACTAACATTTCTAATATTTCTATAACTAAAAAACAGAAGAAAAAAAATTATAACATTTCTATATATATAACTAACATTTGTATTACATTTCTAATATTTCTATAACTAAAAAAAGGAAAAATTTCTAACTTTTTTATAACTATTTCTATAACTAAAAAACAGAAAAATTTCTAACAATTCTAACTTTTTTATAACTATTACTATAACTAAAAAACAGAAAAATTTCTAACAATTCTAACATTTCTATAACATTTGTAACAATGCTATATAACTAACTATATCTATAACTAAAAAAAGAAAAAATTCTAACATTTTTATAACTATTTCTATAACTAAAAAACTAAAAAAAATGTATGTGTGTGTTTGTGTGTGTGTGCTCACCGGCGAGGCGAGAGGCGACGGGGGGCGGCGACGGGGACGGCGATGGGCGCGGCGATGGCGGGGATGGCGACGACGGGGACAGGGACGGGGCGCGACGACGAGGACGGGGACGTACGGGCCAGGGCGACGACGACGGGGAC
>NC_041392.1:677278806-677291172 GCF_002162155.2 Triticum dicoccoides
CGGGGACGGGGACGACGCGGGACGGGCCGGGACGGGGCGCCGGTGACGACAGGGACGACGGGGACGGGGATGACGGGGCGGCGACGACGGGGACGGGGCGGCGACGAGGGATATGGAGACGAGGGCTGCGGGCGACGGGTCCCCCCTTTAGTACCGGTTGGTGCCACCACCCGGTACTAAAGGTGGTGCACTGGCGCAGGTGCGGTGCGGCAAGTTTAGTCACACCTCGCTAGCCGAGGGGCGTCCGCATTGGTTTATAACCCCCCGTGTGGTAGCTCTCTCGAGCTCCTCACCAAAGCAGGCCTACTGGGCCTACATGTTCTGTGCTGCCCTGTGGGCCTACTGGGCCTTTGCGGGCCTGCATCCTGGCCCAACAACAGTTGGGTTTCTAGTCGTATGCAGGCTGCTTTGGCCCAGTAGGCGGGCTTTTTTTATTTTTTTTGCTTTATTTATTTTTGATTTGTTTTTATGTGTATTTAGAGTTTCTTTGTGAATATTTTTGCTTTAGGTACAAAAAATTACAAACTTTTTGTTAGTGCCCGTAGTTTTCAAATTTGAATAGTTCAAATTTTGAATTATTTCAAATTAGTGTGAATCACTAGTTTGTGAATAACTTAACTTTAAAAATCAGTGTATTTAGAGTTTCTTTCTGAATATTTTTGCTTTAGGTACAAAAAATTACAAACTTTCTGTTAGTGCCCGTAGTTTTCAAATTTGAATAGTGTAAATTTTGAATTATTTGAAATTAGTGTGAATCACTAGTTTGTGAATAACTTAACTTTAAAAATTAGTAAAGGCATGAAAGAATTTGTTTGCACATAAAATTTCTTCGCGTTTCAAATGCCAAAACACATAACTACCCTAACTATTACAGAGATTCCCTCCTAGGTGTGAAACATAGAAGAAAGTGATGATAGTGAAGCCGATCACATCCCAGATCTTTGGGTGTGAAACTTTTTCTTCGCGCGTGTCCCTTTGCGCCATAACCATGGAAAATCTTCATCATTTAACGGGATGCTTGGGTCAATATTCATTGTGAATGGAGCAATTTCATCAAACTTATCATAATCTTCTGACATGTATGTCTTGTCATCCACTCCCATGATGTTTCTCTTCCCAGAAAGAACTATGTGCCGCTTTGGCTCATCGTACGATGCATTCGCTTCCTTATCTTTTCTTTTTCTTGGCTTGGTAGACATGTCCTTCACATAGAAAACCTGTGCCACATCATTGGCTAGGACGAATGGTTCGTCTGCATACGCAAGATTGTTGAGATCCACTATTGTCATTCCATACTGCGGGTCTTCCGTTACCCCGCCTCGTGTCATATTGACCCATTTGCACCGAAACAAAGGGACCTTCAAACCAGGTCGATAATCAAGTTCCCATATGTCTTGTATATAACCATAATACATTTCCTTTCCCGTCTTGGTTTCTGCATCAAAGCGGACACCACTATTTTGGTTGGTGCTCTTCTTATCTTGGGCGATCATGTAAAATATATTACCATTTATCTCGTACCCTTTGAAAGTCATTATATTCGAAGATGGTAAATGGGACAGCAAGTACAAGTCATCTTCAATAGAGGTGTCATGCATGGTACGTGTCTGCAACCTGCTGGCGAAACTCCTCGTTTGTTCATGTGTAATCCAGTCATCAGACCGCTCTGGATGTTTGGAGCGTAGCAAATTCTTGTGTTCATCCATATACGGAGCCACCAAGGCGGAATTCTGTAGAACTGTGTAGTGTGCTTCAGTGAGAGAATGTCCGTCCATACATATTATTTGTTCCCCTCCTAGCGTGCCTTTTCCATCCAGTCTGTCCTTATGCCGCGATTCAGGAACACCAATCGGCTTAAGGTCAGGAATAAAGTCAATACAAAACTCAATGATCTCCTCATTTTCATGGCCCTTGGAGATGCTTCCTTCTGGCCTAGCACGGTAAGACTCCCATGAACCACTCAAAGGGGAACATATTTGTAGAAATACATGACCTAAAACGTTAATCTCTTCGCATAGGTGAACTAGGACGTGCGTCATGATGTTGAAGAAGGATGGTGGGAACACCAGCTCGAAACTGATAAGACATTGCACCAAATCATTCTCTAACCTTGGTATGATTTCTGGATCGATTACCTTCTGAGAGATTGCATTGAGAAATGCACATAGCTTCACAATGGCTAATCGAACATTTTCCGGTAGAAGCCCCCTCAATGCAACCAGAAGCAGTTGCGTCATAATCACGTGGCAGTCATGAGACTTTAGGTTCTGGAACTTTTTCTCTGCCATGTTTATTATTCCCTTTATATTCGACGAGAAGCCATACAGTACCTTAATACTATGCAGGCATTCAAAGAAGATTTCCTTCTCTTCTTTGGTAAGAGTGTAGCTTGCATGACCCTGATGTATGCCGTCTTTTCCGTGCATACGTTGCTGGTCCTCCCGTGCCTCAGGTGTATCTTTTGTCTTCCCATACACGCCCAAGAAGCCAAGCAGGGTCACACAAAGATTCTTCGTCACGTGCATCACGTCGATTGCGGAGCGGACCTCTAGGTCTTTCCAATAGGGCAGGTCCCAAAATATAGATTTTTTCTTCCACATGGGTGCACGTCCGTCAGCGTCATTCGGAACAGGTTGTCCACCAGGACCCTTACCAAAGACCACCCTCAAATCCTTGACCATATCATGTACATCAGCACCAGTACGGTGGCGAGGCTTCGTCCGGTGATCCGCCTCACCTTTGAAATGCTTGCCTTTCTTTCTTACGGGATGCCTGCTCGGAAGAAATCGACGATGTCCCAGGTACACATTCTTCTTAAAATTAACCAAATATATACTGTCGGTATCGTTCAAACAGTGCGTGCATGCGCGGTATCCCTTGTTTGTCTGTCCTGAAAGGTTACTGAGAGCAGACCAATCATTGATGGTCACGAACAGCAACGCCTTTAGGTCAAATTCTTCCCCCATGTGCTCATTCCACACACGTACACCTGTTCCATTCCACAATTGTAAGAGTTCTTCAACTAATGGCCTTAGGTACACATCAATGTCGTTGCCAGGTTGCTTAGGGCCTTGGATGAGCACTGGCATCATAATGAACTTCCGCTTCATGCACAACCAAGGAGGAAGGTTATACAAACATAGAGTCACAGGCCAGGTGCTATGGTTGCTGCTCTGCTCCCCAAAAGGATTAATGCCATCTGCGCTTAGACCAAACCATACGTTCCTTGCGTTATCTGCAAAATCCTTCCCGTACTTTCTTTCGATTTTTCTCCACTGCGACCCGTCAGCGGGTACTCTCAACTTTCCGTCTTTCTTACGGTCTTCTCTGTGCCATCGCATCGCCTTGGCATGCTCTTTGTTTTGGAACAAACGTTTCAACCGTGGTATTATAGGAGCATACCACATCACCTTGGCAGGAATCTTCTTCCTGGGGCGCTCGCCCTCGACATCACCAGGGTCATCGCGGCTGATCTTATAGCGCAATGCACCGCATACCGGGCAAGCGTTCAAATCCTCGTACTCACCGCGGTAGAGGATGCAATCATTAGGGCATGCATGTATCTTCTGCACCTCTAACCCTAGAGGGCAGACAACCTTCCTTGCTTCGTACGTACTCTCGGTCAATTCGTTGTCCTTTGGAAGCATATCCTTTATCATTACCAGCAACTTTCCAAATCCCTTGTCAGGTACACCATTCTCTGCCTTCTATTGCAGCAATTCCAGTGTGGTGCCCAGCTTTTTCTTGTCACCTACGCAATTCGGGTACAACAATTTTTTGTGATCCTCTAACATGCGCTGCAACTTCTTCTTCTCCAAACCACTTGCGCAGTTTCTCTTTGCATCGGCAATGACCCGACCTAGATCATCAACGGGCTCATCCGATGCCTCTTCTTCAGCTTCTTCCCGCATTGCCGGCTCAGCTTCTTCCCGCATTACCAGCTCAGCTTCTTCCCTCATTGTTGTATCATCATATTCAGGGAACCCATGGCCAAGATAGCTGTCGTCGTCCTCTTCTTCTTCATTGTCTTCCATCGTAACCCCTCTTTCTCCATGCTTGGTCCAAACATTATAGTGGGTTATGAAACTGGACTCAAACAGGTGGACGTGAATGGTTCTTGACGTAGAGTAATTGTGACCATTCTTACAGCCAGCACATGGACAATGCATAAAACCATCCGCTCGCTTGTTTGCCTCAGCCACAAGCAGAAAAGTACGCACGTCATTAATGAACTCCAGAGAGCATCGGTCATCGTACATCCATTGCCGGCTCATCTTCAATACACAGCACGGAAAACATCAAATTAATACAATACATAAAGTTCATACATAAAGATCATACAACACTTAAATGCAACAAACAAATAACTCTCTAGCTAAAGAATTTAAATGCAACAACAAATGCGATCAAGATCGCAACTAAGGTAACAATTGATCCAACAGCATAATGATACCAAGCCTCACTATGAATGGCATATTTTCTAATCTTTCTAATCTTCAAGCGCATTTTCTCCATCTTAATCTTGTGATCATTGACGACATCGGTAACATGCAACTTCAATTCCATCTTCTCCCCCTCAATTCTTTTCAATTTTCCTTCAAATCCTGGTTTTCTCTTTCAACTAAATTTAACCTCTCGACAATAGGGTCGGTTGGAATTTCCGGTTCAACTACCTCCTACATACAAATATCTATCTCAACTTGAAGGGCATAATTTGTCATAAACACGAAATGCAATAAATAGTTTTAAAAGAGAATATACCACATCCGAATCATAACCCGGACGAGGGCCGACGGGACGGATATCAAAACCATGGCACTATGTATAACAAACAACGTATGGGTAAGATAATTATACGAATAACTATATATCCAAATCACACAAACATCAATTTTTTATAAAACTTCATGAACAAGAGGCTCACCACAAGGTGGTGCCGGCAACGGGACGTTGCGAGCGATCGACGGTGGTTACGACAGAGATTTAGAAGGTACTAAGTAAACCACACCTACATATGCAAACTAAGTGTTATTTTTGACCTCAAATTGCATATAACTCAAATACTAGCACATATATATATATAATTCCTCCCAAATTACTAAACTCAAAAATCAATCACTATATAAAGCATTGCACGAGCTAATCTAGCAATGAGAGATGAAAGGAAAAAGTTGCTAATCTTTGTGATCATTTGAATGGATGGGGGCCTTCAAATCTTGGGCAAAATGTGTGATGAGCTTGAGAGGAAGAGGGAAAAAAACAGAGAGGAAAGGGGAAATGGGAAGAACAGATCGAGCTCGGGTGGACGAAGGGTCTATATAGGACGACCTTTAGTACCGGTTCATGATACAACCTGGTACTAAAGGTGCTGGAGGGGCCCCGGACTGACAACATTCTGCCACCGCTCATTTTAGTACCGGTTTGTGGCACGAACCGGTGCTAAAGGTTCGCCACGAACCAGTACTAATGGGAGCGGCCTGGCTAGCCGTTGGAACCGGCACTAATGTACACATTAGTGCCGGCTCAAATTCAAACCGGCACTAATGTGCTTCACGTTTGACCCTTTTTCTACTAGTGTAATTAGCCTGATCTTGTGAATGATCCATCTACCGGTCGTGACCTTATGTTCACAAGAAATATGTCGCAGCAACTGCAGAGCCTCTGGGTCTACCCCAGCATGTTCTATTCTAATGGGCAGTGATCATTGACGCAACAACTACCCCAGCATGTTCCAACGACTTCAAGCGGCGCTCTCTCTTCCTTTGGTGATCACATGGCAGAACAAGAAATCATCTTTAGTAATGGTCCATGTAATGTGGCCCATTAGCCGAATTGTAACTTGCCATCGTTTTTTTGACACCTTGACCGTAGAACAATAGTTCTACGGTAACTTGCCATCGTTGGTCAGAACTATGCCAAAAGGTGCTTTCGCCAAAAGAAAAAGAACTGGAGTAGTAGTGACTAACAAGGTGCTGGTAACAGCCAAGGTTGTTTGAATTAAAAATAGTCAATCAGTACTAAACAATCATACTACCAAACATGATTTATTTATTTTTGACCAATACCACACCACTCGTTTGGCTAACGAAACTAATACACTCTCACTAAAGCTAAATCACACGGCAGATTCGACGTCTGCAAGTGAATGATTAGTCACACGGTGTTGCTATACACACGACAAGATTACAGCCGATAGCTGCACGATCCAACGTGGAGGGCCAGCAGTGAGCGTGCACACAGGAGGTTATTTGTTTTTCTTTTTTTAGCTGATGCTAGTGCTGTTGGAGAGGAACATCGTTTGCAGATCGTGCGTAAAGTGTCGTCCCTGAAGCTTCCTTAGTCACATGATTGAGACAGAATCACAACCCACCACGCAACTTGAAAAGGAACTGGCCGACGCACGAACAAATGAATTAAATATGGAGGAACTACTTTCTGTCACGTCAAGAGTGTACTCCATTTCATCTGGACCAGGCGGCCCATTGGCAAACAGCCAACATATATGTTCCAATCAATACGCCTACGCTGTCCAAGGCCTAAACCTACATTTTACTGTTTTAGGTTGCACCATTTTTAAATCACTTCAAGAACATATATTATTAACTGTAAAATCGTTTTGTGGGCGTCATGACCTTTTGAGAAGAGTAGTTCAACTAATCAATCATAGTCAAGGAAATGTAATACCTGAGAGACCGAGATTCATTGCAAGGATGTACTTTTGCATACACTTCTTTTTGCATCTGTTTTTGGATCCCTGATTCGGGCTCTTCCTTCACTTCTTCTAGCTCTTTCTTGAAATCTTCCTTGAACACGCTGAAATATTGCTTACTTTTGTTCTCAACAGTTTCCTCAAGCTTTTGTATATCTTGCCCGAATTCTAACTTCAGCTCTTCCTTAGCTCTCTTGAAAGCTTCCTTGAACTCGCTTATCAGCTCTGTCTTTAGATCTTCCTTAATTTGTTTGTTTATCCGCTCTTTCGTGTGAACTTCCTCGCTTTTGTTCCTTTTCACCTTTTCCTGAAGCTTTTTAACCTTTTTCTCAAGGCTTTGTACTCGTTCATCTGTGTTCACTTTAACCTGTCAAAAGAAACAAATGCAACGGTGCACATAGTTCCTAATCAAATAGGTTGAGAATTCCAATTATGCATGTACTCCATCTCCATAAAGAATTTGAACAAACAAAGACTAGATCAATATGCCTAATTATTTCACCAAATCAGGTTTCGAATGTCACTGTGGTTGAATCAATATGCCTACCTGTATGATGTCTTTAAACTGGATTAGCACGTCACAGATGGAAGAAGGAAGGGCAACCGAAGACACTTCCAGAGGCGTCTCATCTCTTGTTATGCTTGTGTTTCTAAAAAAAGCAAGAACAAAATGAAGAACCAAACTAAGATTAATCAGATGTACGTGTGTGTGCATTCTGTTATGAAATAAGATGAACAACTCACCCGTCGTGCTCATGCTTTCTCTTCTTTCCCATGGCGACGTCCCTGTGACTACTGACCAAGCTAGCTAGGTGCTCTTCGTTCTCTCGTTAGAAATCGCAGCATATGAGAACGCAAGACATAGGAAATCAATAGGTTCTCTTTTGACATACCTCATAACTGTGTGAACCACCCAATGATCGGCTCTGAAGTTGTCTTCAACCTCTCGCTGGTGTGCCGCTCTGCCAAATCTAGTCGGCACCACACCGCGATCGACTCCTGAGGGTCGTCTCTGCGGCAGGCCGCACAGCGTCACCCTCCGCTCGCAGCCCCGTCGCCGCCGCCAGCCCCTCCCCTCCGGTTTGCCACTGCAGGTTTCTTTGCTGGGGAGTGAGGAGTGAAGTGGTTAGTGAGTGCTACTTTCTTTGCTGGGGAGCGAGGACTGAGGAGTGAAGTAGTGATATACCTCCTTCGTTTCAAATTACTCGTCGCAGAAATGGTTGTATCTAGAACTAAAATACATCTAGATATATCCATACCTGCGATAAGTAATTTGGAACGGAGGAAGTACTCACCTTTCCTATGACACAAGAGTATCAACAATCTCTTGTGAGCAAGCTCGGATGGCCGCGGACCGGTACTCAAATGACGGATCGAGGGACTGCGCGCTTGCCTCGGCTGCCGCTCGCGTCGGCGCTGGCCGTCGACGCCGGCCTTCCCCGCCCCGCCGGCCCCTTCCCACCCGCTTCCTCCGCCAGTGCGCCCCCCGTGGCGCGTCCCCCCTCCCCTGCTCGCCGCCTCTCCTGCTGCCGCCCTCGGACTGCTCTTGCTGGGCGGATCTGGCGGCTGAGGAGGACCTGGCCGAGGCTGCGGCGGCCGCGGCGGGCCTGCCTCGCCGTCCTTGCCGCTTTGGGGACCGTTTTGCCGAGTGCCTCGCCCCCGTGCTCGGGCTACCGTCCATGCCATTCGCTTCTTCCCCGCCCCGCCTTCCTCATCATAAAGTTTTCTAGGGATAGATGAGGGCGTCGGACAACACCAAAGGCCTGGCGCTGGCGGTCGCCTCCAGCGCCTTCATCGGCGCCGGCTTCATCCTCAAGAAGATCGGCCTCATGCGCGCCGGCAAGTGCGGCGTCCGCGCAGGTACCTCCGCCCCACTGTCTCTTCCTCTCTCTTCCCCCCTTGCCCGATTCCCGATCACAGCCGGCCGCTCCTCCACCGACCGGGTCCTCTGGTCTGCGCCGCGCCGCGCTGCCTCGGTCAATTTTGAATCTTGCGGCCGCTCCGACCTGGCCCGGCCAACTAACTCTTCGGATCTCGACGCCCCCTTCGATCCGTGGAACAATGGCGTCTGGATCGGGCCATGATCCCACACCCGAGATTTCAAAATGTACGGGCGGCCGTGATTGGGGCCGCGCGGCTGCGGCCTGTTCGTCAAAGTCAAACCTGTGCGCTGCGATTGTTGCCGTCTTCTAAACGCCAGCTACGCTCGTGCTGATTGGCAGCCAGTCATCTCCTAGTATCATGCTTCCATACGGGTCAATGAGAATCCTCCAGAAGATTAAAACACTACTACATCGAGAAATGGGGGTAGGATTAGAGAGACAGAGCCATCATGAGAAATGAAGTATGCTTATGCTCTGGAACATGATGTAGTCTATCTTTCTGTAAGTTGGATGGTGATTTTTCCAGCCCGGTCGATTCCAATGATGGATGGTGATTCAAATGTCATGGCTTCAGATTATCCATGAGAAGTATCTTCGCCGGCAACAGTTTGCGTTTGCGTCTAGGTCTGGAGGTTCCCAATTCTGAAAAAATCGATGATCCCTCTGTTACCGGTCCTGCGCATTGGGACCTCCATCTAAATAAGCTCCGGTGATGCCACCCTATTTTGGCTGGCCAGATGGGCGGGTTCCCGCCCCTTTGCAGATCGTTTTTTTTTTGCGCTTTTCTTTGTCTGTGTACGCCCACAGATCTCTGTGGTTGCGGCTCTAGTGAATCTAGGCGCGACTGCCTTCCGCCGCACCTTCGGGGCGGTTGAACTCGCGCAATGGGAGGAGTTACTTGAGTGTGTTGCCCTACACTCCCCCTCCCTGGAGCCGGATGCACTTTCTTGGCACCTCGAGCCAAGCGGTAGATTTTCGACTAGATCTTTTTACCAGGTGATTGTTCCCACTCCTGGTCCAGTGGAGCTAGCGGTGCTTTGGGAAATCAAACTCCCCCTGAAGATCCGTATATTTTTATGGCAATGGGTTAGAGGACGCCTCCCCTCAAACACTGAGGTCCGTAAGCGTAATGGACCTGGGGATGGTCTCTACACCATTTGTCTGGTACCGGAAGATTGCAACCACATCTTCTTCCGGTGGCCGGCAGCTCAGTTTTTATGGAGTTGCTTCCGGGAGGTGGTTGGGGGCACGTGGTGCCATGACAACCTCCCAGATTTGTTCGGGGAGGTCTTTAGGCTCCCCGGATCTAGGCGCGCCCCTATTTGGGTCGCGCTAGGTACCCTTGTCTGGTCCCTTTGGTGTATCTGCAATAAATTAGTCATCGAACGAGTGATTCCGTCTCGCGTGACTGATGTGATCTACAAAATGTGTGGCTTCTTGCAGTTCTGGCGACCGCTTAGTAAGCGGAGCGACCGCGGCGTCATCGACAACATCATGGCAGGTCTTCGTGCCTCGGCAGCGTCTTTTGCTCCTCCTCCACCGCCACCACCTCCTCCTCTCGAGCCGGATTAGAGTCTCCTTTTAGCTTTATTTGGGGCTTGTCTTGCTGTGCCTCCAGTATGATTCTATGACTTATTGTACTTGACTTTGTGACTTTAGATGCTTGGTGACATGCTTTATAATATAAAATAGGGGAAACCCTTTTTCGTAACCTTTTTCCTATGATAAAGCAGGCCGCCAGGGGAAAGTATACTCGTCTGCTTGCAAAGACGCCTCGTCAGGCTTGATGATTCAAACCCACCATGTGGATTGGCCAAAGTGAAGTTCTGAGATAGCGATATGCTATTTCTAAGAGAAACTCCAATGGGGCGATCCATTTCGTTCATGACCATCCGTTTGGATCGGCGCGGACAGAAAAGGCGGCCCAACGTGCCGATCCAAACGGACGCGCGTCCGTTTTTTGTCCGCGGGCGTCCCATTCCCGGTCCATTTTTGAGCCTGATTTGCGTCGGCGCGGACACGCGACGGACGTGCGCGCGCTCGCCTACTCCTGTCTCCGGGCCCGCGTCTATGGCACATTGGCCTCCCCTCCTCCCGGCCAACAAGCAACCCTCGCCCCCGCCTCCTCCGTCACCGACGCCGCCGCCCATTTTGCCGGCGACTCTTCCAGTTGCCGCCGCCTCCACATCCGCCCAGCAACGCCGCCCCTGCCCCCAGTCGCCCGCCCCCGCCGTTTTGCCGCCGGGGAGCAAGCTGGTTCCCGCCGCCGCTTCCCCCACCGCCTAGCCGCCCGCGACCAAGAAGATGCCTCGCCGCCCCCACCACATACGACCGGCATGCTCGTCGGACGCCGTCACACTCGTCGGACGCCGGCCGGGCAGCTAGCTGGTCTGTGGGCGCCGTGTCTCCCCTTGCCGGTCGTCTCCTTCTTCGACGCCCGCAAGCTGTTCGTTAGTTTGCCAAGGTACGAAAATGGACTCCGCCAACGATTTATTTTTCCACAATTTCCTTTGCGACTCCGAGGATTCGTCGTCCGACGACGAGGAGGAGATATTGTGTGACGCCCCCGATTCAATCGTACACTAATCATGCACGCAAATGTGTACGATCAAGATCAGGGACTCACGGGAAGATATCACAACACAACTCTATAAATAAAATAAGTCATACAAGCATCATAATACAAGCCAGGGGCCTCGAGGGCTCGAATACAAGTGCTCGATCATAGACGAGTCAGCGGAAGCAACAATATCTGAGTACAGACATAAGTTAAACAAGTTTGCCTTAAGAAGGCTAGCACAAACTGGGATACAGATCGAAAGAGGCGCAGGCCTCCTGCCTGGGATCCTCCTAACTACTCTTGGTCGTCGTCAGCGAGCTGCACGTAGTAGTAGGCACCTCCGGTGTAGTAGGGGGTCGTCGTCGATGGTGGCGTCTGGCTCCTGGACTCCAACATCTGGTTGCGACAACCAGAACGAAAGGAAAGGGGAAAAAGGGGAAGAAAGCAACCGTGAGTACTCATCCAAAGTACTCGCAAGCAAGGAACTACACTACATATGCATGGGTATAGGTGTAAAGGGACATATCGGTGGACTGAACTGCAGAATGCCAGAATAAGAGGGGGATAGCTAGTCCTATCAAAGACTACGCTTCTGGCAGCCTCCGTCTCGCAGCACGTAGAAGAGAGTAGATTGAAGTCCTCCAAGTAGCATCTCCAAGTAGCATCTCCAAGTAGCATCGCATAGCATAAACCTACCCGGCGATCCTCTCCTCGTCGCCCTGCGGAAAGCGATCACCGGATTGTCTGTGGAACTTGGAAGGGTGTGTTTTATTAAGTATCCGGTTCTAGTTGTCATAAGGTCAAGGTACAACTCCAAGTCGTCCTGTTACCGAAGATCACGGCTATTCGAATAGATTAACTTCCCTGCAGGGGTGCACCACATAACCCAACACGCTCGATCCCATTTGGCCGGACACACTTTCCTGGGTCATGCCCGGCCTCGGAAGATCAACACGTCGCAGCCCCACCTAGGCAAAACAGAGAGGCCAGCACGCCGGTCTAAACCTAAGCGCACAGGGGTCTGGGCCCATCGCCCATAGCACACCTGCACGTTGCGAGGGCGGCCGAAAACAGACCTAGCCTAGTGGCGTTCCAGTCCAATTCGGCGCGCGCCGCTCCGTCGCTGACGTCTGAAGTGCTTCGGCTGATACCACGACGTCGGGATACCCATAACTACTCCCACGTAGATGGTTAGTGCGTATAGGCTCGTAGCC
>NC_041392.1:677293710-677293984 GCF_002162155.2 Triticum dicoccoides
GGCAGAGCGCATGGGCGTTGGCGCCCAGCCCGAGCCGGCGTACGCCCAGATCGAAGGGGGAAGCCGCCGGCCACAGGCAAGCGCGGAGCAGGGGGACGCGGGAGCGAGGCGGGCGCGCAGACACGCGCGGGCGGCGAGCGCGTGCGCGCAGGGGCCAAGCATGGCCACGGCACGACCCGGTCGCGTCGAGCGCTGGTCAGGGGAGGGAGTGGCTGCAGGCAGCGGGCGAGGCTCGGCGGTGAGCGCGCGTGCGTGCGCGCGGACGGCGCCGACG
>NC_041392.1:677296973-677301958 GCF_002162155.2 Triticum dicoccoides
GGAAAATCGACGTAAGCTTAGCTCATCATCGAGAATTGTGCTCCGTGAAGGACCAGGTAGCACAGTTAAAATTTAGCACAAGGATGATATAGCCGATCAGGCTAGGAATGACTTAAATGAATATTAACTCGTAAGCAACAACATTTACTTAAGAGTTATTGAATCAGAGACTCGATTCACTTATTCGATGTTCTCGGTTGACGACAACCCAGAACCTAGGATCAATTGGATCCGGCGAGTGATAATGGTTTTTGAAGAACCCATAAGAAGTTATGATGTCCCATGATATTCCCGAGATACCAGGGTGTAATACTCGACAGTAGATCAAAGTAAAGGTTGGACTGGTGTATTGGTCCACACAAGACAAGTGCTTAAACTTGCCCGAGAAATGGGGTCAAAGAAGAACATATGGTCGGAACCACGATTGCAAGGATCAATTCACAGATACCAAATGATATTATAACAAGGAGGATCGTTATTATTGCAAGAAGCTTCCACAATAGGATATACATCGTGTCCATGGGCATGAACACAAGTTCAAGGTCGACTCCCACTTCTTCAATGCATAACCTTTCATTCACTGCTCGCTTTGATAAAGGCATTAGTGTTGAAAGTTTTACCTGGTGAAATACCAGATGAGTATGACTCGTGAAATCTTCCGAGTTCACACATATTAAGGAAGGCACAGGTTCAACCCATCCGGGCATCTTACGAACATATACCACAAACTTCGGGGTAGTTAATACAATCTCGAAAGTAGAGCATTGTTGGTCAAGCAGAGGATACAATGTACCAAAGGCATTATGTATCAGGGGAAAGAGCTCACAAGGTGATTAATTATGAAGGACATAAAATCCAACAAAGGAACCGATGGTCCACAACGGAGCTGGTGTGGGTATTGATACTCTATCAAAGGAAGAAGGAATGCAAGTGCACCGGATTATAGAAACAACTGACTAACTCAATTGTCAAATGCAAAGGAATTATGATTCCCAAATCAGGGGATCAGAAGCAATGCTCTGATTAGGGGTGGATAAGTTGAATAGCCTTAGGGTACAATCAAAGACAATTCGATTGGTCGAGAACCAATTCCAGTTAAAAGAATGGCAACTCAGCCGGAAAAGTAATTTATAAGGATCAATGATGATTGCGTGTATTCGCAAACATATTGAGTCAATAGACCCAAAATGATAATGACAAGGAATGTCAATAAGACTACGAGACTTATGGGATTAACCATAATGCGAGCAAGCAAGAATTTCAAGAGCCAAAGACTCCAAAGGATTTTCAGAAGATCGAATAATATTTCGAAGACTTTTGTGAAACTCATGAACAACTGGGGATGAGCGGATACTCGATAATTGCAATAATTAACCGTAGGGGTATTCAGATGACAAAGAACAGCAAGGCAGTAAGCTCAAAGGATTATCGAAGCAACGACGAGTTTTTCAAGGTATCTTGTAATAACAAGACCAATTGGGGATGAAGGTAAGAATAACAACTGCAAGTAGTTATCCATAAGGGTTTACGGTGGAAGGGGAATTGCAAACGCGATGAACACAAGTTCTCGAGTTAACAACGGAGAGTATCTTCAGGGTCTTCTGGTGCAGCAGACGATCATCAGTAATAAGGGGCTCTCCGGGTGAAAATGATAACGAGATCCTAATGTTAGATTTTAGTAAAAATCGTTTAACCCGAATAGAAGAGGGTTCAGAATCCCAGAGTAAAGGTCGAGGAATAAAAGATCCTAATACCTCCCGATGGCGACGTGGGCCCATGGGCCACACAGCCATGTTAGTAAAAGTTTTTCAACGACTAGACTCGACTTCGGCCAAGGAGTTGGAAAGGGGGATTCCTACAGGCAGTCGGCTCTGATACCAACTTGTGACGCCCCCGATTCAATCGTACACTAATCATGCACGCAAATGTGTACGATCAAGATCAGGGACTCACGGGAAGATATCACAACACAACTCTACAAATAAAATAAGTCATACAAGCATCATAATACAAGCCAGGGGCCTCGAGGGCTCGAATACAAGTGCTCGATCATAGACGAGTCAGCGGAAGCAACAATATCTGAGTACAGACATAAGTTAAACAAGTTTGCCTTAAGAAGGCTAGCACAAACTGGGATACAGATCGAAAGAGGCGCAGGCCTCCTGCCTGGGATCCTCCTAACTACTCTTGGTCGTCGTCAGCGAGCTGCACGTAGTAGTAGGCACCTCCGGTGTAGTAGGGGGTCATCGTCGATGGTGGCGTCTGGCTCCTGGACTCCAACATCTGGTTGCGACAACCAGAACGAAAGGAAAGGGGAAAAAGGGGAAGAAAGCAACCGTGAGTACTCATCCAAAGTACTCGCAAGCAAGGAACTACACTACATATGCATGGGTATAGGTGTAAAGGGACATATCGGTGGACTGAACTGCAGAATGCCAGAATAAGAGGGGGATAGCTAGTCCTATCGAAGACTACGCTTCTGGCAGCCTCCGTCTCGCAGCACGTAGAAGAGAGTATATTGAAGTCCTCCAAGTAGCATCTCCAAGTAGCATCTCCAAGTAGCATCGCATAGCATAAACCTACCCGGCGATCCTCTCCTCGTCGCCCTGCGGAAAGCGATCACCGGGTTGTCTGTGGAACTTGGAAGGGTGTGTTTTATTAAGTATCCGGTTCTAGTTGTCATAAGGTCAAGGTACAACTCCAAGTCGTCCTGTTACCGAAGATCACGGCTATTCGAATAGATTAACTTCCCTGCAGGGGTGCACCACATAACCCAACACGCTCGATCCCATTTGGCCGGACACACTTTCCTGGGTCATGCCCGGCCTCGGAAGATCAACACGTCGCAGCCCCACCTAGGCAAAACAGAGAGGCCAGCACGCCGGTCTAAACCTAAGCGCACAGGGGTCTGGGCCCATCGCCCATAGCACACCTGCACGTTGCGAGGGCGGCCGAAAACAGACCTAGCCTAGTGGCGTTCCAGTCCAATTCGGCGCGCGCCGCTCCGTCGCTGACGTCTGAAGTGCTTCGGCTGATACCACGACGTCGGGATACCCATAACTACTCCCACGTAGATGGTTAGTGCGTATAGGCTCGTAGCCAGACTCAGATCAAATACCAAGATCTCGTTAAGCGTGTTAAGTATCCGCGAATGCCGAACAAGGCTAGGCCCACCTGTCTCCTAGGTGGTCTCAACCTGCCCTGTCGCTCCGCCACAAAGTAACAGTCGGGGGCCGTCGGGAACTCAGGCCCACCTCTACCTGGATGGAGCCACCTGTCCTTTCAGCCCCCTCGTCAGAATCACTTGCGGGTACTCAATGAGCTGACCCGACTTTAGTCACCATCTGTATAGTATGTATGTATGTATAGTATATACCCGTGATCACCTCCCAAGTGATCACGGCCCGATAGTATAGCAAGGCAGACTGACAAGAATGTAGGGCCAATGATGATAAACTAGCATCCTATACTAAGCATTTAGGATTGCAGGTAAGGTATCAACAGATGTAGCGACAATGTCAGGCTATGCATCAGAATAGGATTAACGAAAGCAGTAACATGCTACACTACTCTAATGCAAGCAGTATAGAGGAGAATAGGCGATATCTGGTGATCAAGGGGGGGGCTTGCCTGGTTGCTCTGGCAAGAGAGAGGAGTCGTCAGCTCCGTAGTCGAACTGGTCAACAGCAGCGTCGGTCTCGTAGTCTACCGAAGAGAAGAGGGGGAAGAAATAATGAATACAGAGCAAACAAAGCATCACAAAATATAACAAGGCAATATGCGATGTTCGGTGTGCCCTAACGCGGTAGTAGGTGATACCGGTGAAGGGGGGGAAAACATCCGGGAAAGTATTCCCGGTGTTTCGTGTTCTCGGGCAGAGGAGCCGGAGGGGGAAAGTTGCGGGTTCGATAGGTTAGGGGGGTGTGGCGGACGAACGGACTGCGTATCCGAATTCGTCTCGACATTCTGAGCAACTTTCATGTTGAAAATATTTTAATCCGAGTTACGAATTAAAAGATATGATTTTCTAAAGATTTTATTAATTTCTGGTATTTAATCAATTGTTTAAATTAATTCGAAAATAAATTAATGACATCAGCATGATGTCATGCTAACGTCAGCAGTCAACAGAGTTGACTGGGTCAAACTGACATGTGGGTCCAGTGGGACCCACCTGCCATACACTGCTTAGGTTAATTAGGTCTTAGTTAAACTAATTACTACTTAATTAAACTAACTAGTTAATTAGATTAATTAAGCATGATTAATTAACTTAATTAATTCCTTAATTAATTAATTAATTAATTAATTATTATTATTATTATATTTTTTTTAATTCTTTTTTTTTAAAAAAAAGTTCTGGTGATGGGGCCCCCTTGTCATAGGCCCCTGGGGGCTTAACGGGCGCGGGCGAGGCTGGAACGGGGCTCCAGCGGGCGCGGCCATTGTGTCGTCGGCCGCGGTAAGTGGAGCGAGGGGGAGCCGGCAGCGAACGGCGCCGACGAAGGGCGGCGCCGTCGGAGAGTGGTGGCGGCGGTCGATGGAGGCTGCGGCTCCAGCGACAGGGGCATTCCATGGCGCGCGTGGGAGGGCGAGGTAGGGCGCGGGCCAGCGGTGGACGGCGCCAGGCGAAGGAAGAAGAGGCCGGTGGCCACGGCGTGTCCATGGCCGGAGCGGGATGCAGGCAGAGCGCATGGGCGTTGGCGCCCAGCCCGAGCCGGCGTACGCCCAGATCGAAGGGGGAAGCCGCCGGCCACAGGCAAGCGCGGAGCAGGGGGACGCGGGAGCGAGGCGGGCGCGCAGACACGCGCGGGCGGCGAGCGCGTGCGCGCAGGGGCCAAGCATGGCCACGGCACGACCCGGTCGCGTCGAGCGCTGGTCAGGGGAGGGAGTGGCTGCAGGCAGCGGGCGGGGCTCGGCGGTGAGCGCGCGTGCGTGCGCGCGGACGGCGCCGACGATGGAGGGGAAAGAGAGGAGGTCGGGGC
>NC_041392.1:677302557-677304841 GCF_002162155.2 Triticum dicoccoides
GGGGGGTTGGCCCTTCTCCCTTTTTTTTTGCTTTGCCTTTTCTTTTTACTTTTCTTTTTTGTTTTATGTGTAGTTTTCTTTTATTTTAGTTTTGAAAATTACACCAATGGTTCCTAAATTGGTATTGCTTATACATACTACTGCCACATTAATTTGGGTAACTAAATAAAATAGTTTAATATTTTATTTATTGTAAAAGGAATTCAACTAATTGTTTTTGCTACTATTCAAAACATTTTAGAGTATTTATTCCTTTTATAAAAGTGTGGTTCCTCCACCATAATTACTTATGTATTATTTGGTTCACTCCGAACATTTAAATTTTAATATTTGAAAACTTTTATTGTTTGCTCGATTTTGAATTTGAAATTCGAACTAGGTTCCGAACTAACGCGAGTTTAACCACAGTAACCGAGGTGGCATGGCATCATTAGCGGGGATTACTGTAGCTTGATTACCCGGGCGTCACATATTGGCTGCCGTGTTGGTCCATCACCACCTCAACAACCAGCGGCCGTTGTTCCGTGGCTCCATTCCGGGCCACCTTCCGGTGTTGAATCTAACCGGGAGAGTGGGCATTTCCTTCTCTGGAAGGACTACTTTGATACAACAAACCCGTTGTTCAAACATCACAAATTCCGCCGCCGGTTCCGTATGAGTAGGCATGTTTTCAACCGTATTAGAGAGGGAGTGGTCGGCTATGATGACTACTTCGAGTGCAAAGAGGATGCCGTCGGCAAGATTGGTTTCTCCTCTTATCAGAAATGCACTGCCGCCATCCGAATGCTTGCATACGGAGTGCCCGATGATCTCATTGACGAGTACGTCTGTATGAGCGAGTCTACATGCCTAGAGTCCCTGTATAAGTTCTGCAAGGCTGTGATTGCTGTGTTTGGCCCTGAGTACTTGAGAGAGCCGACAGCTGAACATACAACCCGTTTTGGCGACGAATGCTAGCAGGGGCTTCTCGGGGATGCTTGGCAGCATAGACTGCATGCACTGGGAGTGGAAGAACTGCCCTTCTGCTTGGCAAGGGCAGTATAAGGGACATGTCAGTGCTTGCACTGTCATACTAGAGGCCGTGGCGTCTCAAGATCTCTGGATCTGGCACTCTTTCTTTGGCATGGCTGGATCACACAATGATATCAACGTGCTTCAGCACTCACCGGTGTTTGCTAGCACTGGTAGAAAAAGGGCTTGTTATCCCGGTTCATAAGGGCCTTTAGTCCCGGTTCCTGAACCGGGACTAAAGGGTTGGTACTAATGCCCTGACCCTTTAGTCTCGGTTTAAACCAGAACCGGGACTAAAGGCCCTCCACGTGGCCGGTCCACCTTTAGTCCCGGTTGGTAACACCAACCGGTACTAAAGGAAATTTTCTGATTTTTTTTTGAAATTTTTTTTATTTTCAAATTTCTGAATTATTTTAACCTCTAATCTCTAATCACCCCTCATCACTGCTCAATTTAATCTGATAATCACCCCTCATCATTCCAAATCATCTAACTTCCCGGGCGGTCACCCATCCTCCCACTCCCCCAGCCTGAGCACGCTTAACTTCCGGGTTCTATTCCCCCTCGTTTCAAAGTCTGCACTCGTTGTTTTCCCGACAATAGTAAGATGTCAATCCTATTAACCCTCAGGAGTTTAGCTTGAGCATGAAGTCACACATTTCCCTGTTTGAGTTTGAAACTATTGTTCTAAAAAACAATAATTTTTTAGTAACACTAATATTTCTTGAATAAGTAGTTTGACCATTGTTTGACCACAGTTTGACCATAGTTTGACCAGATTTGACCAAAATTCAAAAAAACTGAAATAATTATTTAATAACACTAATATTCTTGAATAATTATTTAGTAACACTAATACTTCTTGAATAAGTAGTTTGACCATAGTTTGACCAGATTTAATGAAAATTTAAAAAAACTGAAATTTGAGCATAACTTTTTTCCTTTTGGAATTTGAGGATTCTACAAATTTGCAAACAGGCCGTAGGCAGTCTCCATTTGATGTAACTTTTCGAGTAGATGATTTTTCATATAAAAAACTTTTTAATCCGAGTTCGTATGCAAAAGTTATGCCCATTTTACAAATTCCAGAGAGATTTTGTAAATAAAGTCGAAATTCATATTTGTAAATTTTCCTAACAACTAGACCACATATCACATGGGAAACTTATTTTATTTTATTTTTTTGACATTTCCATCATTTTCTTTTGTTTTTTCTAAAACTGAAAAGGCGGTCCACAGGGGGGGGGGGGAGTTTGAAAATGGGACCTTTAGT
>NC_041392.1:677305143-677333402 GCF_002162155.2 Triticum dicoccoides
AGCCCATTAGTCCCGGTTGGTGACACCAACCGGCACTAAAGGTCTAACCTTTAGTACCGGTTGGTGCCACCAACCGGGACTAATGGGCATCGCACCCTTTAGTCCCGGTTCGTGGCACGAACCGGGACTAAAGGGCCCAGGTGAACCGGGACTAATGCCTTAGTCGCATGAACCGGGATAAATGCACCCATTGGTCCCGGTTCTGGACTGAAACGGGACTAATGGGCTTACCCGGCCTGGACCAAAGCCCCCTTTTCTACTAGTGTAGGCTTGCCGAAGGCAACAGCCCACCGGTGAACTTTACTGTCAACAGCCACAACTACGACAAAGGGTACTATTTGGGTGACGGTATCTATCCTCAGTGGACCGCTATTGTAAAGACAATACCCAACCCTGTCGGAGAGAAAAGGAAAAGATTTGCCCAAGAGCAAGAGTGTGCTAGAAAGGATGTTGAGCGTGCCTTTGGTGTTTTGCAATCTCGATGGGGCATCGTTCGGTATCCTGCTAATACTTGGAGCACGCAGAAACTATGGGAGGTGATGACTGCTTGTGTGATCATGCACAATATGATCATAGAAGATGAGCGCCCGGAACGTCTGTACGATCAAGGCTTTCAGTTTCAGGGTGAGAATGTTGTGCCTGAGCATGGAGTAGCGGCAACATTTGAGCAGTTCACTTAGTTTCATGAAGACATGCGCGATTGGGAAACTCACGTGCAACTGCAAAATGATTTGGTTGAGCATATGTGGACTCATATTGGCAACCAATAGATGTATCTTTTTTTATTCGTTTGCAAAACTATGTGAAACATTTTTATTTTTATTTCGCCTGTAAACTATACTGTTTATTTGGGCGGACTATTTTGTTTGTTAAATTTTCATTTCACAATATGTTGAATGCAATGCAAAATTGGGCGGCCAGCCGGCCGCGCCTGCACATATGGGTCGGGGCGTTGGGCGCGCTGCCGACCCATATGAAAAATAGGGCAGACGTCGGGCGGGCGGCCGACCACTAGTAGAAAAATGGTCAAACGTGAAGCACATTAGTGCCGGTTTGTATTTGAGCCGGCACTAATGTATACATTAGTGCCGGTTCCAACGGCTAGCCGGGCCGCTTTCATTAGTACCGGTTCATGGCGAACCTTTAGCACCGGTTCGTGCCACGAACCGATACTAATGAGAGTGGTGGCAGGATGTTGTCAGACTGGGGCCCCTCCAGCTCCTTTAGTACCGGTTCTTGGCACGAACCGATACTAAAGGTCGTCCTATATAAACGCTTCATCCACCCGAGCTCGCTCTGTTCTTCCCCTTTCCCCTCTCCTCTCTGTTCTTCCCCTCTTCCTCTCGAGCTCATCACACATTTTGCCCAAAATTTGTCAAGATTTGAAGGCCCCCATCCATTCATATGATCACAAAGGTTAGCAACTTTGTCCTTTCATCTCTCATTGCTAGATTAGCTCTTGCAATGCTTTATATAGTGATTAATTTGTGAGTTTAGTAATTTGGGAGGATATATATATATATGTTCTAGTATTTGATTTATATGCAATTTTTCTAGGAGGTATGTGAACCGGAAATTCCAACCGACCCTATTGTCGAGAGGTTAAATTTAGTTGAAAGAGAAAATGAGTACTTGAAAGAAAAATTGAAAAGAATTGAGGAGGAGAAGATGGAATTGGAGTTGCATGTTGCCTATGTCGTCGATGATCACAAGATCAAGATGGAGAAAATGCGCTTGAAGATTAGAAAGATTAGAAAATATGCCATCGATAGTGAGGCTTGGTATCATTATGTTGTTGGATCCATTGTTACCTTAGTTGCGATCTTGATCGTATTTGTTGTTGCATTTAAATGCTTTAGCTAGAGAGTTATTTGTTTGTTGCATTTAAGTGTTGTATGAACTTTATGTATGAACTTGTATTAATTTGGTCTATTCGGTGTTGTGTAATGAAGATGAGCCGGCAATGGATGTACGATGACCGATGCTCTCCCCAGTTTGTTGAGGGCGTGCATACTTTTATCCTTGCGGCTAAGGCAAACAAGCGGGCGGATGGTTTTATGCCTTGTCCATGTGCTCGTTGTAAGAATGGTCACAATTACTCTACGTCAAGAACCATTCACGTCCACCTGTTTAAGTCCGGTTCCAAGCCCCACTATAATGTTTGGACCAAGCACGGAGAAAGAGGGGTTATGATGGAAGACAATGAAGAAGAAGAGGACGACGACAGCTATCCTGGCCATGGGTTCCCTGAATACGATGATACAACAATGGGGGAAGAAGCTGAGCCGGTAATGTGGGAAGAAGCTGAGCCGGCAATGCAGGAAGAAGCTGAAGAAGAGGCATCAGATGAGCCCGTTGATGATCTAGGTCGGGCCATTGCCCATGCAAAGAGAAACTGCGCAAGTGATTTGGAGAAGAAGAAGTTGCAGCGCATGTTAGAGGATCACAAAAAATTGTTGTACCCGAATTGCGTAGGTGACAAGAAAAAGCTGGGCACCACACTGGAATTGCTGCAATGGAAGGTAGAGAATGGTGTATCTGACAAGGGATTTGGAAAGTTGCTGGTAATGATAAAGGATATGCTTCCAAAGGACAACGAATTGCCCGAGAGTACGTACGAAGCAAAGAAGGCTGTCTGCCCTCTAGGGTTAGAGGTGCAGAAGATACATGCATGCCCTAATGATTGCATCCTCTACCGCGGTGAGTACGAGGATTTGAACGCTTGCCCGGTATGTGGTGCATTGCGCTATAAGATCAGCCGCGATGACCCTGGTGATGTCGAGGGCGAGCGCCCCAGGAAGAAGATTCCTGCCAAGGTGATGTGGTATGCTCCTATAATACCACGATTGAAACGTTTGTTCCAAAACAAAGAGCATGCCAAGGCGATGCGATGGCACGGAGAAGACCGTAAGAAAGACGGAAAGTTGAGAGTACCCGCTGATGGGTCGCAGTGGAGAAAAATCGAAAGAAATTACGGGAAGGAGTTTGCAGATGACGCAAGGAGCGTATGGTTTGGTCTAAGCGCAGATGGCATTAATCCTTTTGGGGAGCAGAGCAGCAACCATAGCATCCTGGCCTGTGACTCTATGTTTGTATAGCCTTCCTCCTGTTGGGGAACGTAGCAGAAATTCAAAATTTTCCTACGTGTCACCAAGATCTATCTATGGAGAGACCAGCAACGAGTAGAAAGAGAGTGCATCTACATACCCTTGTAGATCGCTAAGCGGAAGCGTTCAAGTGAACGGGGTTGATGGAGTCGTACTCGTCGTGATTCAAATCACCGATGATCAAGTGCCGAACGCACGGCACCTCCGCGTTCAACACACGTACAGCCCGGTGACGTCTCCCACGCCTTGATCCAGCAAGGAGAGAGGGAGAGGTTGAGGAAGACTCCATCCAACAGCAGCACAACGGCGTGGTGGTGGTGGAGGAGCGTGGCAATCCAGCAGGGCTTCGCCAAGCACCATGGGAGAGGAGGAGTAGGGAGAGAGGTAGGGCTGTGCCAGAACTTCGTGTATAGCTCCCATGCGCCTCCCCACTATATATAGGGGTGGAGGGGCTGGTTTCTTGCCCTCCAAGTCCATTGGGGCGTTGGCCAAGGTGGGAGGAGAGAAATCTCATTATTTCCTTCCCCACCGATTGTTATCCCCCCTTTTTAGGGATCTTGATCTTATCCCTTCGGGATATGATCTTATTCCTTCTAAGGGGGGATCTTGGTGCGCCTTGACTAGGGGTGTGGGGCCTTGCCCCCACTACCCACGTCCATGTGGGTCCCCCCATGCAGGTGGGCCCCACTCCGGAACCTTCTAGAACCTTCCCGGTACAATACCGAAAAATCCCGAACATTTTCCGGTGGCCAAAATAGGACTTCCCATATATAAATCTTTACCTCCGGACCATTCCGGAACTCCTCGTGACGTCCGGGATCTCATCCGGGACTCCGAACAACATTCGGTAACCACATACAAACTTCCTTTATAACCCTAGCGTCATCGAACCTTAAGTGTGTAGACCCTACGGGTTCGGGAGACATGTAGACATGACCGAGATGTTCTCCGGTCAATAACCAACAGCGGGATCTGGATACCCATGTTGGCTCCCACATGTTCCACGATGATCTCATCGGATGAACCACGATGTCAAGGACTCAATCGATCCCGTATACAATTCCCTTTGTCTAGCGGTATTGTACTTGCCCGAGATTCGATCGTCGGTATACCGATACCTTGTTCAATCTCGTTACCGGCAAGTCTCTTTACTCGTTCCGTAACACATCATCCCGTGATCAACCCCTTGGTCACATTGTGCACATTATGATGATGTCCTACCGAGTGGGCCCAGAGATACCTCTCCGTTTACACAGAGTGACAAATCCCAGTCTCGATCCGCATAAAACAATAGATACTTTCGGAGATACCTGTAGTGCACCTTTATAGTCACCCAGTTACGTTGTGACGTTTGATACACCCAAAGCACTCCTACGGTATCCAGGAGTTACACGCTCTCATGGTCGAAGGAAGAGATACTTGACATTGGCAAAGCTCTAGCAAATGAACTACATGATCTTTTGTGCTAGTCTTAGGATTGGGTCTTGTCCATCACATCATTCTCCTAATGATGTGATCCCGTTATCAACGACATCCAATGTCCATAGCCAGGAAACCATGACTATCTGTTGATCACAACGAGCTAGTCAACTAGAGGCTCACTAGGGACATATTGTGGTCTATGTATTCACACGTGTATTACGATTTCCGGATAATACAGTTATAGCATGAATAAAAGTCAATTATCATGAACAAGGAAATATAATAATAATACTTTTATTATTGCCTCTAGGGCATATTTCCAACAGTCTCCCACTTGCACTAGAGTCAATAATCTAGTTCACATCGCCATGTGATTAACACTCACAGGTCACATCGCCATGTGACTAATACCCAAGAGTTTACTAGAGTCAGTAGTCTAGTTCACATCACTATGTGATTAACACTCAATGAGTTTTATGTTTGATCATGTTGCTTGTGAGAGAGGTTTTAGTCAACGGGTCTGAACCTTTCAGATCCGTGTGTGCTTTACAAATCTCTATGTCATATCCTAGATGCAGCTACCACGCTCTATTTGGAGCCATTCCAAACAACTATTCTACTTGGAGCTATTCTAAATTATTGCTCCATTATATGTATCCGGTCTCTCTACTCAGAGCTATCCGGATAGGTGTCAAGCTTGCATTGTCGTAACCTTTACGACGAACTCTTTTACCACCTCCATAATCGAGAAAATTCCTTAGTCCACTAGTTACTAAGGATAACTTTGACCGCTGTCCTGTGAGCCATTCTTGGATCACTCTTGTACCCCTTGACTGACTCATGGCAAGGCACACTTCAGGTGCGGTACACAACATAGCATACTGAAGAGCCTACGTGTTAAGCATAGGGGACGACCTTCGTCCTTTCTCTCTATTCTGCCGTGGTCGAGCTTTAAGTCTTAACTTCGTACCTTATAACTCAGGCAAGAACTCCTTCTTTGACTGGTCCATCTTGAACACCTTCAAGATCATGTCAAGGTATGTGCTCATTTGAAAGTATTATTAAGCATTTTGATCTATCCTTATAGATCTTGATGCTCAATGTTCAAGTAGCTTAATCCAGGCTTTCCATTGAAAAACACTTTCAAAATAACCGTATATGCTTTCTAGAAATTCTACGTCATTTCTGATCAACAATATGTCAACAACATATACTCATCAGAAATTCTATAGTGCTCCCACTCACTTCTTTGGAAATACAAGTTTCTCATAAACTTTGTACAAACCCAAAATTTTTGATCATCATCAAAGCATACATTCCAACTCCGAGATGCTCACTCCAGTCCTTAGAAGGATTGCTGGAGCTTTGCATACTTATTAGCATCTTTCGGGATTGACAAAACCTTCCGGTTGTATCACATACAACCTTTCCTCATTAAAATCGTCGAGGAAACAATGTTTTGACATCCTATCTGCAAGATTTCCTAAATAATGCAGTAATCGCTAATATAATTCCAACAGACTCTTAGCATCGCTACGAGTGAGAAAATCTCATCGTAGTCAACTCCTTGAACTTGTCGGAAAACATCTTAACGACAAGTCGAGCTTTCTTAATGGTGACATTTACCATCATTGTCCGTATTCCTTTTGAAATCCATCTGTACTCATTAGCCTTACGACAATCGAGCCGTTCTGCCAAAGTCTACACTTTGTTTTCATACATGGATCCTCTCTCGGATTTTATGGCCTCAAGCCATTTATCGGAATCCGGGCCCACCATCGCTTCTCCATAGCTCGTAGGTTCATTGTTGTCTAGCAACATGACCTTCAAGACAGGATTACGTACCACTCTGAAGTAGTACGCATCCTTGTCATCCTACGAGGTTTGGGAGTGACTTGATCCAAAGTTTCATGATCAATATCATAAGCTTCCACTTCAATTGGTGTAGGTGCCACAGGAACAACTCCCTGTGCCCTGTCACACACTAGTTGAAAAGACGGTTCAATAACCTCATCAAGTCTCCACCATCCTCCCACTCAATTCTTTTGAGAGAAATTTTTCCTCGAGAAAGGACTCGATTCTAGAAACATTCCATATTGCTTTCGGATCTGAATTAGGAGGTATACCCAACTGTTTTGGGTTTCCTATGAAGATGCATTTTATCCGCTTTGGGTTCGAGCTTATCAACCTGAAACTTTTTCATATAAGCGTCGCAGCCCCAAACTTTTAAGAAACGACAACTTAGGTTTCTCTAAACCATAAGTCATACGGTGTCATCTCATCGGAATTACGTGGTGCCCTATTTAAAGTGAATGTGGTTGTCTCTAATGCCTAACCCATGAACGATAGTGGTAATTCGATAAGAGACATCATGGTATGCACCATATCCAATAGGGTGCAACTATGATGTTCGGACACACCATCACATTATGGTGTTCCAGGCGGTATTAATTGCGAAACAATTTCCACAATGTCTTAATTGTGTGCCAAAACTCGTAACTCAGATATTCATCTCTATGATCATATCATAGACATTTTATCCTCTTGTCACAATGATCTGCTACTTCACTCTGAAATTACTTGAACCATTCAATAATTCAGACTTGTGTTTCATCAAGTAAATATACTCAACATTTACTCGAATCATCTATGAAGTAAGAACATAATGATATTCACTGCATGCCTCAGCACTCATTCGACTGCACACATCAAAATGTTTTACTTCCAACAAGTTGCTATCTTGTTCCATCTTACTGAAAATGAGGCTTTTCAGTCATCTTGCCCATGTGGTATGATTTGCATATCTCAAGTGATTCAAAATCAAGTGAGTCCGAACGATCCATTTGCATGGAGTTTCTTCATGCATATACACCAATAGACATGGTTCGCATGTCTCAAACTTTTCAAAAACGAGTGAGTCCAAAGATCCATCAACATGGAGCTTCTCCATGCGTTTTATACCATTATGACTTACATGGCAGTGCCACAAGTAAGTGGTACTATCATTACTATCTTATATCTTTTGGCATGAAAATGTGTATCACTACGACCGAGATTCAATAAACCATTCCTTTAGGTGCAAGACCATTGAAGGTATTATTCAAAAATAGAGTAACCATTATTCTCCTTAAATGAATAACCGTATTGCGATAGACATAATCCAATCATGTCTATGCTCAACGCAAACACCAATCTCGATGGTAGAGGGAGCGTGCGATGCTTGATCATATCAACCTTGGAAACACTTCCAACATATATCGTCAACTCACCTTTAGCTAGTCTCCGTTTATTCCGTAGCTTTTATTTCGAGTTACTAACACTTAGCAACCGAACCGGTATCCAATACCCTGGTGCTACTAGGAGTACTAGTAAAGTACACATTAACATAATGTATATCCAATATACTTCTATCGACCTTGCCAGCCTTCTCATCTACCAAGTATCTAGGGTAATGCTGCTCCAGTGGTTGTTCCCCTTATTACAGAAGCACTTAGTCTCGGGTTTGGGTTCAACCTTGGGTTTCTTCACTAGAGCAGCAGCTGAATTGCCGTTTCATGAAGTATCCCTTTGTTCCGTTGCCCTTCTTGGAACTAGTGGTTTCACCAACCATCAACAATTGATGCTCCTTCTTGATTTCTACTTTCGCGGTGTCAAACATCATGAATATTTCAAGGATCATCATATCTATCCCTGATATGTTATAGTTAATCACGAAGCTCTAGCAGCTTGGTGGCAATGACTTTGGGAAAACATCACTATCTCATCTGGAGGATCAACTCCCACTCGATTCAAGTGATTGTTGTGCTCAGACAATCTGAGCACAAGCTCAACGATTGAGCTTTTCTCCCTTAGTTTGCAGGCTAAGAAAATCGTCGGAGGTCTTATACCTCTTGACGTGGGCACGAGCCTGAAATCCCAATTTCAGCCCTCGAAACATCTCATATGTTCCGCGACGTTTCGAAAACGTCTTTGGTGCCTCTACTTAAACCATTTAATTGAACTATCACGTAGTTATCAAAACGTGTATGTCTGATGTTCGCAACATCGACAAACGACGTTGGGGTTCAGCACACTGAGCGGTGCATTAAGGACATAAGCTTTCTACTGATCGCATAATCGCTACTATCAACTTTCAACTATATTTTCTCTAGGAACATATCTAAACAGTGGAACTAAAGCGCGAGCTTACGACATAATTTGCAAAAGGTCTTTTGACTATGTTCAGGATAATTAAGTTCATCTTATGAACTCCCACTTAGATAGACATCCCTCTGGTCATCTAAGTGATCACATGATCCGAGTCAACTAGGCCGTGTCCGATCATCACGTGAGACGGACTAGTCATCATCGGTGAACATCTTCATGTTGATCGTATCTACCATACGACTCATGCTCGACCTTTCGGTCTCCGTGTTCCGAGGCCATGTCTGCACATGCTAGGCTCGTCAAGTTAACCCTAAGTGTTTTCGCTGTGTAAAATTGTCTTACACCCGTTGTATGTGAACGTAAGAATCCATCACACCCGATCATCACGTGGTGCTTAGAAGCGACGAACTGTAGCAACGGTGCACAGTTAGGGGAGAACACTTCTTGAAATTTTGTAAGGGATCATCTTATTTACTACCGTCGTCCTAAGCAAACAAGATGCATAAACATGATAAACATCACATGCAATCAAATAGTGACATGATATGGCCAATATCATTTTGCTCCTTTTGATCTTCATCTTCGGGGCTCCATGATCATCATCGTCACCGGCACGACACCATGATCTCCATCATCATGATCTCCATCATCGTGTCTTCATGAAGTTGTCACGCCAATGACTACTTCTACTTCTATGACTAACGCGTTTAGCAATAAAGTAAAGTAGTTTATATGGCGTTCTTCAATGACACGCAGGTCATACAATAAATAAAGACAACTCCTATGGCTCCTGCCGGTTGTCATACTCATCGACATGCAAGTCGTGAATCCTATTACAAGAACATGATCAATCTCATACATCACATATCATTCATCACATTCTTCTTGGCCATATCACATCACATAGCATACCCTGCAAAAACAAGTTAGACGTCCTCTAATTGTTGTTGCATGTTTTACGTGGCTGCTATGGGTTTCTAGCAAGAACGTTTCTTACCTACGCAAGACCACAACGTGATATGCCAATTGCTATTTACCCTTCATAAGGACCCTTTTCATCGAATCTGTTCCGACTAAAGTGGGAGAGACTGGCACCCGCTAGCCACCTTATGCACCAAGTGCATGTCAATCGGTGGAACCTGTCTCACGTAAGAGTACGTGTAAGGTCGGTCCGGGCCGCTTCATCCCACAATACCGTCGAAACAAGATTGGACTAGTAATGGTAAGCATATTGAACAACATCAACGCCCACAACTACTTTATGTTCTACTCGTGCAAAGAATCTACGCAATAGACCTAGCTCATGATGCCACTATTGGGGAACGTAGCAGAAATTCAAAATTTTCCTACGTGTCACCAAGATCTATCTATGGAGAGACCAGCAACGAGTAGAAAGAGAGTTCATCTACATACCCTTGTAGATCGCTAAGCGGAAGCGTTCAAGTGAACGGGGTTGATGGAGTCGTACTCGTCGTGATTCAAATCACCGATGATCAAGTGCCGAACGCACGGCACCTCCGCGTTCAACACACGTACAGCCCGGTGACGTCTCCCACGCCTTGATCCAGCAAGGAGAGAGGGAGAGGTTGAGGAAGACTCCATCCAACAGCAGCACAACGGCGTGGTTGTGGTGGAGGAGCGTGGCAATCCAGCAGGGCTTCGCCAAGCACCATGGGAGAGGAGGAGTAGGGAGAGAGGTAGGGCTGTGCCAGAACTTCGTGTATAGCTCCCATGCGCCTCCCCACTATATATAGGGGTGGAGGGGCTGGTTTCTTGCCCTCCAAGTCCATTGGGGCGTTGTCCAAGGTGGGAGGAGAGAAATCTCATTATTTCCTTCCCCACCGATTGTTATCCCCCCTTTTTAGGGATCTTGATCTTATCCCTTCGGGATATGATCTTATTCCTTCTAAGGGGGGATCTTGGTGCGCCTTGACCAGGGGTGTGGGGCCTTGCCCCCACTACCCACGTCCATGTGGGTCCCCCCATGCAGGTGGGCCCCACTCCGGAACCTTCTAGAACCTTCCCGGTACAATACCGAAAAATCCCGAACATTTTCCGGTGGCCAAAATAGGACTTCCCATATATAAATCTTTACCTCCGGACCATTCCGGAACTCCTCGTGACGTCCGGGATCTCATCCGGGACTCCGAACAACATTCGGTAACCACATACAAACTTCCTTTATAACCCTAGCGTCATCGAACCTTAAGTGTGTAGACCCTACGGGTTCGGGAGACATGTAGACATGACCGAGACGTTCTCCGGTTAATAACCAACAGCGGGATCTGGATACCCATGATGGCTCCCACATGTTCCACGATGATCTCATCGGATGAACCACGATGTCAAGGACTTAATCAATCCCGTATTCAATTCCCTTTGTCTATCGGTATGTTACTTGCCCGAGATTCGATCGTCGGTATCCAATACCTTGTTCAATCTCGTTACCGGCAAGTCACTTTACTCGTTCCGTAACACATCATCCTGTGATCAACTCCTTGGTCACATTGCGCATATGATGATGTCCTACCGAGTGGGCCCAGAGATACCTCTCCGTTTACACGGAGTGACAAATCCCAGTCTCGATCCGCATAAAACAATAGATACTTTCAGAGATACCTATAGTGCACCTTTATAGTCACCCAGTTACGTTGTGACGTTTGATACACCCAAAGCACTCCTACGGTATCCAGGAGTTACACGCTCTCATGGTCGAAGGAAGAGATACTTGACATTGGCAAAGCTCTAGCAAATGAACTACATGATCTTTTGTGCTAGTCTTAGGATTGGGTCTTGTCCATCACATCATTCTCCTAATGATGTGATCCCGTTATCAACGACATCCAATGTCCATAGCCAGGAAACCATGACTATCTGTTGATCACAACGAGCTAGTCAACTAGAGGCTCACTAGGGACATATTGTGGTCTATGTATTCACACGTGTATTATGATTTCCGGATAATACAGTTATAGCATGAATAAAAGACAATTATCATGAACAAGGAAATATAATAATAATACTTTTATTATTGCCTCTAGGGCATATTTCCAACACCTCCTTGGTTGTGCATGAAGCGGAAGTTCATTATGATGCCAGTGCTCATCCAAGGCCCTAAGCAACCCGACAACGACATTGATGTGTACCTAAGGCCATTAGTTGAAGAACTCTTACAACTGTGGAATGGAACAGGTGTACGTGCGTGGGATGAGCACATGGGGGAAGAATTTGACCTAAAGGCGTTGCTGTTCATGACCATCAATGATTGGCATGCTCTCAGTAACCTTTCAGGACAGACAAACAAGGGATACCGCGCATGCACGCACTGTTTGGACGATACCGACAGTATATATTTGGCTAATTGTAAGAAGAATGTGTACCTGGGACATCGTCGATTTCTTCCGAGCAGGCATCCCGTAAGAAAGAAAGGCAAGCATTTCAAAGGTGAGGCGGATCACCGGACGAAGCCTCGCCACCGTACCTGTGCTGATGTACATGATATGGTCAAGGATTTGAAGGTGGTCTTTGGAAACGGTCCTGGTGGACAACCTGTTCTGAATGACGCTGATGGACGCGCACCCATGTGGAAGAAGAAATCTATATTTTGCGACCTGCCCTATTGGAAATACCTAGAGGTCCGCTCCGCAATCGACGTGATGCATGTGACGAAGAATCTTTTTGTGACCCTGCTTGGCTTCTTGGGCGTGTATGGGAAGGCAAAAGATACACCTGAGGCATGAGAGGACCAGCAACGTATGCACGGAAAAGACGGCATACATCAGGGTCATGCAAGCTACGCTCTTACCAAATAAGAGAAGGAAATCTTCTTTGAATGCCTGCTCAGTATTAAGGTACCGTCTGGCTTCTCGTCGAATATAAAGGGAATAATAAACATGGCAGAGAAAAAGTTCCAGAACATAAAGTCTCATGACTGCCACGTGATTATGACGCAACTGCTTCCGGTTGCATTGAGGGGGCTTCTACCGGAAAACGTTCGATTAGCCATTATGAAGCTATGTGCATTTCTCAATGCAATCTCTCAGAAGGTAATCGATCCAGAAATCATACCAAGGTTAGAGAATGATTTGGTGCAATGTATTGTCAGTTTCGAGTTGGTGTTCCCACCATCCTTCTTCAACATCATGACGCACATCCTAGTTCACCTATGCGAAGAGATTAACATTTTGGGTCCTGTATTTCTACACAATATGTTCCCCTTTGAGATGTTCATGGGAGTCTTAAAGAAATATGTTCATAACCGTGCTAGGCCAGAAGGAAGAATCTCCAAGGGCCGTCAAAATGAGGAGGTCATTGAGTTTTGTATTGACTTTATTCCTGACCTTAAGCCGATTGGTGTTCTTGAATCGCGGCATAAGGGCAGACTGGATGGAAAAGGCACGCTAGGAGGGGAACAAATAATATGTATGGACGGATATTCTCTCACTGAAGCACACTACACAGTTCTATAGAATTCCGCCTTGGTGGCTCCATATATGGATGAACACAAGAATTTGCTACGCTCCAAACACCCGGAGCGGTCTGATGACTGGATTACACGTGAACAAACCAGGAGTTTCGCCAGCTGGTTGCAGACACGTACCATGCATGACACCTCTATTGAAGATGACCTGTACTTGCTGTCCCATTTACCATCTTCGAATATAATGACTTTCAAAGGGTACGAGATAAATGGTAATACATTTTACACGATCACCCAAGATAAGAAGAGCACCAACCAAAACAGTGGTGTCCGCTTTGATGCAGAAACCAAGACGGGAAAGGAAACATATTATGGTTATTGTTGGGGATATTACTATTGGGCGTAAACCGGCCTATCTGGGCCGGGTTAACTTCGTCAGCAGTTAAGTATGTTAAAGCCCAAGAAGACAGAGGAGGGCTCAAGGCCCATGGTTGGTTCAAGGCCTGTAGCCGTAAACCGGCGTTAGTAGTTAACCTATATTGTAAGTTAGGAATAAGTAGAGACCAAACACATCTATGAGCCGGTATTGGGACTCCGTAAGCCGACAGGAGTCACCCGTGTATATAAGGGGACGACCCGGCGGCGGTTCAAGGACAACAGTCAACAACTCGAGACATAGGCGAAGCTTGTTTGCTCCCTAGTTATCGAAACCCCATCAATTCCATAACAACTAGACGTAGGCTTTTACCTTCATCGAAGGGGCCGAACTAGTATAAACTCTCGTGCGTCCTTGTGTCCGCTTTAACCCCTTCAAGCTAACCAGTCACGATGGCTCCACGACTAAGTCCTTTCTCTAGGACATCTGCCATGACAAAACCACGACAGTTAGCGCCCGCCGTGGGGCTATTGCATGATGGTTTCCGGTTCTTGGAGGGCCGCTTTGAAGGACTCGAGGGCTACGCTGTAGGCCGGATGACTAAGAGTCGTTGCGGCAAGCTCTACATCAACGACGCAGGCTGGGGCCCCGAGGCCGGCTCAATTGAGTACGGGTACCGGGTCCCCTTTGGTAGCATTCACGTTTTCATTGGCAAGATCGGTGAACCGGGCCCTGAGCCGGACATCTGCACCGACCTCGTCGAGACGGCTCAGCGTGCATGATCCGCCCGGATTAAACCGGCCATGAAGCGTGCCTTCGTGGGAGTCATCCATGGAGGAAGTTATGAGGACAGATCAGAATTTTGCGGCGCGACCATCGTTTGTTCTGGTGACGAATCTTCGACCGGAGAAACCGAATCTCTTTATCAGCTACAAGATGGCCGGATTGGGAGTTGTTCCGATGGCGATAGTATTCCGGACCCCTCTGATCTGCCCAACCGGGTTGGAATATTCATGGCCGGAGCGCAAGCAGTGCTTCATTCTTCGACAGCTGCGGCAACGATCTCCGGTTCAGCAGCGGCGACGGCTGCCGGGGCAGGAGGCCCTATGCACCCGCCGGCTCAGGTTCTATCAAAACTATTTGATGTGTTGGCTGTGCTTATGGCGGAAGTTAATCCGCCGGATCAGGACGTTCACAACGTGGAGATTGCAAAGGTAAAGGAACAGATCACCCAGGCCAAGGCGGATCTGGCGGCTGAGGACACCAGGATGGCCGCAGAGCGGGCCGCTTTAGATGCCCATGCCTACAAGCTTATGTTGGACCAGAGCGCGTCACATGAAGTCATGAGGAGGAAGCACCGATCCCGCTTACCTCCAGTTTTCGAGGCCAGAGACCTTTTCAACACTCCAGGACAAAGAGCCAGCAATCCGCTGGAGGGAAACCGGGCAGAAGCCCCTGGGACCGGTGCACCGGTTTAGTCTCGTCAGATGGACCCGCCTCGTCAAAACACCGTGGTACCTCAGGCTGCTTTAACACCCCCGAGTCACTACTCCAACCCAATGGACAATCTTGTTGCCGCTGCTGCACGGCTGGAGGCCATTCCAATTGAGGGTGACTCGCCGCAGGCAATAGAGACGCGACGGGTCAAGGAACTTCTGAGGATAGCTTTGGCCCAACAGGAAGCGTACTCATACAGCCGCGACCGGATCCACTCGACCCCTCGTCCAAGCCAGAGCTATAGCAGACATATGGATGAACCGGCAGTGTCGAGTAATGAACGACGTGGGGCACTCCGTGGCAACAATCCGGCGGGTGGTGTTGATGACGCTCAGGGAGTGGTAGACCGGGCCTGCGCGCACAGGGAGGCTGAGTTAGCCGCACAGCATCAGGCTCGGCAGCTCACGCCGGTCCGTCCAACCACCCTGACTGAACCTAGTGTTACTTCTAGTTCTTTGGGGGTGCCTTGCCTTATCCCCGATTTACGCAACGTGCGTCTGCCCAAGGATTTCAAAGGCCCACACAAGGTACCAAATTACGCGGCGGATCAACCTCCAGAGACATGGGTGGAGAGCTATGAGATGGCCATGGAGATGCTTGATGTGGATGACGCGGCGTGTGCGAAATACTTCACCATGATGCTCAAAGGAACGGCCCGTACTTGGTTAAAAGTTTGCCGGCTAATTCTATCAGCTCATGGGCCCAATTACGAGCCCGGTCTATCAGAAATTTCAAAGACACCTGTAAACAACCTATGTCGATAGTGGACTTAGCTGCATGCATCCAGGAGGAAGGAGAATCAACGACTCATTGGGTGCGCTGGGTTTCACAAGTGTTGCACTCCTCAGACCGCATGAACGCTGACACCGCAGTGTTAACCCTAGAAGGCAACTGCCAGTTTGGACCCCTGAAGCTGAAGTTGGGACGGATGAAGCGTCATTGCACCGACATGGGGACCCTCATGGCCGCTTTGGTGAAATATGCTGATTCTGATAGTACCAAGCAAGGTTGTCAGAATCGCGATTCTGTTATACGATTCTACGACTTTACGATCCAAACTAACCCCTATGATTCTACGATTTTAGTTCAGAGAATCTACGTTTCTACGATCCTGATAGTGAAGATTCTACGATTTGCGATCTTACCATCGGAGCTCCGATCCGATTCAAAATCGCGATTTTGACAACCTTGGTACCAAGGATCCCTAATTTGATGATGACAAGACAGGGAAAGGGAAGAAGAACAGCAGCTCCAAAGGTCAGCAGCATCACTGGGTAGGCAATGGTGGAGGAGGCAAGCGTAAAGCGGATGGTAACATGGACTTTGTGGCTAATACCAATGCACAGGACAATGGCCAGAGACGCAAGGGTAGGCCGAAAAGTCGTAATGGAGCGCCCAACCCTAACCCAAACCGCCTAAACTACCTGCTAAGCCAGCCCTGTCCAAGACATGGGACGAAGGAGGCGCCGGCAAACCACCTTTGGAAAGATTGCTTTATTATGCAGGAGTTCAAAAATTCTAATAATTTCCGGCATGATCACGAATCTGGCGGTGGCTCAGGATCCGGGCCGGGTTTCGGTGGAGGAAGTTCCGGTTCAGGATTCAATGGTAATCCGGGCGGACATAATGGTCAAAATAGTCAGAACAACCAGGGTGGTTACAACCAACAGTAGCAACAGTCAGGTTACCAGAGCAACCCAAAGCAGTTGAGTAATGGGCAGTACCATGTCTTCAACACTAGCTTGGACAAGCGAGACCGGAAATTTCAGAGGCGGGCGGTCAACTCTGTTGAACCGGCCATACCCCGTTATCTACGTTGGTCTGAACAACCAATCATATGGAGCAGAGAAGATCACCCTCCCCAGGTCGATAATCCGGGTCAGTTGGCTCTGGTGGTGGCGCCTCAGGTGGGAGGTTACAAGTTCACCAAGGTGCTCATGGATGGAGGGAGCAGCATTAACATCCTGTACTATGAGACCTTCCGTCGTATGGGACTAGCAGATAAGAATCTCAAACCTTTTAATACAGTATTCCATGGTGTAGTGCCTGGCAGATCAGCATATCCCATTGGTAAGATAGCTCTGGAAGTGGCCTTTGGGGATGATCATGATTCCAGGTCGGAGACATTGACGTTTGAAGTGGTGAAAATCCAAAGTCCATATCATGCCCTGTTTGTGCGACCGGCCTACGCCAACTTTATGGTTCGGCCCTGTTATGTGTATTTGCAGCTCAAGATGCCGGGTCACAAGGGGACAATAATGGTTCACGGAAGCCGCTAAATCGCTTTGGAATGCATGGAAGGAGATGCGGCTTATGGAGAGTCGGTTTGTGCCACCGAGGAGTTGAAGTACTATAAAGACAATGTTGATCCGGCGGACATGACTCCGTTGAAGAAGCCAACTACGGAGCATGATCCGGCCCTGAAATTCAAATCGGCAGCAAAAACTAAGCTGGTTGACTTTGTACCTAGTGATTCGTCCAAGCAATTTAGCATCAGTGCCAACTTGGATCCGAAATAGAAAAGCGCGCTCATCGGGTTCATCCGTGAGAATCGGAACATTTTTGCATGGAAGCCCTCTGACATGCCAGGTGTACCGAGGCAACTCGCTGAGCACACACTTAATGTGGATCCTAAATATAAACCGGTGAAACAGTTCCTCTGCCAGTTTAACAAAGAAAGACGCAAGGCAATTGGAGAAGAGGTAGCCAGGCTATTAGCAGCTGGCTTTATTGTTAAAGTTTTTCACCCTGAGTGGCTTGCCAATCCGGTGCTGGTCCTCAAGAAAAACAGCACCTGGCGCATGTGTGTGGATTACACAGATCTTAATAAGGCTTGTCCAGCAGATCCTTTTGCCCTCCCCCGTATTGATCAAATTATTGATGCTACGGCGGGTTGTGAGCGTTTAAGTTTTTTGGATGCGTATTCTGGCTATCATCAGATCAAAATGGAAGTTGAGGACCAGGAGAAGACGACATTTATAACTCCCTTTGGAGCCTTCTGCTATGTGTCTATGCCCTTCGGGCTCAAGAGTGCTCAAGCAACTTACCAACGGTGTGTACAAAATTGTCTTCACAAGCAGATTGGCCGTAATGTACATGCTTACGTGGATGATATCGTGGTTAATTCCAGGTAGAAGGAGACTCTGATTGATGATTTGAAGGAAACCTTTGATAACCTAAGAACATACAAGATGATGCTTAATCCGGACAAGTGTGTCTTTGGTGTACCGGCGGGCAAGTTATTAGGCTTCTTGGTGTCCAATAGGGGAATTGAGGCTAATCCGGAGAAGATCACAACCATCACCTCCCTCGCTAAATCGAAGTGTATCAATGATGTTCAGCTCCTGGCAGGCCGGATTGCTGCGTTAAGCTGGTTTATCAGTCGCCTCGGTGAGAAGGCAATCCCTTTGTATTAGATGTTGAAGAAGACGGATCAGTTTGTCTGGAGTTCTGCTGCTGATGAAGCATTTGAGGACTTAAAATGACAATTGGCCAATCCGCCTATGCTCGCCGCTCCCATTGACAAGGAGCCGTTGCTGCTAATGCTCGGGCGGTCAGTGTGGCTATTGTGGTAGAGCGAAAGGAGGCAGGTAAGGAGCATCCGGTTCAACGCCCGGTCTATTATATCAGCGAGGTGCTCATTGAGTCCAAGCAAAGGTATCCGCATTGGCAGAAGCTGGTGTATGGAGTTTTTATGGCAAGCCGGAAGCTTAAACAATACTTCCAAGGGCATCCAATTATAGTGGTCAGTTCTGCTCCTTTGGGAGATATCATCCAGAACCGGGAAGCAACTGGCCAGATTGCAAAATGGGCCATAGAGTTGGGGCCGTATGGTTTGAAGTATGTGCCTCGGACAGCGGTTAAGTCTCAAGCACTTGTTGATTTCATCAATGATTGGACGGAAATGCAAGCACCTGAAGAAAGGCCGAATCATACGTATTGGACCATCCATTTTGACGGATCCAGGCAACTGGAAGGCTGGGGGGCTGGAGTCGTATTAACTTCCCCACGAGGTGATAAGTTTTGTTATGTTCTCCGCTTAATGTTCCCTTGTACTAACAATGCAGCTGAGTATGAAGCCTTGCTCCATGGTCTCCGGATGGCTAAGGAGATGAATCTAAGTCGAGTTAAGTGCTTCGGTGACTCGGACCTTGTGGCTCAGCAGGTGTCTGGCACTTGGGACTCCAAGGACCCACTCATGGCAGCATATGGTCGTGAGGTGGATATTGTTGCTGGTTATTTCAGAGGCTATCAGGTGGACCACGTGGACCGGCGGAAAAATGAAGCGGCGGACGCTTTAAGCCGGCTGGGCTCTCAGCACAAACCAGTCCTGCCCAATGTTTTTCTGGATGTGCTGCACAACCCGTCGGTCAAAATCCTTGGTGAAGAGGATTTGGCTATTCCTGATCCGGAGGCTCAGTTGGTGGCAGCTCTTCATGTTATTCCGGATTGGACGCTTCCTTACCTGGCGTACAAGAACCGGGGCGAGTTGCCAGAGGATGAGATTCTGGCCTGACAGATAATCCGGTGATCCAAGTCCATGGCTGTCATCAACGACGAGTTGCATAATTGCATTGTATCAGGAGCTTTTCAATGCTGCGTGTCTCCTGAAGAAGGCCGTGAAATTTTGCGTGAGATCCACGAAGGAGATTGTGGTCACCACGCCGGTTCAATGTCTCTGGGCTAAAGCGTTTCTCCATGGCTTCTATTGGTTGACTGCTCATGCTGATGCGGAGGATCTGGTCAGACGATGTGATGGTTGCCAAAGGTTTTCAAGACGTGCTCATGTACCGGCTCAAGAATTGAGAATGATTCCAATTACTTGGCCATTTGCGACTTGGGGGCTGGATATGGTTGGGCCTTTCAAAAGGTCCAAAGATAAGAAGACCCACCTCCTGGTGGCGGTTGATAAGTTTACAAAGTGGGTGGAGGCAGAACCTGTTAGCAAGTGTGATGCGTCCACGGCGGTTCAGTTCATCAAAAAGGTGATTTTCCGGTTTGGTTTTCCGCACAGTATTATCACAGATAATAGTACCAATTTGTCCAAAGGTGCTATGAAGGAGTTCTGTGAACGGGAGCACATCCGGCTTGATGTTTCATCAGTGGCACATCCACAGTCCAATGGTCAAGCAGAAAGAGCTAATCAAGAGATCTTGAGAGGCATCAAGCCCCGGCTCATGGTTCCTTTGTAGAGAACGCCGGGTTGTTGGGTAGAAGAATTACCATCTGTGTTATGGAGCATCAACACAACACCCAATAGATCAACAGGATACACACCGTTCTTCATGGTTTATGGAGCGGAGGCGGTTCTCCCCAGTGATATCCGTCATGATTCACCTCGTGTAGCGGCTTATGTTGAAGCGGACAACGAGATAACACGGCAAGATGCTTTGGACCGGTTGGATGAAGAGCGTGACATCGCAGCCGCCCAATCGGCGATTTACCAGCAGGATCTTCGTCGTTATCACAGTCGCCGGGTCAAAACTAGAACTTTTCAGGAGGGAGATTTGGTGCTTCGGCTCATCCAAGATCAGGCTGATATGCATAAGTTATCCCCACCTTGGGAGGGGCCTTTCGTGGTCAGCAAAAATCTGCACAACGGGTCATACTATCTGATCGATATTCGAGAACATAAGGACTCACGTACATCAGAGGAGGAGACCAACAGGCCGTGGAACATAGCTCATCTTTGGCCTTATTATACCTGAGCCATTGGTTCTACTTATGTACATATTACAACGATGTATATATTAACTATAATAAACCGGAACCTCAGCTAAAGCGGGGTATCTGTTCTTTTGCATCATGTGTGGTTACACGGAGTTGTTCTAAAGCGGCTTCCGGTTTACCCCTTGAGTTCGCTTTGCTAAAAGCATCGTATTATATCACTTGGAGGATTGGTCGTGTCCGAACCAATACCATGCCTCTTGATAGGCGAGAGCCACCAGATCACTTGGGGACTTGGTCATGTCTGAACCAGTCATGCCTCTTGATCGGCCTAAGGCCACAGAATCACTTGAGGGCTTGGTCGAACCCGAACCATGACCATGCCATTTGGTCGGCATAAATGCCACGGTTTCATTTGGGGACCTGGCTGACTAGAACCATAGTTACACCTAACGGGAGCTTGGTCATGTTTGGCCATGGTAACGCCATTTGATCAGCTTAAATAAACATTTTTTGGCAAACGGTTTTGTCATTGCTTTTGCTTCACACTTTTATTTGAAGGTTTTTTTTTGCTTTTTATTGCGTTTTTTAAACCGACAAAGTTTTTTAACCAATCAATTGACGGAACACAGTTCACGTCAATCCGGAGACAATTTGCCCGGTTTGATCCTTGTTGTTAACATCCTCTTATGGAGTAACACGGTGTTTATTATAACCCGGCACGGTTTACATGGTAAACCAACGTCATATATATATACAGGAGCTGTTATCTCCTCCAACAGTGTGGGTTTGCAAAACTCCGCTTCAAGATTGGCCAAGCCAACTTCACACTCAACGATGGCAGGTATTCTATATCTCAAAAATTTGATCATATACTTAAAATTTTGTTTTGGATGTTTTGATTTCATATATACAGACATCATATTCCGCCTGACGGTACAACCGCGGTGGAAGTTGACGAATTTCTCATTTCAGAAAGTGTTTTAGAAAGTTCATTACCACAGGAAGAACAAATTATGCACGAAGGCATATCAACATCAAAGGTATCAGCTAGCCTATTACAAGGCAACATGATGCCCATAATAATATAATTGTTTTTCACAAAGGAGAGGCAGTTTTAAAACCGGCTTCCGGTTCAAGCTTGGTCACCAGCCTGGCCTGATGGTTGTGGGTCATCCTGCGCCGCTTCAGCCTCCGTTTCTCTACTCAGTGGCTGGAAATCCACAGTTGTCCAGTCGATTCCCATTAATGCTTGAAAAATAGCTTCATCATGGATCAGCAATGACAGGTCAATATCGGGAGCGTAAGTATGCTTACAGATTGGAGGGATCAGATTTTCCGATTCATGGATAGGTGCAGCTATTCGCTTGTTCTGACTGTCATATTGCGCTTGATAATGAGACAAGTCTGCTTCCTCAGCCAACTGACAAGCTAGCGGACGTACCTCCCGGTTTATTGCTCGCAGATCCGCTTCACCAAATTCTGACCCGTCTTCCTTCAAGGTTGTATAGCCCTGAGCCGCCTCAATAGGATCAAAATCCGGCACCCAGGCTTTTGCCCGGATTAAGGCATTGATTGCACTGGTTCGAGCAGCAGATTTCTTCAGCTCTTCAACCCGGGCAGGAAGCACTGATAGTTTCATCAGCGTATCTTGAATCAAAGTGGGCGCCGGTTTGTTATGAGATGTGGTACAGATGATCCGCTGGGCACCAGTATACAATTGTTCAACCAATGTATAGGCGGCTTTCAATTTCTTCCGCACATCTGACCCCAAGTGACCAATGTGTGTCCCTGAAATACCATAAAGGGTTAATAAACCGGCGACTCTGTAAGAAGGCAAAGCCAATTCAGAAGGCAAGCTGGCTTACCAAAGATAGCAGTGGTCATGGCATGCACGTGCCGCTTTATGCTGGTCAGTTCATCCGCCACTGGTTTTAGTGCAGCCTCGGCATCCTCTGCTCGTTTGATCAAAGCGGACTTTTCAGTGGCCCAATCCGCCCGTTTCTTTTTGAAGTTCTCCTTAAGTTGTTCCATGGCGCTTAAAGCACTGGCCAATTCCTCTTTTGCTTTGGAGGTTTCAGTCTGTTGGGTTTTCAGGTTTTCTTGGAGATCGGTGACTTGGCTTTCTTTCGTCTTTAGCTCCGCCTGCATGCATACAGATATATGCTTCAACAAATTGGTATAAGGATTCAAGTGCCAACCACATAACAAGTTATGCACTTAGCACTTGGGGGCTAATGCATATTCGATCTTCATCTTTCAATTGTTTACAAAGTCCCAAGATTAATACAAGTATTCAACTTGGCACTTGGGGGCTAATGGCTATTTGCTCATATATATTCTGATGCGGCAGTTTCAATTACTTAAAGTACCGGTTTTACTACGCTAAGTTGAACCGGCCCTTGGGGGCTACATCAGCAAATTTTAAAGCATCAAGATTTATAAAGTCCCGGTTTGAAAGAATATTGCAAACCGGCCCTTGGGGGCTAGGAGAGTCAGCAAGAATGGAAGCATACAAGCAGGAAGGAGCATATGGAAGTTACCTCATATTTATCTTTCATCATATTAACCAGACCGGCTTCATAGTCGCGACTGGTATACAGCCGGTTCAGATAGCCAGAATGGATATCTTGGGCGTTCAGAGCAGCGTAAGTCGTCAGATCAGCGTTCCACTTGCCTTTGCCAAAGGCAGCAACTTCCTCCTTGGCAGAATGTTTGGATAAAGCGACAGGATTGCTTGGCTCAGTATGGCCAGTGCCAGTAATGACAACCTCATCATCCTTGGTACCGCCGGGTTGCACTGGAGCTGTTGGCTTGTCAGTAGGTTTTGCTGGACTGGTGGAGCTTTCAATCCGGATGGAACCTGTGGGCTGATTGACAGGACCTGAGGTATCAGTAGGTCTCTCTTCAGCAATAGGATCATCATCTTGCTGCGGTGGATCATTGGGAATATCCTCAGGAATAGCCGCTTCAACATTGGGTGTCTTGCCTGCTTCAAGAACGACATCTTCTTCGGCCGCTTTGTCCAGACGGGTCTTCTTGCTTGGCCTAGGTTTGGCCCTGAGAAGAATAATAAAATCAAATACATCATATGTTCTAAGGCGATGTACTACAAATATCACAAGAAGTATAGCTTACCCAAACACCATTTTAAGCGGTGGGAGCTGAGTAGCCGATGACTCGCTAGAAGATGAGTGGGAAGTAACCTAGTAATCGGAGTCTGACGGATTAAGAGGTTGACGAAAGCAGCCCGCTTTAGGACAAGCACTTACAAGCAAATTAGAGACCTCTGAATGGCGTTTCCGAACTGGACTATTCGGTAAACCGGCGGAGGTAACTACCTGTCCGCTGTGCAGGGTTGTGCGACGAGCTTCGTGTTGTTGGGTCTTCATAAGAAATTTAGGATCCAAATAAGCAAGAGGGTGAGAAAATTTAACTTTCCGGTTTGCCTGGCGGGTTTTTTGTGTAGGCAAAGTTTCTGAATCGGAAGAGAGATTAATTACCTCTACAACATCCGCGTGGCTGGCTTCGACATCATCCTGACAAATATCATCATCAATAAGACGCATGAAAAATAAACCAAGTGAGTCAAGCTCTACCTCAAGGTCCGGATTATCCACATCATCATCAGGGGCCGGATTAGAAGATGCAGTGGTTCTTTTTCTGTGAGCAGTCTTCTTCACAGCTTTATTCTTTTGCCGAGTTGCTCTTTCCGGTTTGTCTGTTTTTTCTAGTTTCTCCTGCGGTAGTTTTTTGCTCCAAAACAGATCATTGCCCTGATTACGCATACACTAATATTAAACAATGACCAGACATATCAATAACAGATTCAGCAAAGAGAAAAATTAAAGTCTTATAGCTGGCGGTTTGTTGGTGGCGCAGAAGGGAAGCAGGCCGGTTCTAGCGCAGACGTGTTCCAGTTCATTGAGCATCTTATTCACAGCCTCTGTGATTTCTTCATCGGAGAGCTGGATTTTTGAATGTCGCAGTGGGTCATCCACATTGTCAATATACTCGCACATCAAACCGGAGCACCGACTAAGGGGCAGTATGCTCCATGATATCCAACAGCGAGCGAGATCAACCCCTGTTAAACCATTGGCCATAAAGGCTCTGAGCTTTGACAGTTGGGGAGCATATTTGCTTCTCTCTTGGGCAGTCAATCTCTGAGGAAAAGGGTGTGTATTGCTGAGCCGCTCCGGATGAAAGCCAGGCAAGGGATTCTCACCAGCAAGGGAGGTGTCTTTGCAGTAGAACCATGTCTGATTCCACTCATTGGGGTGACTGTGCAGCTTGGCGTGAGGGTATGTGACCTCTTTCCTTTTTTGAATTGCCACGCCACCCAACTCCGTATTAGAGCCATCAGTAAACTCGGTACGACGGTTTAGATGGAAAAGGTCTCTGAACAATTCCACTGTGGGCTCCTCTTGAAAGAACACCTCACAGAGCACTTGGAAGTGACACATATTTGTATCAGAGTTGGGGCCAGTGTCTTGAGGATGGAGTTGGAAATCGGCTAAGACATCCCGGTAAAATTTAGAACCGGGCGGTTTAAAGCCCCGGGCTAAGTGATCTACGAAAACAACAACCTCTCCTTCTCGAGGTGTGGGAGGGCATTCTTTGCCAGGAGCCCTCCAATGGATGGTATCTTTGCTGCCTAAAGCGCCAATCAGGACTAAATCGTCCAGTTGATCCTCTGTGACGCGAGAAGGAACCCAATTGCACTCATATACTTGCTTGGCCATGATGGAATCTACAAGGTAGAAGATCCCGATTCAAAAATGCATTTGATCAAGGTACGTTGGTATATGCACTGGTAAACCAGAGATAGAACTATCTGAACCGGAGTTTCATGAAGCAACCAACATCTGGCGGTTCAACAAGGGGACTAATGGCATATACCGGTTTGGAAAGTTTTCTATAAGGTTAAACCGCCTGATCTAAGCATTAAAAAGCTGAGATTGCGGATGGACAGGTACGCAGAAACAGGTTTCACAAGATTTCTTTACAGCATTGGATCTGAAGCAAGTTCAGAAAAAAGGTAAATACTTAAAGGTTCAAAGGAGCAGTACCGAACCAATGAGCAAAACGTTCATATAGATCTATGGTTTGAGATGCATAAGTGAAGGCGAAGGTCAAACAACTATCATTGCACAGAGTAAAGACTTGCGGATTCATCCAAAGATCTATCGTATGAGCAAGAGGAAGACGATGAACACTAAAGAACTATGAAACCCTAGGCCAGATCTGCAGGGGAAAGGATAGAAGATTTACCGGAGCTGAGGAAGATGTGGGAGGTTGCCGCGGTGTTCTGGTGCTCTCAGGTTGATGCAGCGGCCAAGGAGGAGGCAGAGGTCGACGGCGGCGGCAGAGCTCCGAGGCTGGCGACGCGAGGAAGACGAAGAAGGCACGGAAGGAGAAAAGAAATGACCCTTCGGTCCTATTTATAAGGCGAAAGAACATGAGTCAGGCGCGACAATCAAGGGGCCACAAAACGGAGTTGTCGCCTCGATTTCCGCCGATCTATTAAACAAAGAAACATAATGGATAGCTTCGTTATGACAGGTGACATCACTCCGGCTTACAGCAATCAGAGAAGATGACATCATGGCGATTTACCAATTTATAAGAAGATGTTGAAGGTGAAGCTTTTATTAAAGGATTGACATGAACCCGTTCAAATCAATCTGGGGCCTAATGTTGGGGATATTACTACTGGGCGTAAACCGGCCTATCTGGGCCGGGTTAACTTCGTCAGCAGTTAAGTATGTTAAAGCCCAAGAAGACAGAGGAGGGCTCAAGGCCCATGGTCGGTTCAAGGCCTGTAGCCGTAAACCGGCGTTAGTAGTTAACCTATATTGTAAGTTAGGAATAAGTAGAGGCCAAACCGGACACATGTATGAGCCGGTATTGGGACTCCGTAAGCCGACGGGAGTCACCCGTGTATATAAGGGGACGACCCGGCGGCGGTTCAAGGACAACAGACAACAACTCGAGACATAGGCGAAGCTTGTTTGCTCCCTAGTCATCGAAACCCCATCAATTCCGTAACAACTAGACGTAGGCTTTTACCTTCATCAAAGGGGCCGAACTAGTATAAACTCTCTTGCGTCCTTGTGTCCGCTTTAACCCATTCAAGCTAACCAGTCGCGATGGCTCCACGACTAAGTCCTTTCTCTAGGACATCTGCCGTGACAAAACCACGACAGTTATATACAGGACATATGGGAACTTGACTATCGACGTGGTTTGAAGGTCCCTTTGTTTCGGTGCAAATGGGTTAATATGACACGAGGAGGGGTAACGGAAGACCCACAGTACGGAATGACAACAGTGGATCTCAACAATCTTGCGTATGCAGACGAACCATTCGTCCTAGCCAATGATGTGGCACAGGTTTTCTATGTGAAGGACATGTCTACCAAGCCAAGAAAAATAAAAGATAAGGAAGCGAATGCATCGTACGATGAGCCAAAGCAGCACATAGTTCTTTCTGGGAAGAGAAACATCGTGGGAGTGGATGACAAGACAGACAAGCCAGAAGATTATGAAAAGTTTGATGAAATTGCTCCATTCACAGTGAATATTGACCCGAGCATCCCATTAAATGATGAAGATTTTCCATGGTTACAGCGCAAAGGGACACACGCGAAGAAAAAGTTTCACACCCAAAGATCTGGGATGTGATCGGCTTCACTATTATCACTTTCTTCTGTGTTTCACACCCAGAAGGGAATCTCTGTAATAGTTAGGGTAGTTAATTTTGTGTTTTGGCATTTGAAACGCAAAGAAATTTTATGTGCAAACAAATTCTTTCATGCCTTTACTGATTTTTAAAGTTAAGTTATTCACAAACTAGTGATTCACACTAATTTGAAATAATTCAAAATTTAAACTATTCAAATTTGAAAACTACGGGCACTAATAGAAAGTTTGTAATTTTTTGTACCTAAAGCAAAAATATTCACAAAGAAACTCTAAATACACAAAAAAAACAACTCAAAAATAAATAAAGCAAAAAAAATAAAAAAAAGCCCGCCTACTAGGCCAGAGCGGCCTGCATACGACTAGAAACCCAACCTGTTGTTGGGCCAGGATGCAGGCCCGCAAAGGCCCAGTAGGCCAATAGGGCAGCACAGAACATGTAGGCCCAGTAGGCCTGCTTTGGAGAGGAGCTCGAGAGAGCTACCGCACGGGGGTTTATAAACCAGTGCGGTCGCCCCTCGGCTAGCGAGGTGGGACTAAAGTTGCGCACCGCACCTGCGCCAGCGCACCCCCTTTAGTACCGGTTCGTGGCACCAACTGGTACTAAAGGGGGGCCTTTAGTACCGGTTGGAGCCACCAACCGGTACTAAAGGGGGTGCGGTTCCCGCCGCTTGGCCTGGCCAAAATAGGCCTTTAGTACCGGTTGGTGGCTCCAACCGGTACTAAAGGTGCCTTCTATATATACAACACTTACGAAAATTTCATTCTCCCTCTGTTTCTTCCTCTGTTTCCCCATTGAAGCACCGCCCGCGCGCCCCGATCGATCGACGCCGTCGCCGTCGCCGCCCCCGTCCCCGTCGTCGCCCTCGTCTCCGTCGCCGCCCCGGGCCCGGGCCCGTCCCCGTCACGCCGTCCCCGT
>NC_041392.1:677333936-677350323 GCF_002162155.2 Triticum dicoccoides
TGTCCCGCTGTGAGCTCTCCCCCGGCCCTCTAACCCCTCTCCCTCGCCCCCGGCGGCCACCATGGGCGCCGCCCCTCCCCGAGCCCATACACACACACACACAAGCATGATGAACACACACACACACACGTACATATGTATGAATTAATGCATGTATATATTAGTATATACGTATTTTGTATGTTTAATTAGTTTAGATTTTTTAGATTATTATTTTTTCACTAGTGTATATGTATGAATGCATGTTAGATGGATATAATTAGTGTTTAATTATTATGGAATTTTTTTATATAATGTTGTTTTTCAATTTTTAATGGATGTATAAAAGTTGTGTTTTCTGTTTTTAGTGTTAGATGCTTAATTAGTATGAAATAGCATATAGAATTTTGACATATGCAATGATAGCATAATTAGTGTTATATAGAAATGTTAGAAATTTTAGTTATCAAAATCCAATCATTAAAAAAATGTTACTTTTTGTGGGCATATAGCTAGTATTTGTTCTCAACGATGCCCGGCCCGCATCCTCGCCGTCGACCCGTCCGCGACGATGTCCGACTGACCCATGTCCGGGACTGGGCTCCGCCGGGCTGGCACTGGGAGGTGCTGCCTGGAGGGGCGCGCCACTTGATGAGGAACCCGGCCCTGGGTCCCGTCGTCGACCCTGATCTCATTTGGTGGCGTTTGCGTGGGCCAGTTTCGGTGCGGAGGGAGCCGGCCCCGCCGGAGGTGGTACGTCGCCGTGTCAAGGAGGAGGACGAGCACGTACATCGCTACATGGTTGCGTTAGAGGGCAGCAGGTTCTCCAATACCTGGCAGTTTCTTCAGGGATCTCGCTTCAGCTATGATCCTGTGAGGGTTCCTTCTCTTTGGGTGTCCACCACCCGCGCCGCAGGAACCGCGAGTGTCCTAGATTCTTCTGTAGTATTCGATCTTTATTAGCTACCTAGCCAGTGATGTACTCGATATATAATATTCAAGACGATGTATTCGAGATTATATATTATTCGAGACGATGTATTCGAGATTATATCTATTATTCGAGACGATGTATTCGAGATTATATCTATTATTCGAGACGATGTATTCGAGATTATATCTATTATTCGAGACGATGTATTCGACATTATATCTATTATTCGAGACGATGTAATTTGAATACTAAATTGTTTTATATTTCTTTTGGCATAGTTAAATAAAAGCTATGGCGGACAATACCGACAGAGAGGGAGAACAGACCATGTTCGATATAATACGCGGGCCAGATGATGATCAGAATGAAGAAGATTATGACGGCTCCGAATTTCTAAACAACACCGGAGAGGGTGATATGATATTCGATCGCGACGACCGAATTGATGAAGTCATGAACTATGATTATGACAACACCGGAGAGGTATATATATTTATATAAGCAGGCATCTGGTGATCATCACATGTTTTAAATGAGTTGAAGATATATTAATGAATCAATCTTTCTTCTTTCAGCCATCCGGATCGAGCAAATCTTCAGGCAACAGGACGAAACGAGGCCCGAACAGAAAGTTGAAGGAGGGCGTAAAGTATAATATCGAGGCAATCAAACCTAATGGCGAACCATTAGCACCTGAGAAGATTGCAGACAAGTTCGTTCGTCAGTGCGAAGTTCTTGTGAAGGACCAACTCCCGATCTCCCTTCAAGAATGGAGAGAGCCAGCAAAGCCACGTCTAGATCTTACTTTTGTCGACGACAGACAGAAAAGTCTGCTTTGGGATACTCTCATGGAACATTTCACCCTACCAGATCATTTCACAGAAGCAGATGTGCAGAAAGTCAAGGACGCTGCTCTTAGGAAGATGGCGGTTGCATTCAAGAACCACAAGAATCGTGAATGGGACAAGTACGTCAAGGGAGGAAGGAAGACTCCAGTATTCGAGGGAACACTAGAGAATCAAAGTGCTCATTGGGACGATTTCGTGAAATTCAAGGATTCAGAATTATCTAAGGAACGGTCAAGAATAAACAAGGCCAATGCCACAGAAAAGGATAAGTTCCATAAGTTGGGGCCAGGTGCTATGCGGTGGGAATGCCTAAGTGGGATAAGTCTGAGAAAGAGATGCTGGATGCAGGTGTCACTCCAGAAACATTGAGCTAGCCCCCCAGGTGCAGGACTTGGTTCTATGCGCATGGGGGGAGTTGGACCTGAAGACAGGGAAAGTTTCCAAGAAGGCATGTCTGGACGGAGCCGAAGATAAGCTACTTGTTGCAATAGAAGAGGCTCGATCCGGGTTGTTCGAGCCCAACAGAGAGAACGACGAGCTTACTCGTGCCCTGGGAAATCCTGAACACCCGGGAAGAACACGAGGCATGGGCGCTATTCCGTGGTATGAGGGGTTTTCGGACTGGAACGCCGACTACAGAACCCGTGCGAGAAAGAAGATTGTGGAGGAGAAGAAGAGGAAGATGGAGGAGGAGCAGAGGAAGCTCGACTATGAATGCCTTCATGGCCTAGAATCAGCGCACGCGGACTTGGCAATCAAATTCCAGCGGCAGCAGGAGCAGATCGACTCACTTAGCCAGCAAAGGGGGTCTCAGCAGCTGCAGCAGCTAGCGGATGATCCAGCATTGGATACCACTGTTGGGGAACGTAGTAATTTCAAAAAAATCCTATGCACACGCAAGATCATGGTGATGCATAGCAACGAGAGGGGAGAGTGTTGTCTACGTACCCTCGTAGACCGATTGCGGAAGCGTTATATCAACGCGGTTGATGTAGTCGTACGTCTTCATGTCCGACCGATCCAAGTACCGAAAGCACGGCACCTCTGAGTTCTGCACACGTTCGGCTCGGTGACGTCCTCGCCTTCTCGATCCAGTAAGAGGGGCGAAGTAGTAGATGAGTTCCGGCAGCACGATGGCGTGGTGACGGTGTTGGTGAAGAACAATCTCCGCAGGGCTTCACCTAAGCACTACGAAAACTATGATGGAGGATAAACTAGAGAGGACGGGGTTGCCGGCACACGGCTTGGTGTTTCTTGATCTCTCTTGGGTGCTAGCCCTACCCCTCTATTTATATGTTGAGCCTTGGGGTCGAAACTTGGAGTAAAAGCCTCCACAAAGTCGGTTTCACCCGAAAGGCAAGAGTCCTTCTCGGACTCCAGGGCCAGACGCCAGGGTTCCCGGCGTCTGGGCCCAGACGCCAGGGACCCTGGCGTCTGGCCTCTGGACTCTGCAAAACTTCCTTTTGCGCTTTCCAAAAACTTCGTGGGCTTTCCCCTTTGGCCCAGATAAAGTGTTCTCGTACCCAAACATTTCGGGAAACATCCGGAACCACTTCCGGTGAATTCCGGAACCCTTCCGGAGATCAAACACTACTATCCACATATCAATCTTTACTTCCGGACCATTCCGGAGTTCCTCGTCATATCTGTGATCTTATCCAAAACTCCGAACAACATTCGGTCACCAACATACATAACTCATAGTACTATATCGTCAACGAATAAGCGTGCGGACCCTACGGGTTCGAGAACTATGTAGACATGACCGAGACACATCTCTTGTCAATAACCAATAGCGGGACCTAGATGCCCATATTGGCTCCTACATATTCTTCGAAGATCTTTATCGGTCAGACCGCATAACAACATACGTTGTTCCCTTTGTCATCGGTATGTTACTTGCCCGAGATTCGATCGTTGGTATCCAATATCTAGTTCAATCTCGTTACCGGCAAGTCTCTTTACTCGTTACGTAATACATCATCTCGCAACTAACTCATTAGTTGCAAAGCTTGCAAGGCTTATGTGATGTGCATTACCGAGAGGGCCCAGAGATACCTCTCTGACAATTGGAGTGACAAATCCTAATCTCGAAATACGCCAACCCAACATCTACCTTTGGAGACACCTGTAGAGCACCTTTATAATCACCCATTTACGTTGTGACATTTGGTAGCACACAAAGTGTTCCTCCGGCAAATGGGAGTTGCATAATCTCATAGTCATAGGAACATGTATAAGTCATGAAGAAAGCAATAGCAACATACTAAACGATCGGGTGCTAAGCTAATGGAATGGGTCATGTCAATCAGATCATTCACCTAATGATGTGATCCCGTTAATAAAATAACAACTCTTTGTTCATGGTTAGGAAACATAACCATCTTTGATTAACGAGCTAGTCAAGTAGAGGCATACTAGTGACACTCAGTTTGTCTATGTATTCACACATGTATTATGTTTCCGGTTAATACAATTCTAATATGAATAATAAACATTTATCATGATATAAGGAAATTTATAATAACTTTATTGTTGCCTATAGGGCATATTTCCTTCAGTCTCCCACTTGCACTAGAGTCAATAATCTAGATCACATCACCATGTGATTAACATCGATAGTTCACATCATCATGTGATTAACGCCCATAGTTCACATCGTCATGTGACCAACACCCAAAGGGTTTACTAGATTCAGTAATCTAGTTCACATCGCTATGTGATTAACACCCAAAGAGTACTAAGGTGTGATCATGTTTTGCTTGTGAGAGAATCTTAGTCAACGGGTCTGCCACATTCAGATCCACATGTATTTTGCAAATTTCTATGTCAACAATGCTCTGCATGGAGCTACTCTAGCTAATTGCTCCCACTTTTAATATGTATCTAGACCGAGACTTAGAGTCATCTAGATTAGTGTCAAAACTTGCATCGGCGTAACCCTTTACGACGAACCTTTTTGTCACGTCCATAATCGAGAAACATATCCTTATTTCACTAAGGATAATTCTGACCGCTGTCCAGTGATCTACCCCTAGATCACTATTGTACTCCCTTGCCAAATCAGTGTAGGGTATACAATAGATCTGGTATACAACATGACATACTTTATAGAACCTATGGCCAAGGCATAGGGAATGACTTTCATTCTCTTTCTATCTTCTGCCGTGGTTGGGCTTTGAGTCTTACTCAACTTCACACCTTGTAATACAGGCAAGAACTCTTTCTTTGACTGCTCCATTTTGAACTACTTCAAAATCTTGTCAAGGTATGTACTCATTGAAAAAACTTATCAAGCGTCTTGATCTATCTCTATAGATCTTGATGCTCAATATGTAAGCAGCTTCACCAAAGTCTTTCTTTGAAAAAACTCCTTTCAAACACTCATTTATGCTTTACAGAATAATTCTACATTATTTCTGATCAAGAATATGTCATTCACATATACTTATCAGAAATGTTGTAGTGCTCCCACTCACTTTCTTGTAAATACAGGCTTCTCCGAAAGTCTATATAAAACCAAATGCTTTGATCACACTATCAAAGCGTTCATTCCAACTCCGAGATGCTTGCACCAGTCCATAGATGAATCGCTGGAGCTTGCATATTTTGTTAGCACCTTTAGGATTGACAAAACCTTCTGGTTGCATCATATACAACTCTTCTTTAATAAATTCATTAAGGAATGTAGTTTTGTTTATCCATTTGCCAGATTTCATAAAATGCGGCAATTGCTAACATGATTCGGACAGACTTAAGCATAGATACGAGAGAGAAACTCTCATCGTAGTCAACACCTTGAACTTGTCGAAAACCTTTTGCGACAATTCTAGCTTTGTAGATAGTAACACTACTATCAACGTCAGTCTTCCTCTTGAAGATCCATTTATTTTCTATGGCTTGCCGGTCATCGGGCAAGTCAACCAAAGTCCACACTTTGTTCTCATATATGGATCCCATCTCAGATTTCATGGCCTCAAACCATTTCGCAGAATCTGGGCTCACCATCGCTTCTTCATAGTTCATAGGTCTGTCACGGTCTAGTAACATAACCTCCAGAGCAGGATTACCGTACCACTCTAGTGCGGATCTCACTCTGGTTTACCTACGAGATTCGGTAGTAACTTGATCCGAAGTTTCATGATCATTATCATTAGCTTCCTCACTAATTGGTGTAGGTGTCGCAGAAACAGTTTTCTGTGATGTACTACTTTCCAATAAGGGAGCAGGTACGGTTACCTCGTCAAGTTCTACTTTCCTCCCCCTCACTTCTTTCGAGAGAAACTCCTTCTCTAGAAAGGATCCATTCTTAGCAATGAATGTCTTGCCTTCGGATCTGTGATAGAAGGTGTACCCAACTGTCTCCTTTGGGTATCCTATGAAGACATATTTCTCCGATTTGAGTTTGAGCTTATCGAGATGAAACTTTTTCACATAAGCATCGCAACTCCAAACTTTAAGAAATGACAGCTTAGGTTTCTTGCCAAACCATAGTTCACACGGTGTTGTCTCAACGGATTTAGATGGTGCCATTTTTAATGTGAATGCAGCTGTCTCTAATGCATAACCCCAAAACCATAGTGGTAGATTGGTAAGAGACATTATAGATTGCACTATATCTAATAAAGTACGGTTATGACGTTCGAACACACCATTACACTATGGTGTTCCAGGTGGCGTGAGTAGTGAAACTATTTCACATTGTTTTAATTGAAGGCCAAACTCGTAACTCAAATATTTTACCTCTGCGATCATATCGTAGAAACTTTTATTTTCTTGTCACGATGATTTTCCACTTCACTCTGAAATTCTTTGAACTGTTCAAATGTTTCAGCTTTATGTTTCATCAAGTAGATATCCCCATATCTGCTCAAATCATCTGTGAAGGTCAGAAAATAATAATACCTGCTGCAAGCCTTAATATTCATCGGACCACATACATCAGTATGTATGATTTCCTACAAATCTGTTGCTTGCTTCACTGTTCCGGAGAACGGCGTTTTAGTCATCTTGCCCATAAGGGATGGTTCGCAAGCATCAAGTGATTCATAATCAAGTGATTCCAAAAGCCCATCAGTATGGAGTTTCTTCATGCGCTTTACACCAATATGACTTTAAACGGCAGTGCCACAAATAAGTTGCACTATCATTATTAACTTTGCATCTTTTGGTTTCAATATTATGAATATGTGTATCACTACGATCGAGATCCAACAAACTTGTTTCATTGGGTGTATGACCATATAAGGTTTTATTCATGTAAACAAAACAACAATTTATTCTCTTACTTAAATGAATAACCGTATTACAATAAACATGATCAAATCATATTCATGCTCAACACAAACACCAAATAACACTTATTTAGGTTCAACACTAATCCCGAAATTATAGGGAGTGTGCGATGATGATCATATCAATCTTGGAACCACTTCCAACACACATCGTCACTTCACCCTTAACTAGTCTCTGTTTATTCTGCAACTCCCGTTTCGAGTTACTAATCTTAGCAACTGAACTAATATCAAATACTTAGGGGTTGCTATAAACACTAGTAAAGTACACATCAATAACATGTATATCAAATATACTTATGTTCACTTTGCCATCCTTCTTATCCGCCAATCACTTGGGGTAGTTCCGCTTCCAGTGACCAATCCCATTGCAGTAGAAGCACTTAGTCTCAGGCTTAGGACCAGACTTGGGCTTCTTCACAGCAACTTGCTTGCTGTTCTTCTTGAAGTTTCCCTTCTTTCCTTTGCCCTTTTCTTGAAACTAGTGGTCTTGTTAACCATCAACACTTGATGTTTTTCTTGATTTCTACCTTCGTCGATTTCAGCATCACGAAGAGCTTGGGAATTGTTTCCGTTATCCCTTGCATATTATAGTTCATCACGAAGTTCTACTAACTTGGTGATGGTGACTAGAGAATTCTGTCAATCACTATCTTATCTGGAAGATTAACTTCCACTTGATTCAAGCGATTGTAGTACCCAGACAATCTGAGCACATGCTCACTAGTTGAGCGATTCTCCTCCATCTTTTAGCTATAGAACTTGTTGGAAACTTCATATCTCTCAACTCGGGTATTTGCTTGAAATATTAACTTCAACTCCTGGAACATATCATATGGTCCATGACGTTCAAAACATCTTTGAAGTCCCGATTCTAAGCCGTTAAGCATGATGCACTAAACTATCAAGTAGTCATCATATTGAGCTAGCCAAACGTTCATAACGTCTACATCTGCTCCTGCAATAGGTCTGTCACCTAGCGGTGCATCAAGGACATAATTCTTCTGTGCAGCAATGAGGATAAACCTCAGATCATGGATCACATCCGCATCATTGCTACTAACATCTTTCAATACAATTTTTCTCTAGGAACATATCAAAATAAACATATGAAAGCAACAATGCGAGCTATTGATCTACAACATAGATATGCTAATACTACCAGGACTAAGTTCATGATAAATTAAAGTTCAATTAATCATATTACTTAAGAACTCCCACTTAGATAGACATCCCTCTAATCATCTAAGTGATCACGTGATCCAAATCAACTAAACCATGTCCGATCATCACGTGAGATGGAGTAGTTTCATTGGTGAACATCACTATGTTGATCATATCTACTATATGATTCACGCTCGACCTTTCGGTCTCCGTGTTCCGAGGACATATCTGTATATGCTTGGCTCGTCAAGTATAACCTGAGTATTCCGCGTGTGCAACTGTTTTGCACCCGTTGTATTTGAACGTAGAGCCTATCACACCCGATCATCACGTGGTGTCTCAGCACGAAGAACTTTCACAACGGTGCATACTCAGGGAGAACACTTCTTGATAATTTAGTGAGAGATCATCTTATAATGCTACCGTCAATCAAAGCAAGATAAGATGCATAAAAGATAAATATCACATGCAACCAATATAAGTGATATGATATGGCCACCATCATCTTGTGCTTGTGATCTCCATCTTCGAAGCACCGTCATGATCACCATCGTCACCGGCGTGACACCTTGATCTCCATCGTAGCATCGTTGTCGTCTCGCCAATTTTATGATTCCACGACTATCGCTACCGCTTAGTGATAAAGTAAAGCATTACATCGCGATTGTATTGCATACAATAAAGCGACAACCATATGGCTCCTGCCAGTTGCCGATAACCCGGTTACAAAACATGATCATCTCATACAATAAAATCAGCATCATGTCTTGACCATATCACATCACAACATGCCCTGCAAAAACAAGTTAGACGTCCTCTACTTTGTTTGTTGCAAGTTTTACGTGGCTGCTACGGGCTTAAGCAAGAACCAATCTTACCTATGCATCAAAACCACAACGATAGCTTGTCAAGTTGATGCCGTTTTAACCTTCGCAAGGACCGGGCGTAGCCACACTCGGTTCAACTAAAGTTGGAGAAACTGACACCCGCCAGCCACCTGTGTGCAAAGCATGGTGGTAGAACCAGTCTCGCGTAAGCGTACGCGTAATGTTGGTCCGGGCCGCTTCATCCAACAATACCGCCGAACCAAAGTATGACATGCTGGTAGGCAGTATGACTTATATCGCCCACAACTCACTTGTGTTCTACTGGTGCATATAATATCAAACCATGAAAACCTAGGCTCGGATGCCACTGTTGGGGAACGTAGTAATTTCAAAAAAATTCCTACGCACACGCAAGATCATGGTGATGCATAGCAAAGAGAGGGGAGAGTGTTGTCTACGTACCCTCGTAGACCGATTGCGGAAGCGTTATATCAACGCGGTTGATGTAGTCGTACGTCTTCACGTACGACCGATCCAAGTACCGAAAGCACGGCACCTCCGAGTTCTGCACACGTTCGGCTCGGTGACGTCCTCGCCTTCTCGATCCAGCAAGAGGGGCAAAGTAGTAGATGAGTTCCGGCAGCACGATGGCGTGGTGATGGTGTTGGTGAAGAACAATCTCCGCAGGGCTTCGCCTAAGCACTACGAAAACTATGATGGAGGATAAACTAGAGAGGACGGGGTTGCCGGCACATGGCTTGGTGTTTCTTGATCTCTCTTGGGTGCTAGCCCTACCCCTCTATTTATATGTTGAGCCTTGGGGTCGAAACTTGGAGTAAAAGCCTCCAAAAAGTCGGTTTCACCCGAACGGCAAGAGTCCTTCTCGGACTCCAGGGCCAGACGCCAGGGTTCCCGGCGTCTGGGCCCAGACGCTAGGGACTCTGGCGTCTGGCCTCTGGACTCCGCAAAACTTCCTTTTGCGCTTTCCAAAAACTTCGTGGGCTTTCCCCTTTGGCCCAGATAAAGTGTTCTCGTACCCAAACATTTCGGGAAACATCCGGAACCACTTCCGGTGAATTCCAGAACCCTTCCGGAGATCAAACACTACTATCCACATATCAATCTTTACTTCCGGACCATTCCGAAGTTCCTCGTCATATCTGTGATCTTATCCAAAACTCCGAACAACATTCGGTCACCAACATACATAACTCATAGTACTATATCGTCAACGAACGTTTAAGCATGCGGACCCTATAGGTTCGAGAACTATGTAGACATGACCGAGACACATCTCTTGTCAATAACCAATAGCGGGACATGGATGCCCATATTGGCTCCTACATATTCTACGAAGATCTTTATCGGTCAGACCGCATAACAACATACGTTGTTTCCTTTGTCATCGGTATGTTACTTGTCCGAGATTCGATCGTTGGTATCCAATATCTAGTTCAATCTCGTTACCGGCAAGTCTCTTTACTCGTTACGTAATACATCATCTCGCAACTAACTCATTAGTTGCAACGCTTGCAAGGCTTATGTGATGTGCATTACCGAGAGGGCCCAGAGATACCTCTCCGACAATTGGAGTGACAAATCCTAATCTCGAAATACGCCAACCCAACATCTACCTTTGGAGACACCTGTAGAGCACCTTTATAATCACCCATTTACGTTGTGACATTTGGTAGCACACAAAGTGTTCCTCCGGCAAACGGGAGTTGCATAATCTCATAGTCATAGGAACATGTATAAGTCATGAAGAAAGCAATAGCAACATACTAAACGATCGGGTGCTAAGCTAATGGAATGGGTCATGTCAATCAGATCATTCACCTAATGATGTGATCCCGTTAATAAAATAACAACTCTTTGTTCATGGTTAGGAAACATAACCATCTTTGATTAACGAGCTAGTCAAGTAGAGGCATACTAGTGACACTCAGTTTGTCTATGTATTCACACATGTATTATGTTTCCGGTTAATACAATTCTAGCATGAATAATAAACATTTATCATGATATAAGGAAATATATAATAACTTTATTATTGCCTCTAGGGCATATTTCCTTCAACCACCGCCCCATCCATGCCGAGAAGCAGCGTGGGTTCCGCCCCGTTTGACGCAATGCTGGATAGATACCCCTTGGATGACATCGCGGAGAACACTAACTGCGAGCTACACTTCAAAATTAAGAACATATCCTTGAAGGTGGCGGACGGCGTTGCTTATACAAATTCCCCCGATGCAACCTTCCATTGCAACCCGATTCCAGCAGGTTATGCTCGTGTCGTGGTTGATGAGGTGGTGGACCAATATTCGGGGCTAGAGCTTGACATTCCTGGAGGTGACGAGGAGCACACACTCGGAGATGCCAAACATCGTATCATCCTATGGAGAAAGGATTGCATCATCTTTCGAAGGCCACCGACACCGCGTCACCCGACTCCTCATCAAAGTCCGCCACCGAGTCATCAGACTCCCGCTCCTCCAAGTCCACCAATGTGTGAGGCCACTCCTCCTCCTCCACGTCTTGCAAAGTGTCAGGCCACTCCTCCTCCAAGTCTGACACAGCGTCAGACATCCACTCCTGCTCCAAGTCCGGCACAACCTCAGGCCACTGCAAGTCCGGCACAGCTTCAGGCCACTCCTCCTCGTCCAACTCAGCCCCGTCAGCCGTCTCCGCCGCCTCAGCAATCGCAGAAGAGACACCCCGCAGCTATGGTGCGTAGCGGTATGAGTCGAGGCCATAGTACAGAAAGTACAGGCGGAGGCAAGCGATATAAATATGGTCCAAACCTCACTACTCATCTTCCTGAGAGGGCTTACGACATGACCGGGGAGCAAACCAATGCCATAGTGCGGGCAGAAGTCGACGCCCATTTTGGACCGAAACCGCCACCGCCGCCAAGGGAGAAAGTGCGTGTGGAAGTAGTTGACCACTTCATTCTTATGGCTCAACCACCAGCTCCTAAGCCTGTTGACACAGACTATGAGCGCCACATCAGGAAGTTATATCGACAATGTCTACAGAAGGAGGCGAGCTCGAGCTCGAGCAAACAACAAGCAGCTGTCAAAAAATGCGGGAAAACCGTTGCCCAGCTGGGAGAACAGGCGGCGCAATCGATCCCCCCGCTTGTTGTGCCGCCAACAACACGTGACAGTACGCGCGCCCAATATTATTGTGGCCAAACACTTTACGTTCCCGAGGTGGGCGATGTGGTAATAACCCAGGAGCATATAATGCAGGCTGAAACTCTCAAAATCACTGTTGGACAACTCCTCGAGATCGAGGACATGCCTGTTCTTACAGAGGAGGAAATAAAACAGAAATATGCCCGGGGCCAACCTTTGGTCAAGCCAGAAGAGGTCAAGAAGCTCCCAACGAGAATGTATGAATTGCATCAATGGTACATGGACATTACCAAGAGATCCGATCGAGAGTCCCTCATGGTGCAAGTCAAGAAGGATCATTACTGCCATGAGAAACCTGTGACCGTGAGTATTCTGAACTATTTCAGTTATACAATCAAGACGCACTCGACAAATCTATCGTCAGTTGCTATTGTCTGTAAGTGATTTCTTTCTGTAATTTAAGTCTCAAGCTAGCTGTAGTGATCCTTTTGATCAATCATTACCTGTAATTATCCTCACTATATTCTTTTCTGTGGTATTATGCAGGATGAAGATGTATGAAATGAGAAAAGGTGGACGCTATGGCATTGGGTTCATTGACCCAAACACCGTTAATGAATACACATGGACAATAAACAAGCATCATGAAAAGCAGGTAGAGGACAGCATGCTAGAGTTCTTGAAGCGCCTCAAATACAATGAAGATATACTACTTCCTTACAACTTCCAGTGAGTCACACTTTCTTGTACTACAAATTCTCTGTTTTTGCCTACTAGCTAGCTACATGTTTTTGCTTACATATGCCCGCTTAATTAAGACATGCAAACGTGTGTGCATGCAGATTTCACTGGATCTTGTGTATCATTAAAGTTGACGCCGGAACAGTTCAAATACTGGACTCACTACTCAAAGCAAATAGTGACTATAACATCTTGTTTGGGATAGTCAACAGGTAATTTTAATCATTATTAACTATATATCTTGACCTATTTAGTTCGTCATTTCGTGATATGAACTATTTAATAACCCCTTTATTCATTTTCTTTGTCGGCGGGCAGGGCTTGGGCAAGGTTCATCAGCGTCACGGAAGGCGAATGGAAACGACAGCTGAAATGGTTTCGACCTAAGGTAAGTAATTAAGTAGTACTAGCTAGCTAGCTAGCTGCCATCTCTTTAATTATCATGCTTGATTAATTATTATCTGATCAAATTAAATTTCATTCTCATAATAAAGGCCCTGAAGCAGGCGCAGGGGACTAATCTGTGTGCATTCTGCGTTTGCGAGAACATTCGCATGATGGCGTCCGAAAGAAGCAGATCTCAAAGAAAGGAATGGGTACGCTTGTCAGAACACTATTCACAATTTTTACACCATTATCGATATCTACTCATAGAACTAATACACATGCATATTGATCTCCTTCTTAACAGTTCAAAGAGGTGCGGGACAAGCTCCTAGAAACGGAGAGCGTAGAAGCACTTCAAGAGGAAATAGCGAGATTTTTGCTCGAGCAGGTCATAAATCCGAAGGGAGAATACCATTACCCGCTACCGCCCCCATCGACCAGGTCATGAACCACTTCCAATTGTCATCGTGCTCCGAAGGCACCAATTAGGCTAATGCCACTGGCTCCGAAGACAACATCCATATGTAGGAGAAATTGTATATAGCTATACATGTGTGTATGTGTGAATTAATATGGTGGTTTGTGAGACATTGATGATATATATATGATTGGTTCTACTAGAAATTCTATTTATATATATATATATATATATATATATATATATATATATATATATATATATATATGCATAATATGTACAATGTGTAGTATCGCAAAATACCAGCAAACGAAAAAGAATTAAAATGGAAAACACAAAATTAAATGAAAAAGAAATCATAAAACCAAAAACCCCCCAAACATTTTAGTACCGGTTGGTGTTACCAACCGGTACTAAAGGGCTCCCGGCCCCCGGAGCTGGCACGTGCCACGTGGTTGCCCTTTAGCACCGGTTCGTGCTGAACTGGTACTAAAGTGGGGGGCCTTTAGTGACCATACTTTAGTGCCAGTTATGGAACCGACACTAAAGGGCCTTACGAACCGGTGCTATTGTCCGGTTCTGCACTAGTGGACCCAAACTGACAAAAAACGAACGAAATCGCCGTTCGTTTGGGTCAGCCCGTTGGAGTTGCTCTAACGTCTACGGGAGGACGTATTCAGTGCAAGGGAACAATCTGTGCACCAGTGCTATTTTGGGACCACTCAGAGCTAGGCTAGGCACACGCCGCATGCCAACCCTGTAGATGCACAACGTTTTCTTTGGCGACGCCCCGATCGATGCCGAATTCACTGTTTTGACCATTTTTCTAAACTTATTAAATTAGCCACAATGAAGAGTAACATATACTAGTAACATACACATATTCCTAAACTATGTTACTATTTTCATAGTGGGAAGTAACTTCAGTGTGATAATATGTAAAGATTGATTTATTAGGTTATAGACTCATATTGCATTGGAACATGTGATGTTACAGTAACTAGCTAAGTTACTATAACTACCTCTCACCTCATTCACTCATTGCCACATAAGCAAATTTGCTGAGTTGGACACGATGTTACTGCTGAAGTTACTCCCACTGTGGCTAATCTTAAGAACGATTTGGCCCTGATTGAACAAAAAATCATAGTCTGAATATTTTCCTATCATCGCTGTCCTTAACGATAGGGTTACGTACTCTATCTAGAAATCAATGGCTAGAACTTTGAATATTTTCCTATCATCGCTGTCCTTGACGATAGGGTTACATACTCTATCTAGAAATCAATGGCTAGAACTTAACTACACCATTATGATCTCTTCGACATGAAAAATACACTACCCGCAAGGACTTTGGCGATAGAATGTACTCCCTTTGTTTTTTAGTTTGTATATAAAGTTTGGTCAAAATCAAGTTTTATAAAGTTTGACTAACTTTATATTAAAAAATATGAACATTCACAATGTGAAATCAGTATAATCAGATGCACCATAAAGTGTATTTTCATACTATATAATTTTAGTATTATAGATGTTTATATTTTTTGATATAAATGTAGTCAAACTTCGTGTAGTTTGACTTTGACTAAATTTTCTATGTGAAGTAAAAAGAGACGGAGGAAGTATACGCCAGGTTAGGCAGCACGACATGCACGCATGCATGCATTGTATTTGACTACATTTATTATTGTTTGATTAGACCACTCCAGCAACTTTTCGCTAGACAGCGTAGTTAATGCCCAGTGGCGTGTGTGCGTGAGTCCAAAGAAAAAGGGCAAAGGCACGGAGTAATAGTATGCATCCGCGTGGAGAGAGAAAGGGAGAGCTAGCGAGTGCATTTTCATGTGTGGTGTGCATGTCACCAACGCCATGCTAGGGGCAACCATAGACTGACTTTACTCGTGGTAAAGTGTGACATGACATAAAACTAAACTAGGATATGTCTGTGGTCTAGATTAAGATCGATGTGGTATGGTAAAGTTCCAGGTGCTCCCAAGGCTTACATGCTAAGGCCATTGGATCTCAGGTCCGACCACATCTGATGAACTTAGAGCATATACAACTGGGCACTCTATATCCGTCTCATACATCTGGGCAGGTCGTCCGGTCATTGACCGGTCATAAAATACCGACCCAGCCGAAGCTCTTAAACGCGCCTCAAACGCCCACGCTGACCGGCACGCCTCATATCCATCCCAAATGTAGGGCGGATATGAGGCGGTCTGGGCGCCACATTAGCCCAGGCAACCATTCGCCCACTCCGACCCCACAAAAACCCCGGTCTGGCAGAAACCCTAGCTCACTCCGCTCCCCTTCCCTCCCCTTCTCGACGGCCCCATTTCCCCAATCTGCCAAATTCCTAGCGTCGGCGACCATGTCCAGCATCGGCAACCACTCCGATGGCAACTGCGGAGAAGAGGAGGAGCCGGCGCTCCGTATCGCGCTCGAGCGCTCCCGAGTCGATACAGGCGGTAGCTCCGGGTCCGGTGCGACGCCCCATGTCGCTCGTCGTGCCCGCACCGGCCCTTCACGCCTCGTGCTGATCAGTGAGTCCTTCCAGATCTGCTCCTCCCGCCCGACGCCCTCTTCCACCTCCGGTCTCTGCTTCGCACGGGCAGCCATGGGTTCTAGTGCCCGGTCAACTGACGTCGCGGA
>NC_041392.1:677350621-677370385 GCF_002162155.2 Triticum dicoccoides
CCCCCCTCTCCCCGCGAGAGGCAAAGGTCTAAGGAGATGGCGGGCGTGTCCGACGGATTTGCGTAGTCTGCCCGCCACCGCCTGGTGCCCGACGAGGAGGACTGCCTCTTTGAGTGGGCGTGCCGCCGGTCACTGACTGAGGCGGAGACGAATGCCCGAGGGCTCCGGAGGCTCAAGGCCAAGCAGCTCCGGCTCGATATTGAGCAATCTAAGCAGGAGGTGGCGAGGCTGGCCAAGCTCAAGCGCCAGCAAGACCACGTCGTCCGGCACTTGCAATGCTTCATCGTCAACTCCGATTCCTCCTCCTTCGACGGCTCCGACATGGACCCAACTCCTGTCACAGACTCCTACGGCTGCGCGGGCGACCGAGTGGCAAAGGGCCGGCGGTGAAGTGGTGAACATCCGTCCTTATTACAAGTTTTTAGTTGTAGTTCGAACTTGTGTGCCGTATTATGTGTAATATGTGAACTTTGGCTATCTTTCGTGATCTGACTATGATCTTTTGATGAACCGATTGTGCATTTGTATGTCCGCTAACTGCCGTAATATGTGTAATATGTAAACTTATTATGTGTAATATGTAAACTAACAAGTTTTTAGTTTTTAGTTTATTACATTTTTCTTGTTGGTTGTGTGTATCATGATTGTGTAGATGCCATCATGCCAAGTGTGTGCTCCTCCTCCGTTTCTTCTCGATTTCAACTAAAAAAAGGTCATTTGTTGAAGAAAAATAATACACGGAAGCGAAAGCACTTTTTCCTGAACAGCTTAGCTGCTCTGCTGGGGGCTCACCGGCTCGGAGGGGAAAGACGCGGAAGTGAGTGGGAGTTCATGGAACTCCCGATGCCCTCCCGTTTCGCAAAGAAAGAAAGGCTCTTATCTGTTGGGGAGTCCCTTGGGACTTGGGAGCCATGTTTTACATGTAGGACCGGACACTGAGAGCACACGCTCTCCTCTCGTCTCCTTTCAGAGCAGAGAATCTCCCCATATATATGTCGCTTTTCCTCTCCTTTTGAATGCGGGAGTGCAACAGGAAACACTCGCTCTTCTCTTCTCTCCCTAGAGAGTCCACGGAGATCAGTTCTGCTCCAGCTTCCCGTGTCGGGACTCGGGAGCGAAACGGAAGCACATGCTCTTCCAACGCTTCTCTCAGAGTCTCCTCGAGGCTAGTTTTGCTCCAGTTTACGTCAAAATGGAGTACAGTTCAAGGATTCAGAAAAAAAAAAGCACGGACAAAATGGCTATGTCACCTCGCATGCAGGTGCAGCTCCCTTTATATGTCCTCTGCGTGTGCAGCAGACTATGCGTGCGAGCATTCAGTCTTACTACTACTAGGGTTCTTCCCTTTTGGGCAAAAGTAGCTTCATATCAAATTTCAGAGGCGGACCATGCCGGCGGCGCTGTGGGAATGCCGTGGCGACGGCGGCCGATCTCGCCCAGCTGTCCGGGCTACACGCCGTCATGCTAGTCACCGTGACCACGAGCCTCCTCTGGAGCCCGCGGAGCAGGCGGGAGTGCGCGAGGCTCGAGCAGACCGCGCGCGAGCTCCGCGCGCTCCTGCAGTGGCCAACCGGCTGTCTGATCGCCATTCAGCACACGGAGATGGGGGCCTGGTTAACAAGGCTCTCCACGACGCCGACGGCCTCGTTGAGTCGTACAACAAGACCACGCTCTGGTGCCGCGTCTGGAACAGCCAGACTATGGTGGCCCAGTTCCGTGAAATGCAGAATCGCGTAAGGTCCTACTGCGGGCTCGTGCTGTTCGTCAACGGGCATCTCCTGATGCAGCCGATGAATCCCCCGTCAGAGCCTAGTGCTACGTGAGATACTCGCCGGATCCTCTTTTGTGTGTTCGATATTCGACGTCGTCTCATGTTTGAATTGGCAACACGTGCAGGATTCATCATCAGGTGAGCGACCCATCACACAGTGTGCAAGCAGCAACTCAGTGTCCCAACAGTATTGGTCAAGAAGGAGCTGGCCGTCAGGCAGGCAATACCGTCGACCCAGGATGTGAAATCCTGACTGATATAGTAGTAGTGATTTCCAATGCATGACACGGTATGAGCGGAGATTGGTCTTAATCGTTCCTACCTGGTTGAGTTCTGTTTGAATCTACTTTCAGACATTGTGTTACTACTTAGTACTGGGTTTGTTGGCATGATTTTTCGATGGTGTAGAAACAGAGCAGTTGTGTATGACTCGTTTATGGCTGTATAATGTAGTATTAGCTTGATACTTCTACACACTCTGTATCGAGAAATAAAGTCATGTGATCCTTATAACGTTATTTTTCTCGTTATCTTATGTTCCTCTCGTTGGCTTAATCGGAAACAGAACAGTCTGGGTCAAGGCTTTGCCTAGATAAACCTGATCAGGATGAGGGACCAAACACATAGACAAGGAGTCAAAAGAAACACATAATTTGGTGCCCTATGATACAAGAAAATTCCACCATGTGTATGCCTAAATTCTGGCAGGATGCTGTGGACTGCAATACCGCATACAATTGCGCAAATCAGACATATAAAGTGGCCCTTGGCCTATTAACACAGAAAACCCCTTTGCAACTAGGACAATCACATGGTACTAAATATGATGTGACAACGTCATCAACAGAACTCCCAGCATACAACAATACTACAAGGTAAAACAAACACCAGGATTGTGTGGCTGCAGCCTGTAGCTGAGCAGAGCAAATCATGTCTGCACACTCTGAATCATCCTACCCTTTAACATAAGCCACTACCGGAAAACGGCTCTACGCCGACGGCCAAAACTATGCCGACGGCTGCCGTCGGCCTACTTGGATCTATGCCGACAGCCTAGTCCTGGCCGTCGGCTTATCCTGGCCGTCGGGCTACCCCTATCTACGCTGACGGCAACCGTCGGCACAGATCAGCCGTCGACCTAGATTAATAAACGCCAACAGTGGCCGTCGGCATAAGTGAGCCGTCGGCGTACATGTGAGCCCGGCGACCTCGCCCGTGACCAGCGGCTAACGGCGTCAAAGCTATGCCGACGGTCGGGACGGGCGGCCGTCGGCATACCTCCGCACGCCACGTCATTGATCCGCGGCGCAGATATGCCGACGGCAGCCGTCGGCATAGGCTCCACGTCATCGATCCGTGGCACAGCGCCCGCCTAAACCCAGCCGTATCTATGCCGACGGCAATGGCGTCGACATAGTTATTTTTTTACATGTGTTTTTTTACATATGTTTTTATGCTTTTTTTGTCAGGACCCCGACTCAATGCCACATCGATCTAGCATGTAACACCTCATATCACTTTGCGGCCTCACGCACGGTATCCCCACGGGTGTCGCCTTACCTTTGCCTGGGACCGTTTGCGCCTTTTGGCACACGTATATGACAGTGTCGCTAGCATCCATATGATAAGGAGCCCGGGCTGACATGGCTAGTCGTAAACCCAAAGTGGCACTAACTTACAGGGACATGCATCCATGACCCAGCATCGAACGTGTCGGTCATCAGTGAGTGAATCCAGGCTGTAGCACTGGGCTAACAGGACTCCGGTGAACCGGGCTGTAGCGGGCTAACAGGACTCCGGTATTCATCGCGTGACATTTCCCCGAAGGGACAGACACAGGAACGAAGAAGGACACATGCCGGCCAGCCTAAGTGTTCCGGAGCAGTAGCAAGCTACCAGGGCTCAGAGGAAACACTAGGAGACATTTCCCGGTAAGAGAGACTACTAAGGATAAACAACTAGATAGTCAGATCCCACACATAGCAATACACATTACACGTACGCATAACATGCAAGTATGTGCTGTACAACATGGCATCACAGCATAACTCAACAACTCATATAGATAAAGGCTCAGAAGAGCCATCATAGCATTTATTACAAACAGGGGTCACACGACCCATCATACAGAGCATACAAACAACAAGCGGAAGCATTACATGTCTGAGTACAGACATCTACAAATGAAGAAGGCTAAAGAGCCTGACTATCTACAACATCCGATCAAGATCGTAGCTGAGGTACAAGCTACTTATCGAAGTCCACGAGAACACTAGTAAGACCGAAGTCTCCGCTGCAAAAACATAAATAAAGCAACATGAGTACAAGGGTACTCAGCAAGACTTATATCAGATCCTATCATACATGCATTGTTTCAAGAGGGTAATGTGGGGTTTAGTTGCAGCAAGCCAGCTTTGACTCTGTGGCTATCCTGTTCTACGACTACCAGAACTTCTTTGAGGTGATATGGCGCACACGAGTCCACTAATCACCACACAATACACTACTATGGATTCATTCCCGTCTCCCTACGAGAAGGCCATCCATAGCACTCACACTTGTCTTGAGCATTTTATAGTATCCACTTCAAGTTGTCTATGTACCATGTAAGCATCCAAGAAGTCCATAACCGCGGACCCGGCTATTCGAATAGATCATATTAACCCTGCAGGGGTGTACTTCTTCACACACGCTCTCGCCACTTACCGCCATGTACACGTCATGTATCTCGGCAACCTTCAAGCGGAAGCCTGGCGAGGGTGTCGGCCACGACCTGACTAACCACACAAGACTCTAATCCAGGTTTATCGCCTATTCGGGTTCCATCCGCAAGGAGATCCGGCCGGGGTTTCAGTCACGGCCCCAAACGATGTGTGCAGGGTTCCCAAGCCCACCTCGCCGGATGGATCTACGCTTGGTACACCGTGCCACTTGTGCCTAGTCTGTCCCAAGCCCACCTGGCCGGGTGCCACTTGGTAGACTACTAACACTGCCTATAAACACCAGAAACTAGTTGCGACTCCTGGACAGAGATCAAGTTGGTTAATAAGTCGAGAGGGCTTGGAGCGCCCGGAGCCCAATATGTGGTAGTATCGAGTCATTGGACAACATACATAGAACTCAGTGCTTAAGGACGGTTCCAGTGAGACAACCCACCATGTACTCCTACATGGCCTCTCACCGCTACCTTTACCAACTCGTGTTCACACACTTAACTCTCAGCACCAGAACATATCGTAACACTCCAATTCATTCCCAATGAATCAGACCTGACACAACTCTAAGCAATAGCAGGCATAGCATGGTAGGAACACATCAGTGGCTTCAATCAACTCCTACACATGCTAGTGGGTTTCAACTATTTACTGTGGCAATGACAGGTCATGCAGAGGAATGGGTTCAACTACCGCAGCACAAAGTAGCAGATGAATCGTTGTTGTCCTAATGCAATAACTGAGAGCAGGAGCGAGAGAGTAGGATTATATCGGAATGAACAAGGGGGTTTGCTTGCCTGGTAGATCAACAGGGGGGCACTGCTCCTCAGACAGGTACTCTGGAACGGTCTCCGGAGCAGGACCTATCGAGAAGGAACGGTGTCGGCAATCAATACACAAACATATGCAACAATATGATGCATGAGCATGGCATGTAGATGTGATGATGTTGAGCTAATGCAACTAGTATTCAGATTGAATGAAGTCCATTTGAATCAAGGGTTCAAATGCAACTCCAAATAAGCTCTTTATATAAGCCATTTTAGTGTTTCACTTATAAAGCAGGTATAACTTGATTTTTCATGCATGAAACTTGTACAGATGGATAGGTTGCATTTTTCTGATAATTTTTCATATATATTTTATTTCAATCTGAGCTACGGTTGAATTTCTATGAATTTTTGAAGTTTTGCTAATTTTTTGGAATTTCCTGATTAAAAATAATTCCAGAAAAAGAATAACTGCGTCAGCATGACGTCATCACTACATCAGCGGGTCAACGCGGCTGTCCAGGTCAAATCTGACACGTGGGGTCCACCCGACAGTGTCATGGTTAAATAACAGAGGTTAATTAAATTTAAACTAATCCTAAACTAGAATTAGCAGGGACGGGCCCCACTTGTCATTGAGCCAGGGGAGGTCAAACCCCCTGGTCAACTGGGGCTAACACGCCGGCGTTTAGCCGCCGGCGGCAGCAAATGCGGCGGAGGGCGCGGGATTGCCACTACGGCGCCCAATCGAGCAGCGGAGGGCACGCGCGGGGAGCTAGGGCTCGCGCGCATCCACTGTTGCCCTCCGTTTCACCGGAGACGGCCTAAATCGACGGCGGCGACCACTTGGGCGGCGGCGGGAGTTCGGGCGTGAACGGGATCGGCCTGCGGGGCACGGGGAGGCAGGGGAGAAGGGGGGGTTCGACGGCGGGGCTCACAGCGAATCCAACGGCGGCGTCGGCGAGCTCGGGGAAGGCTTGGGGCAGCCAGAGCGACGACGGCGATCTCGTCGGCCGAAGCTTGAAGACGACGGCGATGGCGATGAAGCGGAGCTCGCCCGGGTTGCTTTGCTCGGTGAGGAGGGAGAGGGGGTCGCGGCGGAGCTGGGAAGCGTGTCGGGGAGGTGCGGCAGTGGCCGAGGCCACGGTGGCTATGGACGGCGGCGACGGTGATTCTCGGGTGAGAGAGAGGGAGAAGGGGAAAAGCACGGGAGAGAGGGGGTGAGGCCAGGGGGATCGGGGCGGCACCGAGAAGAAGCATCGCGGCGTCGCGCTGGCAGGGAAGGCAGGCAGGCGAGCTGGTGGCGTGGCGCTCCGCCCGTGCGCGCGCGTCGGCCACACGCCTGGCCGACTGGCGCCAGGAGGACGACGGCGGTGGTGGGCTGGGCTGGCCTGCTGGGCCAGAGGCGCTAGGTAAGAAGCCCAGGTAAGGTTTTTCCTATTTTGTTTTTCTTTTTCTATTTTTCTGACATTTGTTTTGATTTAATTTAAATACTAAATCATTTTATTACCTTATGCCAATTTTTATGGAAGCTAGTTATATTATTCCAGAGCTCCTTTATAAATGGCATAATTTTTGAACAATATTTTATATATATAACAATATATATCCAAAGCAAATAATTACTGCATTAATTCCAAATGCCCAAAATTAATACTTATGAGATCCTAAAAATATTGGTTTGATTTTTATCTCTGTCCAATATTTTTAGAGAGCAACATGAGCATTTTCTTGGACCTTTTTGGAGCAATTTTTATTTGGGTCATTTCCAAAAAAAATGATTCTGAGGGTTTCACAAGTCCTCATTTCAAAATTAAATGGAATTTAAAAATGATGCACAACTGACTAGCTAGTCTAGGTCATACCAGAACTAGGGATGTGACAACTCTCCCCCACTTGAAAGAATCTCGTCCCGAGATTCAGGGGTTGACGGAAAGAAAGCGGGATACTCCACTCGAAGACGATCTTCTCGCTCCCAAGTAGCTTCTCTCTCGGAATGATGAGACCACTGAACTTTGAGAAACTTGATGTTCTGACGTCGGGTAACACGCTCTGCTTGATCAAGAATGCGAACCGGGTACTCTCGGTATGTGAGGTTATCTTGGAGATCAAGCGTTTCGTGGTCCACTCCGCGGATGGGATCCGAGAAGCAACGCCTGAGTTGAGAGACGTGGAAGACATCATGAACTCGAGAAAGATGTGGGGGTAGTTCCAACTGGTAGGCAACCTCTCCTCGTTTAGCGAGAATACAAAAAGGACCAACGTAACGAGGAGCCAACTTGCCCTTGATACTGAAGCGATGGGTACCCTTCAAAGGAGTAACCCGAAGGTAAGCTTTGTCGCCAATTTCATAAGTCATATCCTTATGATGACGATCGTACTGGCTCTTTTGACGAGACTGGGCTGTTTTCAAATTCTCACGAATGATGCGAACTTCCTCTTCTGCCTCCTGGATCATGTCCGGTCCAAAGAATTGTCTTTCACCGGTTTCTGACCAGTTCAAAGGTGTTAGACATCTTCGTCCATAGAGAACCTCAAAAGGAGCTTTCTTGAGGCTGGATTGATAGCTATTCTTGTAAGCAAACTCAGCAAAAGGAAGACATTTCTCCCAATCCATACCGAATGAGATAACGCAAGCTCTAAGCATGTCTTCGAGAATTTGGTTGACCCATTCCACCTGACCACTCGACTGAGGGTGGAAAGCGGTACTGAAGGAAAGATGGGTTCCCATGGCAGTTTGGAAACTCTCCCAGAAATGAGAAGTGAAAAGACTGCCACGGTCTGAATTGATCTCTAGTGGAACACCATGAAGTGACACTATTCGAGAAATGTATAAGTCAGCAAGCTGACTAGCAGTGATACTCTCTCGAACAGGAAGGAAGTGAGCCACTTTGGAAAGACGATCAACGACTACGAAGATAGCGTTATTCCCTCTCTTGGTCCTGGGAAAGCCGGTGATGAAGTCCATACCAACTTTATCCCATTTCCATTCAGGAATAGCTAAAGGCTGAAGAGTGCCAGCAGGCCTTTGATGCTCTGCCTTAACGCGACGACAAACGTCACATTTAGCAATGAACTCAGCGATTTCTCTCTTCATCCTAGTCCACCAGAACCTCTGGCGTAGGTCCTGATACATCTTAGTACTACCGGGATGAATCGTGAGAGGAGATTCATGCGCCTCCTTAAGAATCAGTTGCCAAAGATATTGATTCTTGGGAACCACCAAACGATTCTCAAAGAAAACAACACCACGATCATCCATAGTGAAACATCCACCAACTCCCTTCTTAATGTTTCTCTTGATCCGGGAAATTCCTGTGTCTTGCTTTTGAGCTGCGATAATCTGATCCTTAAGATCAGGTTTCGCCACCAGGGTAGAAAGGAATCCGTGAGGAGCAATGTAAAGATTAAGCTTACAGAATTCCTCATGGAGAAGTGGTTGGCCTTGCTGCAACATGAGATTGTTGCAATAGAATTTACAGCTTAGAGCATCAGCCATGACATTGGCTTTGCCTGGGGTGTAGGTAATCCCTAGATCATAATCTGTGATTAACTCCAACCAACGTCTTTGCCTAAGGTTCAGATCCGGTTGGGTGAAGATATACTTGAGACTCTGGTGATCGGTGTAGATCTCGCAACGTTTACCAAGAAGGTAATGTCGCCAGGTCTTGAGTGCATAGACTACGGCTGCAAGCTCTAGATCATGTGTAGGATAATTCCCCTCATGTGGATGCAACTGTCGAGATGCATAGGCAATCACATGACGATCCTGCATAAGAATGCAACCTAGTCCCTGTCGTGAGGCATCGCAGTAGATAACAAAGTCCTTTGTGAAATCCGGTTGCACAAGTATGGGAGCAGAGGTCAGGCGCCTTTTCAGTTCCTGAAAACTGTACTCACACTGTGGGGACCACTCAAACTTTTTATCTTTCTTGAGAAGTTCCGTGAGGGGTTTGGCTACTTTGGAGAAGTTTTCAACAAAGCGGCGACAATAGCTGGCTAGACCAAGGAAACTCCTAACTTGTTTGACTGTTTCAGGTGGAGTCCAATCAAGAACGGCCTTAACTCTCTCGGGATTGATAGCAATGCCCTTACCAGAGATTACGTGACCTAGGTAGGTCACTTCTGGCAACCAAAATTCACACTTGGAGAACTTGGCATAAAGGCGGTGCTCTCTGAGTTTTTCTAACACAAGCCTAAGATGTTTGGCATGCTCTTCCTCGTTCTTCGAGTAAATAAGGATATCATCGAGGTAAACCACGACGAACTTATCTAAGTACTCCATGAAGATCGAGTTCATCAAGCGGGAGAATGTAGCTAGAGCGTTGGTTAGGCCAAAGGACATGACGGTGTACTCATACTGGCCATAACGAGTGACAAAGGCCGTTTTAGGGATGTCCCCGTTTCTGATCTTGATTTGGTGGTAGCCTAACCTCAAATCCATCTTGGAAAAGACTGAGGATCCAGCGAGCTGATCATACAGGTCGTTGATCCTGGGGAGCGGATATTTGTTCTTTATCGTGACCAAATTAACGGGACGATAATCTACAACCATCCGGTCCGTACCATCCTTCTTCTTGACGAAGAGGACGGGGCAAGCCCAAGGAGAAGAACTAGGACGGATGAAACCCTTTTGCAAGGACTCATCAAGTTGTTTCTTAAGCTCGGCTAGTTCTAAGGGTGCCATCTTGTAGGGTCTCCTAGAGATTGGAGCAGTTCCTGGGATAAGATCTATGACGAACTCTACATCTCTGTCAGGCGGAACACCTGGCAGTTCCTCTAGAAAGACATCCGGAAAGTCACGGACTACCGGAATATCTTCAAGGTCTGGAAGAGGGCTGGCATTAAGGGAATAGAGCTGACGCTTTGCAACTCTAGTGGAGACAGTGACTATCTTGCCAGATGGATGCGTAAGCTGAACAGATCTGGTGAAACAATCAATCTTGGCATGATGAGCTGTCATCCAGTCCATACCCAAAATAATGTTAATATCCGAAGACTTGAGAGATATCAAGGAAGCAAGGAATACAAGTCTGTCAACATGGATTTCATTGCCATAACTTATCCTAGAAGTTTGCCATTTGGATCCAGGAGTTTGAATAAGTAATGGGGAGGGCATATCACAAAATGACATGTCGTGCAAGCGGGCATATCTTTCAGAAATGAAGGAATGAGACGCTCTAGTATCGAACAAAACCGATGCCGGATGACAGTTGACAAGGAGTGTACCAAGAACGACATCTGGATCATCATGAGCGTCTTTAGCTGAGACGTGATGCACACGTCCATGTTCAGTGGGAGCTGACTTGGCACTGATCATCTTGCGCGATGGCTTAACACAGCCAACAGACTTCTCGGGCTGAGGTGGAGCAACTCTGATCTGAGTGCAAATACGGGCAATGTGGCCTGGCTCTCCGCACTTGTAACAAATCTTGGAGGTAGGATGTGGACCCGCATTGGAAGGCGGTCCACCAATAGACCTGGGTGGAGCATACTGCTGAACTGGACGAGGTGCCACATAAGATGGCCTCAGTACATATTTGGGTGGAAGAGCGGAGTTCGGAACCCAAATCCGGCGCTTCTGAGAGCTAGAACCGGAGGAAGATCCCAAATCACGGGTGTGCTTACGAGACTCCTCGTAAGTGAGCTGAGCTGTCTCTGCATTAATGGCTTTGTTCACAAGAGCTTGGAATGTATCACAATGATGCAGGTGGAGATCACGATGCAACTTGGGGTTGAGAACCTTCCGGAACCTAGCCTGCCTCTTGGCGTCCGTGGACACCTCTTCTGTGGCATAACGGGCGAGGTTCTCAAACTCTCTACTATAAGCATCAACAGCCAACTTACCCTGGGTGAAACTACAGAACTCTTCTCTCTTGCGATCGATGAGGGCTTCAGGAATGTGATGCTCTCGAAAAGCCTCAGTGAAATCTCTCCAGGTAGGAATCTGACCAGCTGGAAGCATAGCCTCATAGTTCTGCCACCAAAGACTAGCAGGTCCTTCCAGGTAGTATGTGGCATAGGTGACCTTGTCATCTTCAGCTACGTTCGCGGAATGCAGCTTATGGGTGATGCTACGGAGCCAGTCATCTGCATCGAGTGGCTCGATGGAATGATGAAAGGTGGGTGGGTGCAAGCGGATAAAGTCATGAATGGTCACAGATCCTTTGAACTGATGTGCGGTGTTCTCCTCGATACGTGCCAACAAGCGGTTAGACTCACGCTTGTTCCTCTCCATCTCTAACATGAACTCTGTCAACGAAGGCTGGTCGGGAGGATCCTCATCCCTACCATCTCCGTGGTTCTGGCTACGAACAATAGAACTTGATGACATCCTGAGAAACGAAACCAGGGACGGAGTCAGCATCAACTATAGACTGTAGAATGTAGGACAAGGAATTAGTATCTCTCGAACTCCTAGGGACATTCCGGCAGCATAACGGCAGTAAAATGCTCAGAATGAGACATCCTACTAAAAATGGGGTGGTAACATACTCATCAGCATTACTCAAGGTTCTGAGATCATACTAAGCAAACTACACCGGAAATACTCAAGACTGGGGTATGACTCTGATCAACCAATCCTATGGGACTACGGAGTAGTAACACGTGATCCTGATAGACGGAAGAGAAAGCCTAGTTCCTTAACCCCGTAGGAAAGATAGGATGACTCAGATCAGAAGGCCATGAGGTATAAGGAGTAAAAAGCGCCTTACGTTCCAACCCACAATCAATTCCCTTACATAACTAAAGATTTTCTAGACTCAACTTCGACCAGTTTGGCTTGGTAATCCTACAGGCAGTCAGGCTCTGATACCAACGCTGTCAGGACCCCGACTCAATGCCACATCGATCTAGCATGTAACACCTCATATCACTTTGCGGCCTCACGCACGGTATCCCCACGGGTGTCGCCTTACCTTTGCCCGGGACCGTTTGTGCCTTTTGGCACACGTATATGACAGTGTCGCTAGCATCCATATGATAAGGAGCCCGGGCTGACATGGCTAGTCGTAAACCCAAAGTGGCACTAACTTACAGGGACATGCATCCATGACCCAGCATCAAACGTGTCGGTCATCAGCGAGTGAATCCAGGCTGTAGCACTGGGCTAACAGGACTCCGGTGAACCGGGCTGTAGCGGGCTAACAGGACTCCGGTATTCATCGCGTGACATTTCCCCGAAGGGACAGACACAGGAACGAAGAAGGACACATGCCGGCCAGCCTAAGTGTTCCGGAGCAGTAGCAAGCTACCAGGGCTCAGAGGAAACACTAGGAGACATTTCCCGGTAAGAGAGACTACTAAGGATAAACAACTAGATAGTCAGATCCCACACATAGCAATACACATTACACGTACGCATAACATGCAAGTATGTGTTGTACAACATGGCATCACAGCATAACTCAACAACTCATATAGATAAAGGCTCAGAAGAGCCATCATAGCATTTATTACAAACAGGGGTCACACGACCCATCATACAGAGCATACAAACAACAAGCAGAAGCATTACATGTCTGAGTACAGACATCTACAAATGAAGAAGGCTAAAGAGCCTGACTATCTACAACATCCGATCAAGATCGTAGCTGAGGTACAAGCTACTTATCGAAGTCCACGAGAACACTAGTAAGACCGAAGTCTCCGCTGCAAAAACATAAATAAAGCAACATGAGTACAAGGGTACTCAGCAAGACTTACATCAGATCCTATCATACATGCATTGTTTCAAGAGGGTAATGTGGGGTTTAGTTGCAGCAAGCCAGCTTTGACTCTGTGGCTATCCTGTTCTACGACTACCAGAACTTCTTTGAGGTGATATGGCGCACACGAGTCCACTAATCACCACACAATACACTACTATGGATTCATTCCCGTCTCCCTACGAGAAGGCCATCCATAGCACTCACACTTGTCTTGAGCATTTTATAGTATCCACTTCAAGTTGTCTATGTACCATGTAAGCATCCAAGAAGTCCATAACCGCGGACCCGGCTATTCGAATAGATCACATTAACCCTACAGGGGTGTACTTCTTCACACACGCTCTCGCCACTCACCTCCATGTACACGTCATGTATCTCGGCAACCTTCAAGCGGAAGCCTGGCGAGGGTGTCGGCCACGACCTGACTAACCACACAAGACTCTAATCCAGGTTTATCGCCTATTCGGGTTCCATCCGCAAGGAGATCCGGCCGGGGTTTCAGTCACGGCCCCAAACGATGTGTGCAGGGTTCCCAAGCCCACCTCGCCGGATGGATCTACGCTTGGTACACCGTGCCACTTGTGCCTAGTCTGTCCCAAGCCCACCTGGCCGGGTGCCACTTCGTAGACTACTAACACTGCCTATAAACACCAGAAACTAGTTGCGACTCCTGGACAGAGATAAGTTGGTTAATAAGTCGAGAGGGCTTGGAGCGCCCGGAGCCCAATGTGTGGTAGTATCGAGTCATTGGACAACATACATAGAACTCAGTGCTTAAGGACGGTTCCAGTGAGACAACCCACCATGTACTCCTACATGGCCTCTCACCGCTACCTTTACCAACTCGTGTTCACACACTTAACTCTCAGCACCAGAACATATCGTAACACTCCAATTCATTCCCAATGAATCAGACCTGACACAACTCTAAGAAATAGCAGGCATAGCATGGTAGGAATACATCAGTGGCTTCAATCAACTCCTACACATGCTAGTGGGTTTCAACTATTTACTGTGGCAATGACAGGTCATGCAGAGGAATGGGTTCAACTACCGCAGCACAAAGTAGCAGATGAATCGTTGTTGTCCTAATGCAATAACTAAGAGCAGGAGCGAGAGAGTAGGATTATATCGGAATGAACAAGGGGGTTTGCTTGCCTGGTAGATCAACAGGGGGGGCACTGCTCCTCAGACAGGTACTCTGGAACGGTCTCCGGAGCAGGACCTATCGAGAAGGAACGGTGTCGGCAATCAATACACAAACATATGCAACAATATGATGCATGAGCATGGCATGTAGATGTGGTGCTGTTGAGCTAATGCAACTAGTATTCAGATTGAATGAAATCCATTTGAATCAAGGGTTCAAATGCAACTCCAAATAAGCTCTTTATATAAGCCATTTTAGTGTTTCACTTATAAAGCAGGTATAACTTAATTTTTCATGCATGAAACTGGTACAGATGGATAGGTTGCATTTTTCTGATAATTTTTCATATATAATTTATTTCAATCTGAGCTACGGTTGAATTTCTATGAATTTTTGAAGTTTTGCTAATTTTCTGGAATTTCCTGATTAAAAATAATTCCAGAAAAAGAATAACTGCGTCAGCATGATGTCATCACTACATCAGCGGGTCAACGCGGCTGTCTAGGTCAAATCTGACACGTGGGGTCCACCCGACAGTGTCATGGTTAAATAACAGAGGTTAATTAAATTTAAACTAATCCTAAACTAGAATTAGCAGGGACGGGCCCCACTTGTCATTGAGCCAGGGGAGGTCAAACCCCCTGGTCAACTGGGGCTAACACGCCGGCGTTTAGCCGCCGGCGGCAGCAAACGCGGCGGAGGGCGCGGGATTGCCACTCCGGCGCCCAATCGAGCAGCGGAGGGCACGCGCGGGGAGCTGGGGCTCGCGCGCATCCACTGGTGCCCTCCGTTTCACCGGAGACGGCCTAAATCGACGGCGGCGACCACTTGGGCGGCGGCCGGAGTTCGAGCGCGAACGGGATCGGCCTGCGGGGCACGGGGAGGCAGGGGAGAAGGGGGGGTTCGACGACGGGGCTCACAGCGAATCCAACGGCGTCGTCGGCGAGCTCAGGGAAGGCTTGGGGCAGTCGGAGCGACGACGGCGATCTCGTCGGCCGAAGCTTGAAGACGACGGCGATGGCGATGAAGCGGAGCTCGCCCGGGTTGCTTTGCTCGGTGAGGAGGGAGAGGGGGTCGCGGCGGAGCTGGGAAGCGTGTCGGGGAGGTGCGGCAGTGGCCGAGGCCACGGTGGCTATGGACGGCGGCGACGGTGATTCTCGGGTGAGAGAGAGGGAGAAGGGGAAAAGCACGGGAGAGAGGGGGTGAGGCCAGGGGGATCGGGGCGGCACCGAGAAGAAGCATCGCGGCGTCCCGCTGGCAGGGAAGGCAGGCAGGCGAGTTGGTGGCGTGGCGCTCCGCCCGTGCGCGCGCGTCGGCCACATGCATGGCCGACTGGCGCCAGGAGGACGACGGCGGTGGTGGGCTGGGCTGGCCTGCTGGGCCAGAGGCGCCAGGTAAGAAGCCCAGGTAAGGTTTTTCCTGTTTTGTTTTTCTTTTTCTATTTTTCTGACATTTGTTTTGATTTAATTTAAATACTAAATCATTTTATTACCTTATGCCAATTTTTATGGAAGCTAGTTATATTATTCCAGAGCTCCTTTATAAATGGCATAATTTTTGAACAATATTTTATATATATAACAATATATATCCAAAGCAAATAATTACTGCATTAATTCCAAATGCCCAAAATTAATACTTATGAGATCCTAAAAATATTGGTTTGATTTTTATCTCTGTCCAATATTTTCAGAGAGCAACATGAGCATTTTCTTGGACCTTTTTGGAGCAATTTTTATTTGGGTCATTTCCAAAAAAATGATTCTGAGGGTTTCACAAGTCCTCATTTCAAAATTAAATGGAATTTAAAAATGATGCACAACTGACTAGCTAGTCTAGGTCATACCAGAACTAGGGATATGACATTTTTTACATATGTTTTTATGCTTTTTTTACATATGTTTTTATGCTTTTTATGTATTATATGAATATATGTGTAGTTTGTAATTTTTTCATAGATTATGAATATATATATATAGTTCGTATTTTTTTCGAGCACATTAATAATGTGCCGTCATGTTCTTTTGAATATAGAACATTATATTTTATTAAAATCAAAAACAGCTATGCCGAAACATCTGGAGGGCAGCGCCGCGGTGTGCCCCCCTCACGAACAGCGCCGCCGCCGGCATCTGGAGGGCGGAAACAGCCGCATCGGGTCTATACAGAGGGGACGCATCTTCGAAGTGTTTCTATGGGATGACCTACCACAACCGCGTGGTGTTGTGGCATGTCCGAAGAGGCGGCACGCATCTCCGGGGCGTGGTCCCCCTAACGGACGGCGCCGCCGTCGGCACCTAGAGGGTGGAAACGGACGCATTGGGTCTACACGGAGGGGATGTAGTTGTCCGTTTTGCCCCGGATGTTGCTCCTAGGTGTCCCTCTAGGCTGACCTGACACAGCCCGGTGGAAAGGTCCACTGTTTAAAGCCGGTCCGTGCAAAGTTAAAGGGCTAGATCTCATGGTCAACCGCTCCAGGGTTAGGCGGGACAGGGGCCCTGGGGATAGCAATGCCACCGGAGCGTCGCACCGGCCCCTCATACATGCGGGGTGGTGTTGTGGCATGTTCGAAGAGGCGGCACGCGTGTCCGGGATGTGCCCCCCCTCACGGACGGCGCCGCCGCCGGCACCTGGAGGGGGAAACGGACGCGTGGGGTCTACACGGAGGGGATCTTGCTGTGGGTCTGGCCCGGTTGTTGCTCCAAAGTGTTCCTATGGGCTGACCTAACACAACCGGGTGGGAAGGTCCGCTGGTCAAAGCCCGTCCGTGCAAAGACAAAGGGCTAGATCCCGTGGTCAAACGCTACAGGGTTAGGCAGGACGGGGCCCTGGGGGTAGCAATGCCACCGGAGCATCGCACCGGGCCCTCATACATGCGGGGAGGTGTGGTGGCATGTCCGAAGAGGCGGCACGCGTCTCCGAGGCGTGGCCCCCCTCACGGACGGCGATGACACGGTAGTAGATGTTCTGCGGTAATGATGCGGCGTGAATATTATTAAATACTCGGAGCGCGATAAAATCATGAGTTTTTTTGCACGATGTGGGCAAATGTGCTATAAGAGCGATGGTATTTTTTTCATAATTTTTGGTGATGGAGAAGTATCCGAAAAATTCCCTCTACGCGGATTGTCCTTCGCGCGTCTACGGCTGTGGCCGGCGGCCTCCGGGGGCTAGCATGCCGCCAAATGTTGCGTCTGGAAGTGTTGTGGCGGTTGCAAACGCACGGCACGCGTGTCTGGGGTGTGCCCCCCTCACGGACGGCGCTGCCGCCGGCACCTTGAGGCGGGAAACGGACGCATAGGGTCTACACGGAGGGGATCTTGCTGTGGGTCTGGCCCGGATGTTGCTCCAAAGTGCTCCTATGGGCTGACCTAACACAACCGGGTGGGGAGGTCCGCTGGTCAAAGCTCGTCCGTGCAAAGTCAAAGGGCTAGATCCCGTGGTCAAACGCTAAAGGGTTAGGCGGGACAGGGGCCCTGGGGTGGGGGGTAGCAATGCCACCGGAGCGTCGCACCGGCCCCTCATACATGCAGGGTGGTGTGGTGGCATGTCCGAAGAGGCGGCACGCGTCTCCGGGGCGTGGCCCCCCTCACGGACGGCGATGACACGGTAGTAGACGTTCTGCGGTAACGATGCGGCGTGAATATTATTAAATACTCGGAGCGCGATAAAATCATGAGTTTTTTTTGCATGACGTCAGCACATGTGCTAGCTATAGGAGCGATGGTATTTTTTCATAATTTTTGGTGATGGAGAAGTATCCGAAAAATTCCCTCTACGCGGATTGTCCTTCGCACGTCTACGGCTGTGGCTGGCGGCCTCCGGGGGCTAGCATTGCCGCCAAATCTTGCGTAGGCAGCCTCTCACAAGTATGGAAGTGTTGTGGCAGTTGCAAACGCCTCGCACGCGTGTCCGGTGTGTGCCCCCCCTCACGGACGGTGCCGCGGCCGGCACCTCGAGGGGGGAAACGGATGCGCTGGGTCTACATGGAGGGGATCTTGTTGTGGGTCTGGCCCGGATGTTGCTCCAAAGTGTTCCTATGGGGTTACCTAACACAACTGGGTGGGGAGGTGCGCTGGTCAAAGCCCGTTCGTGCAAAGTCAAAGGGCTAGATCCCGTGGTCAAACGCTACAGGGTCGGGCAGGACGGGGGCGCTGTGGGGGTAGCAATGCCACCGGAGCGTCGCACCGGGCCCTCATACATGCGGGGTGGTGTGGTGAAATGTCCGAAGAGGCGGCACGCGTCTCCGGGGCGTGCCCCCACTAACAGATGGCGATGACACGGTAGTAGATGTTTTGCGGTAACGATGCGGCGTGAATATTATTAAATACTCGGAGCGCGATAAAATCATGAGTTTTTTTGCACGACATGGGCACATGTGCTATACGAACACTAGTATTTTTTCATAATTTTTGGTGACGGAGAAGTATCCGAAAAATTCCATCTACGCGGATTGCCCTTCGGGCGTCTACGGCTGTCGCCGGCGGCCTCCGGGGGCTAGCATGCCGCCAAATCTTGCGTAGGCGGCCTCTCACAAGTCTGGAAGTATTGTGGCGGTTGCAAACGCCCGGCACGCGTGTCCGAGGTGTGCCCCCCCTCACGGACGGCGCCGCCGCCGGCACCTGGAGGGGGGAAACGGACGCGTCGGGTCTACACGGAGGTGATCTTGCTGTGGGTCTGCCCCAGATGTTGCTCCAAGGTGTTCCTATGGGCTGACCTAACACAGCCGGGTGGGGAGGTCCGCTGGTCAAAGCCCGTCCGTGCAAAGTCAAAGGACTAGATCCCGTGGTCAAATGCTACAAGGTTAGGCGGGACGGGGGCCCTGCGGGGTAGCAATGCCACCGGAGCATCGCACCGGGCCCTCATACGTGCGGGGTGGTGTGGTGTCATGTCCGAAGAGGCGGCATGCGTCTCCGGGGCGTGGCCCCCCTCACGGACGGCGATGACACGGTAGTAGACGTTCTGCGGTAATGATGCGGCGTGAATATTATTAAATACTCGGAGCGCGATAAAATCATGAGTTTTTTTGCACGACGTCAGCACATGTGCTATGGAGCGATGGTATTTTTTCATAATTTTTGGTGATGGAGAAGTATCCGAAAAATTCCCTCTACGCGGATTATCCTTCGCGCGTCTACGGCTGTGGCCGGCGGCCTCCGGGGGCTAGCATGCCGCCAAATGTTGCGTAGGCGGCCTCTCACAAGTCTGGAAGTGTTGTGGCAGTTGCAAACGCCCGGGACGCATGTCCGCTGTGTGCCCCCCCTCACGGACGGCGCCGCGGCCGGCACCTGGAGGGGGGAAACGGACGCGCCGGGTCTACACGGAGGGGATCTTGTTGTGGGTTTGGCCCGGATGTTGCTCCAAAGTGTTCCTATGGGGTGACCTAACACAACTGGGTGGGGAGGTCCGCTGGTCAAAGCCCGTCTGTGCAAAGTCAAAGGGCTAGATCCCGTGGTCAAACGCTATAGGGTCAAGCGGGACGGGGGCCCTGTGGGGGTAGCAATGCCACCGGAGCGTCGCACCGGGCCCTCATACATGCGGGGTGGTGTGGTGAAATCTCCGAAGAGGCGGCACGCGTCTCCGGGGCGTGGCCCCCCTCACGGACGGCGCCGCCGCCGGCACCTAGAGGGGGAAACGGACGCGTCGG
>NC_041392.1:677371159-677371652 GCF_002162155.2 Triticum dicoccoides
AAAATCTATATGAAATAATAATACATAAAAAAGGAAAATTATAATTATAAAAAAAATAAAAAATCTATATAAAATAAAAAATAATAAATATATAACTATAAGAAAACATTAAAAAAATTATATAAAATAAAAAAGGAAAATAAAACTATGCCGACGGCAAAGCCGTCGGCATAGCTGAGGCCATATGGTAGGCGTTACGCGGATCAGTGACGTGGGTAATAAAAAAATAAAAAAAAATAAAAAAGTATGCCTACGGCTAAGCCGTCGGCATAGGTGCCACGTGGCCTCCTCACGTATGCCGACGGCTTAGCTGTCGGCATAGGCTGCCTTATCCACCCGCAGGGCGAACCCCCTCCACTCATTCCCCATCGTGCCCCCGACGCTGCGCCGCTCCCCGCCGCCCCCACGCTGTGCCGCCGCTCCCCGCCGCCCGCTCGACCAGCCACGTCGCTCCCCGCCGCCCGCTCGACCCGCGCCGCTCCCTGCCGCCTGC
>NC_041392.1:677372053-677394201 GCF_002162155.2 Triticum dicoccoides
CCCGGCCCGCGCCGACCCCGTCTCGCGCCGCCGCCGGCCGCAGGGCTCGTCGCCCCTGGCTCGGCCTCCCGGAGCCCGCAGGCTGCCCCGACGAGCACTCCTGGGCGCGGCTTCGGCCAGCCCTGCTTCGACGAGCACTCCCGCCCCAGTGAGCTCCTCCCTCCACCGCCAGACGCCGCCGTGCCCCCTCCCAGCCCTAGTGAGCACCCGTTGTTCTCGTTGCTTGTGTTCATGGTGGCTGGATGAATAGATAGATGCTAGATAGATGGATGGATGCTAGATGAATATATAGATGGATGCTAGATGAATAGATAGATGGATGGATATTTAGATATATACTAGATAGTTTTGTGTAGTTTTATTAGGTATTTAGATACATACTAGATAGTTTTTACTAAGTTTGTGAATATAGATGAATTAGATGTTGGGCAAATTTGTGATAGATGGATGGATATTGGTCAAGTTAGTGTTATGGTCATGTTGATTCATATATAAGAAGCAAATCGAGGCACTTGGTTTCTAAAATACTTAATAAAGATTTTTTTTTTTTGCAATTTGACATTTTGTTTCATGTCGATTCATAATGTTGTTCCAAATGGTTAATGTGAGGTGAAGACCTAATTTTTTTCACTTGATGGAATTAACAGGATTTGTGGTGTTCCCATCTTCGTGGAGTGACCGTCGACGTTGGAGGTGTTGGTCCAGGATCGTCCCTCCTTTGATCGACTACATCCTCTACATCGGAGGGTGAGCAGCAATTCCATGACCTCATCCACTTTTTTTCCATGTCACTAGATTAAATTTTCACATCAAGTCACGTAACCTAGGTCTCCCGTCCAAAAGGGTTGCATCGATAAATATGCATTCAATTGCATATTTATCACCACAGCTCTTTCGGATTGTCCAGCGCTTTCCACGGACAGCCCGAGGATGTGTAGATTGGGTACGTTGTTCATGCTCTACCCCGTTCCGAGACAAGATTTCGGTTACGCCTCCCTGTTGTTCTCCGGATGCACATTCTCTCGGCATTTTGCCGAGACGTGTATTTGGAGAATAGCAGGGAGGTGCTGCCGAAATTTTGTCTCGGAATGGGGTAGAGCATGGACCGTACTCAATCTACACATTCTCGGGTGGGATTAGGACCCATCTTTACCTATTAGAGATGTAGGTCTATTAAATGTCGTTTCTCGTCAACCTTGTAAAAAATAAAATATTGATGTGGGTAATTTAAATGAATCCTTAATTTTGTTATGTGGCTTCCAATAAAGCAGAGATGGCAGATAATCAGTTAATGTATAGTGGGTTTTTCCGTCGGAATCAAGTAACAACAGAGTGGATCGAGAAAACTAATGTGTTTTTGAAAGAGATATTTCGTAGTCCAATGAGGATGGTGCCAGAATGCCCGTGTCCCAGATGTAAGAGGCGTATCCGCAGAGATAAGAGTGAGATGACTAAGCACCTCCGCACGCATGGATTTATGCCCAACTTTAATATGCCGATAAACTATGCCCAGCGGGACCGTGGTAGAGAGGATGTGATACGACAACGCATCGCTGGTTATGAGGACGATGGGGTTAGAGACATGCTAGATGATGTCTTTGCTGCACAGCCGATACCTCCATCACATTCAGCGAATGAACCGGAGGAGCCGGAGGAAACCGCAAAGGCCTTCCTGGAAATCTTGGCCTCGTCAAAGAAACCTCTCTATGAGGGTGCCAAGCTGTCTGTGCTGGATGCCATCTCGCAACTAATGGCAGTCAAGGCTGAGTACGGCTATAGCCGAGGTTGCTTCGAAGCATTTCTGGGAGTATGGGCTAACAGCGTGCCTGAGGGCCATGAACTGCCGAAAACCATGTACGCTACGAAGAAAATCATGAAGGCACTCTCGATGGACTATGAGAAAATACATGTTTGTCCAAAGAATTGCCTTTTGTTTAAGCATGAGTATGCGGATGACAAGTACTGTAGGAAGTGCGGTTCCTCTCGGTATATTGAGGTGGTCGATAAGCATGGTCAGAAGCAGCAGCTAAAAATCCTTGTGAAGGTTCTTCGGTATCACCGAGGAGTCTGCCAAAATGATGAAGTGGCACAAGGAAGGGAAAAGGTACAATCCAAAAAAAGTTGTACATCCATCAGGAGGTGAAGCATGGAAGTCATTCGATATAGAGTACCCGGAGGAAGCAGCCGAGGCTGGGAATGTCAGAATTGCTATAACAGATGATGGGTTCAATCCATATGGTATGTCATCTAATCCATATAGCTGTTGGCCCGTATTTGTTATTCCGCTGAATCTCCCTCCCGGCGCCATAATGCAACGCAAGACCATGTTCCTGTCGCTTATAATTCTGGGGCCTGAATATCCGGGGAAGAATTTGAGTGTGTTTATGCAGCCGTTGGTGGATGATTTGCACCATTCTTGGTACTTCCCGAGGTTGACATACGACCGACTGTCGTGGTTCTAAGCCTGACAGTAGAGTGGGGGGTAGGTATGGAGAGGCAAGGTCCTAGCTATGGAGAGGTTGTAAGCACAAAGGATGTACGAGTTCAGGCCCTTCTCGGAAGAAGTAACAGCCCTACGTCTCGGAGCCCGGAGGCGGTCGAGTGGATTATGAGTGTATGAACTACAAGGTGCCGAACCCTTCTGCCTGTGGAGGGGGGTGGCTTATATAGAGTGCGCCAGGACCCCAGCCAGCCCACGTAGGAGAGGGTTTAAGGTGAGTTAAGTCTGGGGCGTTACTGGTAACGCCCCACATAAAGGCCTTTACTATCATAAAGTCTACTTGATTACAGGCCGTTGCAGTGCAGAGTGCCTCTTGACCTCCTGGTGGTCGAGTGGGTCTTCGTGGTCGAGTCCTTCAGGCCAGTCGAGTGAATCCTCGTTGGTCGACTGGAAGGCGACCTCTTCTAAGGATGTCCTAGGGTAAGTTACTTGGATCAAGTCCATGACCCTACCCTAGGTACATAACCCCATCATTAGCCCCCGAATGGATTGAGGCTTCGAGTGAAGAAGGAGTTGATGTCGTTTCCGATTAACCTTTGCGCTCCGGTTGTGCGCTGTTCTGGACCAAAGAATCCCTTTGTCGACAGGAAACAACTTGCCTTCAGTCGACTTGATCCATTCTGTTTTTGCGTCGAGTGATCTTTCAGGCTTCGACGATCTCCAAGCGACGGATCGCCGGAAACACCGCGCCTGACAGACTGATTTGTTGCTCGTGGATTCCGCGGGATGCGAAATTTTGGGGCGCGCGCGAAGCGGGGCGGACCGCGGCGTTCGGATGGGACGGGGCATGGACGCCTCGATCTCCGTGCCGCCTTTTTCGCCACGTATCCCGTCTGCATAACTGTTCCAGATATGATTAGATCGACCGGGCCCACCTGTCATCCACTCGGAAGGGACCTTATAAATGTGCCCGGCAAGGATTTCTGTGCTGCGCCTTAGCATTCTCCCCCTCTCTCTGCTTCCTTCCTCCCTGCTCAGCGTGCTCGCTCTCGCCCCCGCACCACTTCCCTTCGCGCATCTCGCCGGCGACCATGGCCAAGGAGAAGACGGCGGCGCTGGAGCGTGCAAAGAAGGCGTCAGCGTCGGAGAAGGCGAAGGGGAGATCCACCAGCCGCGGAGGGTCCTCGTCCAGATCCCGCCTGCCGAAAGGCTGGGTCCAAGGAGACTGGATTCAGTCGACCATCACTGAGAATGACATTCTCGACATGGCCAACGAGGGCTTGATCCCCCACGGAACTGCGAGGCTTCCGGGGAAGGAGTGGCAGCCTCAGCCAGAAGAGGGTGAGTGTGTGCTTTTGGCCACCCATGTGGATCGTGGGTTTTCCTTGCCGCCGAGTGTTTTCTTTCGTGGCTTCTTGAATTTCTTCGGAGCGCAGCTCCACCATTTTACCCCAAACTCCATTGCCTATCTTGCTGCGTTCGTGTCCATGTGTGAGGGTTTCTTGGGCTGTCGACCGCACTGGGGTTTGTTCAAGCATATATTCACGTGTCGCTCTCAGACCGTGAAGAAGGCGAGTCCAGGCGACGAAAAGACCCGAGTCGTCCAAATGTGTGGGGGTTTGGGCATCCAGGTGAGGAACAAGAGCACCTTTCTGCCCATGACCTTTCCCGAGTCAGTCAGAGGCTGGCAGTCGACCTGGTTCTACTGCCGGGACCAGTCGACGCCGGGACAGTCGAGTGGACTCCCACAGTTTACCATGGACCGAGTGAACAAGCCCTCCTCTCTGAAGTTGATCCCGGAGGAGAAAGCTGATGTGAAGATGTTGATGGAGCGCGTGGTGCAGTTGGTTCGGGAGGGAGTGACGGGCATGGATCTCCTGGAGGTCTTCCTCAGGCGTCGCATCCAGCCCCTCCAGTTCCGGAGCCACTTCATGTGGTTGTACTGTGGGACCGAAGACGAGACTAGAGTCCATCCAGAAGCAGTCGACGATGTTACTCTGGAAAGATGGATGGCAGCCGTCGCCGGAAACAAGGACAACCCACGCGGAGCCAGAAGGATTCCTCCACTCGACCACAACAGTGATCCAAATAAGGTACACTTGCCCTGCTCTCCACTGCATTCTTGTCGCATTCATCTCTGTCTACTCTGCCGACTGGTCGACTGATAATTGTCTTGATATCTGCTAGGCCCTCACCGAGCTGTACTCGATGCCCAATGGGGCACAAACTCCGACTGAGGAGGGTGAGGCGAGTGGGGGCGAGAGCCAGGACGAGGAGGAATGGGACTCGGACGTTGCAGGGGACGACGACGACGATGATGATGACGACGGCGATGATGATGACGCCGAAGACGAGGAGGAAGAGGAGGAGGTCGTGCCACCGCGCTCGGAAAGGCGGTCGAAGCTCGTCCACGACCCTTCGACTGAACGTGGCAAGGGGGTTGCGACGCAGTCGACCAAGCGCCCTAGGACCACTTCTCCAGCGCCGACTGAAAAGGCGCCGAAGCAGCCTAGGGGGGCTCCGCCAAAGCCGACCAAGCTCCCGCCGAAGATGAAGGTGTCCATCCCCACCATATCAGGGTAATTGTGTCATTTGAGTCTTCTCATTTTGTGTGAACTTTATCTCTGGTCGACGCTGAAGTTAGTCGACTGATCCTTTGGAGTTGCAGTGCTGCTACTTCTGAGACCTCGGCCCGGGCTGATGACCACGAGATGGAGGATGCAGCAACTTCGAACCCAGGTACTGTATTCTTAACACCGTTCTTAGTCGACTGACTCGCGATCTCTGATCCTGATTCTTCTCCGCAGCTCCACCCAACACTGTTATCAATCTCCCTGACGACGACGAGGATGAAGAACCACTGGCATGCAGGAGGAGTCGGAAAGCGTCCGCCAGTAAGGTGCTTCAGGATGTGACGGCGCCTGAGATTCTGACTGTGGAGGAAGAGAACACCACTCGACACACGGTGTCCTTCGCAAATCCACTGTCGAGTGCCCAGCAGCCCTCTCTCTTCACGACGCACCACGTCCCAGAGGACCAAGCTGGCGCAGCGAAGGAGGCAATACGCCAGGCGGGACTCATGATGGAGCAGCTGAAGACCATCCGGGACGCGAGCCAGGCAGCTTATGACGCCAGTTCTGCCCTCCAAAGCAATGTCCAGGTCAGTCGACCGCTGTTTGTTCTGTTGGATATGCTACCAAAAACTTTTCTTTTCCGGAATTCATAGTAGTCACCCACTGGGTGTGTCAAATAAACTTCGTGTTAGCGGGGGCACGCTGAGTGCACCCGCTGGGTGTAGTCCCCAAGGCTAAGGTCGACTGCTGGCAGTCGGCCTTAGGCTTTATGATGTCGATCTTTCTGTCAGTCGACTGGTCGACTGGATTTCACAAACCGGTGGGGGCACGCTGAGTGCACCCACTGGGTGTAGTCCCCGAGACTGTGGTCGACTGCTTGCAGTTGATCACAATCTTAGAGAATGCACCTCGCACTTTTTTTTTTGGGGTCGACTGGTCGACTTTGTCTTCATCGGGATTAGTGGGGGCACGCTGAGTGCACCCACTGGGTGTAGTCCCCGAGACTACGGTCGAATGCTTGTATTCGGCTGTAGTCTTAGAAACGTGTGTTTTTCGCTTTTTCACTCGGAAGTGAATTATTTTTGACATTTAGTCGATTGGTTCTTCGCAGAACTCTTGTGATCTTGTGGCTCGCTACTCAGAGCTGGAACAAAAACATACTCAAGTCGAGCTGAGCTTGAAGCTGGTTCAAGAGAAACTGACAAAGGCAAAGGAGGAGACCGAAGGTATGTTTGGTGAGACCCTGACGACTGCTTTTCCCCTTGCTTGTTTCAAAATCTGACCTTGCTGTAACTTGCAGGTAAGGTAAGGGAGGCCCAGCAGAAGAAAGACCTTGAGCTAGCTGAGAAGATCAAGCTTGCTGACGAGAAGTTAGCCTCAGTCACCAAGCTCGAACAAGACAATACCAATCTGAAAGCTGCTCTTGGGATTGCCAACAAGGAGGTCAGTCGACTGAAAACTGATAAAGCTGCCCTGACCGACCAAGTCAGCAAATTGACTGAGAAGAAAACTGAACTGGAGGTCTTCCTGAGTGGCCTTGCCAAGAAGCTGTTTCTTATGCTTGAAGGTAAACCTCCACGTTTGGCAAATATTTCCAATTGTGGCTTTTTCCATTCGACTATCCCCTTGACTTAGTGATCATCCTTGCAGAATTTTGTCAAAACTTTGAAGAAGAAACCAGCCGACTGGAGCCAAACCTCGACCCCGTCAATTCTCCGGTGAACGACGAAGTTGCCATGGATGTTTTCCGACTGGAGTCTCGTGTTGCAGCTGTCGTGGACTATCTCGCAAGGCTGAAGGCCGCCACATCTCGCATCGACTCGACGCTCTGGCCTGAGGAGACACTTCAGAATGACCTTGAGTCGCTGATGGCCCGCTTGAACACGATCCCTGGTCGAGTGCAGGAGTGGAAGAAGTCCTCGGCTCGGTGTGGTGCAGATGTCGCTCTGTGTCTGGCCCGAGTCCACTGCAAAGATGTGCGAGAAGAGAAGCTGGCGGCCCTTCGGGTGGCCAATACCAAGAAGCACGACTTCAGGTCCTTTATGGAAACTTTCCTTGCAGCTGCCACTCGGATCGCCGACGGGATTGACCTTGATGAATTTGTTGCACCTTCCAGCCCTCCACAGGAGGGGTAAAAAACTTCTTCTGGCTCGACGCTTTAAATTTGCCTCGGTATGCCGAGTGGAATTGTAACCGACAAACCTTAACAGGCTTGACGCCTGAGCACTTTCGGTTCCTTTAGATGTCGATTCAAACTTGGATTTGGTGCTTGAATACGATTGCCTTCGGCTCGGAATGTCTTTTGCAGGTTCAAAGCAAGGTGCCTGTACTGCAATCGACTTATTCTTTAGTCCACTTAGGCGAGCACTGGGCTGCAGCTAAGCCCTCGAGTGAGAGGGTTGCTCTTCACTCGGTAGGATTTTTATACCTTAGGCGAGCACAGGGCTGCAGCTAAGCCTCCGAGTGAGAGGGTTGGCTTACCACTCGGTAGGATTTTGATAAACTTAGGCGAGCACATGGCTGCAGCTAAGCCCCCGAGTGAGAGGATTGCTCTTCACTCGGTAGGATTTTGATAACTTAGGCGAGCACGAGGCTGCAGCTAAGCCTCCGAGTGAGAGGGTTGCTCTTCATTCGGTAGGATTTTTATAACTTAGGCGAGCACGAGGCTGCAGCTAAACCTCCGAGTGAGAGGGTTGCTCTTCACTCGGTAGGATTTTTATAACTTAGGCGAGTGCTTGGACTGCAGCTAAGCCCCCGAGTGAGAGGGTTGCTCTTCACTCGGTAGGATTTTTATAACTTAGGCGAGCACGAGGCTGCAGCTAAGCCTCCGAGTGGAAGGCTGGCTTACCACTCGGTAGGATTTTTATAACTTAGGCGAGCACGAGGCTGCAGCTAAGCCTCCGAGTGGAAGGCTGGCTTACCACTCGGTAGGATTTTGATAACTTAGGCGAAACGGATTCGCAGCTAAGCCTCCGAGTGGGAGTCTGGCTCACCACTCGGTAGGATTTTACAAACTTAGGCGAGCACGAGGCTGCAGCTAAGCCTCCGAGTGGAAGGCTGGCTTACCACTCGGTAGGATTTTTATAACTTAGGCGAGCACGAGGCTGCAGCTAAGCCTCCGAGTGGAAGGCTGGCTTACCACTCGGTAGGATTTTGATAACTTAGGCGAAACGGATTCGCAGCTAAGCCTCCGAGTGGGAGTCTGGCTCACCACTCGGTAGGATTTTACAAACTTAGGCGAAACGGATTCGCAGCTAAGTCACCCACTGAGGGGAATTTCATTGGACAAAAATAAAAAGTGACAGATATTATGGAGGAACTATGACACTATTATTTTGAGGTCCATGAACTACAAAAGTACTTTATTGCAACTCATCCGAATGATAAAACTTAAGTGTAGAATGGGCGGAGTAGCTCCGCGTTCCAAGCTCGGGGCTCGTCGAAATTACGCTCGACGTTGTAAAGACGGTACGCCCCATTGTGGAGGACCTTGGTGACTATGAAGGGGCCTTCCCAAGAAGGAGAAAGCTTGTGTGGTTTGTGCTGATCCACTCGAAGAACCAAATCTCCTTCCTGGAAGGCTCGACCTCTCACATTTCGGGCGTGGAAACGGCGCAGATCTTGTTGGTAGATGGTCGACCGGATCAGAGCCATCTCCCTTTCTTCCTCTAAAAGGTCGACTGCGTCCTGCCGCGCTTGTTCAGCTTCTGCTTCGTTGTAGATTTCGACTCGGGGAGCATTATGCAGAAGATCACTTGGTAAGACCGCTTCGGCTCCGTAGACCAAGAAGAATGGAGTTCTTCCGGTCGACCGATTAGGTGTGGTCCGCAGTCCCCAGAGTACAGAGGGAAGTTCATCGACCCAAGCTCCAGCCGCGTGTTTGAGATCACGCATCAGTCGAGGCTTCAATCCCTTAAGAATCAGTCCATTAGCTCGTTCTGCTTGTCCATTCGACTGCGGATGGGCGACTGAAGCGTAGTCGACCCGTGTGCCCTGGGAGTCGCAGAAAGCTCTGAATTCCTCTGAGTCAAAGTTCGACCCATTATCCGTAATGATGCTGTGCGGGACTCCATATCTGAATATTAGTTCCCTGATGAAGCTAACAACAGTACCGGTGTCAAGGCTCTTGATTGGTTTAGCCTCGATCCACTTGGTGAACTTGTCGACTGCCACCAGTACATGCGTGAAACCGCTTCGTCCTGTTCTCAAAGGACCGACCATGTCCAGCCCCCAAACTGCAAAAGGCCAGACGAGTGGGATGGTCTTCAAAGCTGACGCAGGCTTGTGCGACATATTCGAGTACAACTGACATCCCTCGCACTTATCCACTATCTCTTTTGCCATCTCATTCGCCTTGGGCCAGTAAAATCCAGCTCGGTATGCTTTGGCCACGATGGTCCGAGAGGACGCATGATGACCACAGGTCCCCGAGTGAATATCATTGAGGATGAGTCGACCTTCTTCTGGTGTTATGCACTTCTGACCGACTCCAGTCGTGCTTTCTCTGTATAATTGTCCTTTGATTACGGTAAAGGCCTTAGATCGACGGACGATCTGTCGAGCCTCTTCCTCATCCTCCGGAAGCTCTTTCCTCAAGATATATGCGACATACGGAATTGTCCAGTCGGGAATGACCACCAAAACCTCCATGATCAAGTCGACCACCGCTGGGATTTCAACTTCAGTCGGATCTGTGGCGCTCTTGGGCTGCGGAGTTTCTTCGGTGAAAGGATCTTCTTTGACTGACGGAGTGTGTATATGCTCCAAGAACACACCACTCGGAATGGCTTCTCTCTTGGAACCTATCTTTGCTAGATCATCAACTGCTTGATTTTTCAGTCGGGGTATATGATGGAGCTCCAACCCCTCGAACTTCTTTTCCAGCTTCCTCACTGCACTGCAGTATCCAGTCATGGCTGGGCTTCTCACGTCCCACTCTTTCATCACCTGATTGACCACTAAATCTGAGTCGCCATAGACCATTAGGCGACGGACGCCGAGTGAAATGGCCATGCGCAACCCATATAGGAGGGCCTCATATTCTGCCTCATTGTTGGAGGAATCAAAGTGAATCTGGAGCACATATCTGAGCTTATCTCCTCTGGGGGAAACCAGGACAACCCCAGCACCGGAACCATTCAACATCTTAGAGCCATCAAAAAACATGGTCCAATGCTCCGAGTGAACTTCAGTCGGCTGCTGTTGTTCAATCCACTCGGCGAGGAAATCTGCTATCGCCTGGGACTTAATGGCTTTCTTTGCCTCAAACTTGATATCAAGGGGAAGAAGTTCAATCGCCCATTTGGCCACTCGACCAGTTGCATCTCTGTTGTGCAAAATCTTTGATAGTGGAGCGTCGCTGACGACTGTGATGGAATGGTCAGAGAAATAATGAGCAACCTTCTTTGTGGTCATGTATATTCCATACACAAGCTTCTGATAATGAGGATATCTCTGCTTGGATGGAGTCAAGACTTCAGACAAATAATACACTAGGCGCTGAACTTTGAGAGCTTTTCCTTCTTCTTCCCGCTCGACCGTTAGCACAGTACTGACAACTTGTCCTGTGGCTGCGATGTAGAGCAACAGAGGCTCTTTGCTGATTGGAGCAGCAAGCACCGGCTGGGTGGAGAGCAGAGCTTTTAGCTCGGCAAACGCTGCATCAGCTTCTGGAGTCCACTCGAACTTGTCAGCCTTCTTCATCAGTCGGTAAAGAGGCAGTGCCTTTTCACCGAGTCGTGAGATGAATCGACTTAATGCGGCCAAGCATCCAGTAAGCTTCTGGACATCGTGCACTCGCACAGGGCGTTTCATTCGGAGAATAGTGCCAATCTTCTCTGGGTTAGCGTCGATTCCCCGTTCGGAAACGAGAAAACCGAGTAACTTGCCACCAGGAACTCCAAATGTGCACTTTGATGGATTGAGCTTGATATCATACCTTCTGAGGTTGGCAAATGTTTCGGCGAGGTCAGCGAGCAGGTCGGAACCTTTTCGTGACTTGACAACAATATCATCCATATAAGCTTCCACATTCCGACTGATTTGAGTGAGCAGACACTTCTGAATCATTCGCATAAATGTGGCTCCGGCATTCTTGAGGCCGAATGGCATGGTGATATAGCAGAAGCACCCGAATGGAGTGATGAAAGCTGTTTTTACCTCATCGGGCCCGTACGGACGGATCTGGTGGTACCCGGAGTAAGCATCTAAAAAAGACAACCTCTCGCATCCCGCGGTCGAGTCAACAATTTGATCTATGCGAGGGAGAGGAAAGTGATCTTTCGGGCAGGCCCGGTTGATGTGCTTGAAATCAATGCACATTCGGAGCGACTTGTCCTTCTTAGGAACCATGACGACATTAGCGAGCCACTCGGAGTGGTATATCTCTCAGATAAATCCTGCCGCCAACAGTCGAGCCACTTCTTCACCGATGGCCTTTCTCTTCTGGACGGCGGACCGCCGAAGATGCTCTTTGACTGGTTTTGCAGACGAGTCGACTCTTAGGCGATGCTCAGCCAGTCCCCTGGGAACACCTGGCATGTCAGCGGGCTTCCATGCAAAAATGTCCCAGTTCTCACGGAGGAACTGGATGAGCGCTTCTTCCTATTTTGGGTCGAGTGTTGTAGAGATGCGGGTCGGAGCTGCTTCGGGGTCGGTCGGGTGAATGTGAACAGGCTTCGTCTCACCGGACGATGGAATGCAGACTCTGTGGCGGGCTTCTTGGATCGCAGCAAGTCACTCGGATCTGCGTTTTGCTTGTATTCTTCGAACTCGACCGCTGTCACTTGGGAATCGGCAATCTTGGAGCCCTTCTGAAAGCACTCCTCTGCCTTTTTCCTATCACCGGTGACAGTGATCACACCTTTGGGACCGGGCATCTTCAATTTGAGGTACACGTAGCATGGTCGAGCCATGAACCGTGCATAGGCTGGTCTCCCCAAAATGGCATGATATGCACTTTGAAAATCCACGACCTCAAACGTCAACTTTTCTTTGCGAAAATGCTTCGAATCACCAAACACCACGTCCAAAGCTATCTGGCCGAGTGACTCGGCCTTCTTCCCTGGTATAACTCCATGGAAGGTCATGTTACTAGTGCTCAGTCGGGACATCGGAATGCCCATACCTTTCAACGTGTCAGCATACAACAAGTTCAGCCCACTTCCACCATCCATCAGCACCTTTGTCAGTCGAGTGCCTTCGACAACTGGATCGACCACCAAAGCTTGCCTCCCAGGGGTGGCAATATGAGTCGGGTGATCAGATTGGTCGAATGTGATGGGTGTTTGAGACCACTTCAGATAATTTGCCTTTGCTGGGGCAACCATGTTCACCTCTCGGTTAATCACTTTCAGTCGACTTCTGCTTTCCACATCTGCAAAGATCATCAGAGTGGAGTTGATATGCGGATATCCTCCCTCACTGTCCTCTTTGTCTTCGGCCTTGTCCGACTCCTTCTCCTTGTCCTTAGACTGTTTTCCCTGAAACTGCTGGATCAGGAGTCGACATTGGCGAGTGGTGTGCTTTGGGTAAATGATATTCCCCTCTTCATCTTTCTTCGTGTGAATGTGACATGGCATATCCAACACGTCGTTCCCTTCTTTATCCTTTACCTTCTTGGGGTTCCAGGATCCTTTTGGTTTCCCCTTAAACTTTCCTTGAGTCACGGCCAGAGCCTCTCCAGGAGCTGCCGGTTCAGCCTTCTGCTTCTGTTTCCGACTGGTGTTTCCCTTTTCCGACTGACTCGGCTTGTGCTTGCCGCTTCGGAGTCGGTCTTCTTCTTCGCCATTGGCGTACTTGGTAGCAATCTCCATCATCCGACTCAAGGTCATGTCACCGGTTCGACCAAATTTCAAACTCAGTTCTCTGTTCTTGACGCCGTCTTTGAAGGCGCAGACTGCCTGATGATCGGACACATTCTCTACAGTGTGGTGCAAAGTGATCCACCTCTGAATATACTCTCTGAGAGTCTCATTAGCTTTCTGCACGCAGACTTGCAACTCTGTCAATCCAGCTGGTCGCTTGCAAGTCCCTTCAAACGTTCTGACGAACACTCGGGACAGATCTTCCCAAGTGTAAATGCTGCTAGGAGGTAATTGAGTCAACCATGCCCTGGCAGAACCTTCCAACATGAGGGGCAAATGCTTCATGGACACCTCGTCGTTCCCACCACCAATCTGAACTGCCACTCGGTAGTCTTCAAGCCAAGTTTCAGGCTTAGACTCACCAGTGAACTTGCTGACTCCTGTTGCCAACCTGAAATTGGGGGGGATAACTGCGGCTCTGATAGCTCTGCTGAAACATTCAGGACCAGAAACATGCACTCGACTTCTTGTGGGTACATCTCTGTCGAGTTCGCCTCGATGGGCTCTGTTCCGGTCGACCAACCCTTGCACGATAATGGACCGCGCGTCGAAGCCTGGTTCTCTAGGGTCAACTGGAACCCTACGTCTTGTACTGTACTGACGCCTATCATCTGGCTGCCGAGGAGCGTAAGACCTACCCCTCGGAGGGGAATAGGGCACTCGACGCCTATCATCTCGGTCGAATCTGTCGCTATATTGATCTCGCCGATTCTCGCGCCCTTCGTGCCGCGGAGGCGATCTGGGGCTGTGAGCCGACTGAACCGTATTCACAGTGACGGATCGACTGTGAATTCTGTTGCGCGACTGAGACACGGCTGAATTCTGATCTCCTGCTGCCCGGAGCAGATCCCTGATCTGCAGCAAACCTCTGCCAGCTTCCGACTGCGAAGGCTGGATGGACTCTGCTATACGGGCCGCAGCTGCTAAATTCTGAATTGGGGTTCGATATACCTGAGTCGGCGGGAAGAGTTGACGTCGACTGGTGTCGGGAACTCGTTGCCGCGCGCGCTCGTCGAGTGCTCGCTGAAGGTTCTCCAGTCGAGTGCGCTCGGCCAAATTGGCCAGACGCGCCTCCTCCAAGGCACGAGCCTCGGGGGTTTCTCCCGCGATGGGAATACGCAGGGGATCCTCGTTCCTGCGGCGAAGTTCCTCTCTTTGTAGAGAGTCGAGTGGCTCGGGCTGGTACTCTTCGTAGCCTCGTGCAGGGTCGCCGCCGTCACCTGCTCCACCACCACGGGCGAAGCCAGGAGGGCTGTGGGGCCCGTCGACCATCAAGATTTCCGCCGCTGGATCACTGCTTCCGCACTCGGATGCAGTCTCTACGGAGCCAGTCGACTGATCGAACAAGCCGTAGAGAGATTCGTTGGGCTCGATTGCCGCAACTTGGGTAGTGGCCGATTGGCGAGCCACCGCGTGACTCACCCATCGCTGAAGCCTCGACCGGCCTGAGCGCTTGCGTTGGCGGGAGACCGGGAGGGTGGACGATGGAGGAGCCGACCGATACTGGGTCGACGGTTGCCGCAGCAGAACGCCGCGGACACATGCGCGAAAATGCGTCGCACCGCGGACGGGGAGCGCATCTACGTCGAGTGGAGCCTCCTGGAGCCATGCGGAGTCGTCGGCGATGAAGGTGAGAGTGCCGAGACGGATCTCTTGACCCTCGACCAAAACTCCAGCAGACACCATGATGAAAGTACTCGGAAGAATCGCAACTTCTCCACAAAATCGCTAAAACACCTGCCCCACGGTGGGCGCCAACTGTCGTGGTTCTAAGCCTGACAGTAGAGTGGGGCGTAGGTATGGAGAGGCAAGGTCCCAGCTATGGAGAGGTTGTAAGCACAAAGGATGTACGAGTTCAGGCCCTTCTCGGAAGAAGTAACAGCCCTACGTCTCGGAGCCCGGAGGCGGTCGAGTGGATTATGAGTGTATGAACTACAAGGTGCCGAACCCTTCTGCCTGTGGAGGGGGGTGGCTTATATAGAGTGCGCCAGGACCCCAGCCAGCCCACGTAGGAGAGGGTTTAAGGTGAGTTAAGTCTGGGGCGTTACTGGTAACGCCCCACATAAAGGCCTTTACTATCATAAAGTCTACTTGATTACAGGCCGTTGCAGTGCAGAGTGCCTCTTGACCTCCTGGTGGTCGAGTGGGTCTTCGTGGTCGAGTCCTTCAGGCCAGTCGAGTGAATCCTCGTTGGTCGACTGGAAGGCGACCTCTTCTAAGGATGTCCTAGGGTAAGTTACTTGGATCAAGTCCATGACCCTACCCTAGGTACATAACCCCATCACCGACATCTGTAGAAAAAATTTCTTGATGAAAGTTTGGCTACAATATTGCATGCATGACTTTCCCAGTTATGCCCTGTTCTGTGGATGGTGTACAAGTGGGAAGATGCCTTGCCCAGTGTGCATGCAGGCCTGGATTTTCATTTGGCTGAAGAAGGGTGGCAAGTATGTTGCATTTGACCTGCATCGACAGTTCCTCCCTCCAGACCATCCTGATAGGGAAGACAAGAAGAACTTCACAAAAGGCAAAGTTACCCATGAAGTAAACGAGATTCCAATGTTTTCTGGTGCGGATGTGCTTGCTCAGCTGAAAGCTCTTAAGCCTGCCGGTGAGGGGAAAGGCAAAGGCAAAGGCAAAGCCACAGGCGAAGACGAGGGCGAGGGCAAAGGAGAAGGTAAAGGGAATTTTTTTTAAAGGATATGGTGAGACGCACAACTGGACTCACATTACCCCCTTCACGCAGCTTCCCTATTTTAAGGACCTCAAACTTCCATACAACATAGACGTGATGCACACCGAAAAGAATGTCGCAGAGTCCCTTTTTCGCACGATCCTCAACATTTCTGATAAGATAAAGGATAATGTTAATGCTAGAGTTGATCAACAGAATATTTGTGATAGACCACGTCTACACATGCAGCCTCCCACAGGCAGTTGAAAATCTTGGTTCAAGCCAGATGCTGACTTCGTACTTAAAAAGGATCATAAGATGGAGACATTCAAGTGGCTGAAACACGTCGTGAAGTTCATTGATGGTTATGCGTCGAATATAAGTAAGGGGGTCAATCTTTCAACGGGCAGAGTGACCGGGCTCAAGAGTCATGACTATCATGTATGGATTGAGCGGATTATGCCGGTGATGGTTCGGGGCTATGTTCCCGAGCGTGTCCGGCGTGTGCTTGCGGAGTTAAGCCATTTCTTCTGCACGCTTTGTGCTAAAGAAGTATGTCCTGAGAAGATAAAAGAAATGCATAAGAAGGCGCCAGAGTTGATATGCAAGCTAGAGAAGATCTTCCCGCCAGGCTTCTTTACTCCGATGACACATCTCCTTTTGCACCTCCCAAACAAGGTATTGTTGGGGGGCCCTATGCAAAATCGTTGGCAGTACGGCCCTGAGAGACAGAACAAGCATCTGAGACAGAAATGTGGAAACAAAGCTAAGATTGAAGCTTCCATAGCTGAGACAGTTATCCTAGAGGAGGTGGCAGACCTCAGGACAGCCTACTATCCGGACCATGTTCCCACATTGCACAATAAGGTGTCTCGATACAATACAGAAGAACCCAAGTTGCCTCTATTCATCGGGCAAGGTGGTAGGGCTGGATGCTCGAAACCTTATCTCATGCCACGAGATGAGTGGGAGGATGTCATGTTCTATATCTTGCACAACATCAAGGAAGCTGAGGATGAGTGGATGAGGTAATACCTTAGCACCATTCTTTGAGTCAATTCGTTAAGTTCACTTTGCCTAGTTCTTATACCGCTTTTCTTATTGTAGTCGATTCGTTGAAGAAGAATGGACGGGAATGCTGCCTCCTATTGAAGCGGAGGCACTTGCTCTTCTCCGAAAGGGTGCTGATGGAAGGAAAAATTTCGTTGCGTGGTTCATGGAGAAAGTAATTTTTCACACTTTCAATTAAACTCATGCACCCTATAATTTCAATTAAATTCATGCACCCTATAATTTCAATTAAACTTGTAGGGAAATGATCCGACCGAATCAATGGATGAAGAATTGAGATGGGTTTCTATGGGTTTTGATCCTGTCGTCATGACATGCGAAAAGTATGATGTGAATGGGTATCGCTTACATACAGAGGAGTACCAGAACAGTCGGCCTGATCCCAAAACTATAAATACCGGAGTCTTCACTGAAGGAGATAATAAAGTAGATTACTACGGAAGGATAGGAAAAATATACGAGCTTACATTCAAACGTGGCGTGAACACCTAAGTCTCACTGTGTTCAAATGCCGATGGTTCGACCCCAAAAAGGGTCTGAGACATACGCCTTCTGTTGGTTTAGTTGAAGTTAAACCATCAACCGTCTATGCCGGAGCTGATCTCTTTATCGCCGCTACCCAGGCCACACAAGTATATTATCTGCCTTACCCGTGCCAGAAAGAGTACCTAAAGGGTTGGGAAGTTGTGTTCAAGATGTCGCCGCATGGTAAGCTACCGGACCCGAACGATGATGATTATTACAACATAAACCCCATGACATACGAGGGAGTGTTCTATGAAGCAACGATGATGATTACTACAACATAAACCCCATGACATACGAGGGAGTGTTCTATCAAGAGGAACATGATGACGTGGTCCAAAACAACGAGGATGATGACTTGGGTTATGTTGACCTGGACCCAAATGACAACGACGCACAGATTGATGGTGAGGCAGTTGTGAATCAAAGAGACATAATTATGCTTGAAAAGTTAAATGAAGACGCTGACGATGAGGAAGAGCCTCCACCTCCGTCAGACAACGAAGAAGATATGCGTGATAGTGATGATGAGACCGGTCCACAAATATATTACAATAGTGATGATTCATATGGGTTCTAGAAAATGTAAGTTCTTTTAATGATCATTACAATAGTATGCTTAATGTGCTCTTCTGGTATTAATGTTTTTCCTGTATGCTTGTTTAATTGATATCCTTACTAATTGTTTATTCTCTTCTCAATGCAGGTTTGCTAATCATGGGCAAGTCCAGCGGCGCCAGTTTCCTCAGTAAATTTAAAGGACTTACTCGGAGTGGACGAGCCCACAAGGTTCCCTCCCGACTACGCGAGGATGACACCTCACAGGGAGGTGGAGGGGTCTGGGGAGGAGACCCTAGAGGAGGAGGCGGTGGGGGGAGAGCCCCTAGAGGAGGAGGAGGTGGGGGGAGAGGCAACCGGGGCAAAAAACTCCGGGCCGTGTCCGAAATAGGAGGGTCTTCTTTGATGCCCTCCTATACACAGGCACCTTCTGAGTCTGAGGAGGAGGAGTATGTTCCTGATGGCGAGGAGGAGGAGGCCGAGGAGGAGGGTGAGGAGGAGGAGGCCGAGGAGGAGGGTGAGGAGGAGGCCGAGGAGGGTGGAGGGGAGGTTGATCCCGAGTTGTGGGGTGACTTGCCACCGGGTGCTCCGCAGGGGTGGCTGCGTGGTAATGCCGGACTACCTACACCACCTTCTATCGAGGATCACAAGTGGCTCATTGAACCTATGGGGACAGAGTAAGTGCCTCTCAATCATATTTTCAACACATGACAATATTTTCTTATTGTACACATGGCAATCATTTGATTCTTTTGCAGAAACTGGATCCTTCGCGGAAAGGGCCGTAAACCGAACGGCCTTATCACTGTCCTATTGAAGGAGTTTTGGCCTGGCCTATTCTGCCCGCGGCCAGACAGGGACCCGCAGCTGCGGGTTTTGGCCATGATCTGGGCCCACTACGAGGCTTACAGCAACACGGAGTACGGGACGGCCGCTAAAGCCGTGATCACCAAATTTTGGGTAAGTTCTCTTCTGAATCACTTGTCTTCAGTTTCGTTCATAGTTTATCATTGAATCACTCAACTCATGCCTTCTTTGCTTCTGGTTTATGCATGATTGCAGCAACTCTATAGAGTTCATGACGAGCACAAGGCCAGAGCCGACGTGGTCTTGCTTGCGGCTGCGAAGAAGAAAGCTCGTTAGTTGCAGTACGAGGTGCGCTGGGTTGTCGTCTCGCAGTACTACCACTACTACCTGCACCAAAAGATGACCAAAACTCAAGCGCAGAAGCTACGACTTACCTTGAGCAGGGAGCAGTTCATGATGGTAACTATTACTAACTTTTCATTGTTTCAAGCAGTCAACTATATGTTTCATGCTCACATGTCATGCTTCCAAAATTTGCATAGGTTGTTCCTCGTTGGTTCTATGGAAGGCATGACGGATGGGCGAGTTTGGTGGATAGATGGCTCGGCGCCGATGCAGAGTTTGTTGCCAAGAGCATCAAGGCCCAGGCTAACCGTGGAGCCGACGGGACACACGGCCAAGGAAACAGGAACCACTGGGGCTTCAAGGCCATGAAGGTATATCTATGTGCATGATGCATTTTTGTTCTTCTTTACCGTCATGTTCTTATGTATGGCTTGACGAGGACATGTATTAGGGGTAGGGTAACAGGCTTGACCTAAAGGCCCTACCCATGGACACCGTATACTTTGTACTGGGCCCCTGGGCCAGATCGCCGTCCAGATGTACCGCAACTTGAAAGTCACTCAGACGGCGATCACCACTCGAAGCACGGCACTTCACTCGACGAGCTCATTCCACTCGACCGTGTAGCTCACTCGGATATGCAAAGACCAATAGTCAGCATGACGGTTTTGTAGTGGGCAGGCATTATGGCATTGATGCTCCATCGTGTAACTTTATGGGTGAGGGGGTGGCACACTCTATATAAGCCACCCCCACCACCACACTCGGGGGCTCTTTTCTTCTATCTCTCTCTCTTTCTAGTCTCAGGACTTAGCTCAGGCATGGGGATCCGTTCTCCTTTCTCGCATACATTGTAATCTCTGGATACATACTCGGATAAATCAAAGCCTCTCCAGAGCACGAGACGTAGGGTTGTTATCTCCACCGTGAGAGGCCCGAACTCGCTAAAACCACCGTGTCACCCATATGCATTTCGATAGATCATGCTCCTTTATCCTACCCCTCTCTTATTGTCGGAATCGTTACCACGACAGTTGGCGCCCACCGTGGGGCATGGCGTCTGTCGAACCATGATGCAGATGGTTTTTTTTTCAATCGCCGACAATAGACTAATTTCGGCAGGAAACCCAAGCTTTCTATAGGAGGACAACTCCTCACCATACGAAAGAATCAGGGAGTTGCTCATCTCATCTTGTCTCCTTTACAATCAACAATTGATCCAACGATTCTTTGTTCTTCTTGTATGCACACGAGCTCATACAATTAATCTAACGATTGTTTGTTCTCCTTTGAACCGATTGGTGGATCGGCCCCAGGACGATGAAGCGTCGCTGTCCGCCCGTCGTCATCTTCGGCCTCATCTACGAACGCCATCGCCGAGCACTGACACACGCATAGCCGCTAACGCTTGACCTGGTTCCTCGACCGACGAAGCACGACGACCGGCGGTCGACCCGGCTCCTCGGGGGCAAGACCCGGCTACCGGCACTCGGCCCAACTCCGCAGGCATCAAAAAGCGGCTCTGGCCGGTGCACAGCTCCGGCTCCCCCAAGCAGTGAAACGCGGCCACCAGTGCCCGTGTTGATCTCGCCCTTGGCCGCGTCGGCCCGCGTCTCCGGCGCCTGGGCTGCAAACAGCCGCTCGTCGACCTCGTCGCCACCTCTTGGCTGCCGTCCGGTTCCGACCAGACCGGCCGTTTTCGCAGCAGCGGAGCTCTCCTCCGGCGTCCGTACCAAGTCGTAATGTTTCTCTCCTCCTCTAATTAATATTCATCCATACGCATACATGCATGCATAGTTTTTTTCCTCAATTCTCTTGGCTGCAAGTTCACTGGATCGGTTAGGCACCCGTGCCATTAATTGCGTACATAATGCGGCAGTCAATGCATGCCGTAACTGAGGCCAGCGTTGAACGCATCCATGCATACGTAGTTTTTTCCTCCATCCTCTCTGTTGCATGTTGCATGTTCTATGTAGGAAAAAAATTATATGAGACCAGGTCTCATATTAATCAGGTGAGACCCGCCTTGATGGATGACATGTGGCATTCACAAATCACAAAGTATCTAATCTCTCCCCCCCTGATTTCAGGTGGGGGTGGGGTGAATGATTTGCGAATGCCACGTGTCATCCATCAGGATGGGTCTCACCTGCTAATCCGTGAGACCTGGTCTCATAGAATTTTTTATCGGTTAGGCTCCCACGTCATTAAATGCATACTTAACATAGCAGCCGATGCATGCATGCCGTTAATGCAGCCAGTGGTGAATGAGGGCTTAATTTGTGGCATGCAAAACCGAAACGTGCAGTCCGGTGCAGCCATAATTGCATGCTAATGCCATTTGCTGTTACCGCTCTTCCAAAGCCCACATAATTAGCATGTTAAGCCAACAAATTAATGCTAACCATTGTGCCGCAAGTGGCTCTTCCTTCCGGCGTCGAACGACTCCTCCCTCCATCAACGATGCTGAACGGAGATAGACTCGGGGGAACGACCCTGGTTACCCGAGAGAATCCACTCGGAGGCATTGCTCTCTCGGACAGCTTCAGGCATTCGACGGCCCTCCTTCCGGCATCAACCGCACGGCCACGCGACGGCGACACCTTCTGGCTTCAGCTGCTCAGCAGTAGCCCGGAGGCTAGCAATGCACCTACACATGCAGTTTCAGTACACGACCGTCTACTTGGGCGGAACTAAAGCACACTCAACAACGGTTCACTCAGACAGTCTTCTGGCACTCGGCCGCCAGCACATCGTCGTCACTTGACGTTCGCCCCGTGTGTGGCCACTTGGTTGGGCTCGACCTCACCACTCGGCCACTTCGCGCCTCACTGCTTCGTTGGACACGTCTTGGTCAACTGGCCACCCTGGCGTGGCGCGGGCGCCCACTCCTCCGGTATCATCCACTCATTAGCAACTTCCTCAAGTCGACATGGTCACGCGGATAAGAATAACTCACTCGGACCAAACAGATCACCGACGCTCGGCCGCCCGTGTGACGCTGGACACTTCCTCGTCACTTGCCCGCCCTACACGTGGTCAAGAAGCTGCTCGCGTCATTATCAACTTGCCCGACTCGGACGCCCCGCGCATCGTCACTCCGCGGGACGCGTCTGCTTCACTCGGCCGCTCCGTACGTCGCCACTCGGTTGGTCATGTCATCACCACTTGGCCGCCCCGCGCGTTGCCATCGGTTGGTTACCTCATAACCACTCAGCCGACCCGCGCGTCGCCACTCGGTTGGTCACCTCATAACCACTGGGCCGCCCCGCGCATCGCCACTCGGTTGG
>NC_041392.1:677394211-677395346 GCF_002162155.2 Triticum dicoccoides
TTTCTTAATTCCTTCCCATTTATGTCCTGCATGCAGGAGATAAATGGTCGTGAAAATCGTTCATTACATGCACGAATTGCTTTAACTCTCGCTTAATTAACACCTCTTGCATGCAGACTCTGGACGTTGGCAATTGACTACATGTCATCTCCACCAGCCAGTGGACCTCCCACGACGTGGCAATAAACCGCATGCAGGAGATAAACGACCAAAACTTCCATCACATGCAATACCGGCCTTAATTGTTGCTTAATTACCGCTAATTAAGTTTTTTGCATGCGTGTACAGGTTTTGGACATGGGCAATCCCATCAATGCATCGTAACGACAGGCGTTGGATAATCCTACGACCAATGGCCTCTGGCACGACGCCTCGGGGGTTCCTCGGTCCGACGTACGGCAAGCACTCGCTGATAACATGTACGATGGAGTCAACAGCACACTGCAGCATCGTCCACTCGGCAGCAACTCCCACCAGTCGACATAGTCACTCGGATGGGACTAGCTCACTCGCACCAAACCGGATCATATGCGCTCGGCCGCCCGCGCGTCATCACTCGGCTGGACATGACCTCATCACTCGACCGCCCTGCACGCGGTGACGAAGCTGTTCGCATCATCATCAACTTGTCCGACTCACCCGAACGCCCCGTGCATCGTCACTTCGTGGGACGCGTCTACTTCACTCAGACGCCCCGACCATCGCCACTCCGCGGGACGCATCTACATCATCCGGACGCCCTGCGCATCGTCAGTCCGCGGGACGCACCTACTTTACTCGGACGCCCCGCGCATCGTCGGTACGTGGGACGCACCTACTTCACTCGGGCGCCCCGCGCATCATCAGTCCACAGGACGCGTCTACTTCATTCGGCCGCCCCACGCGTCGCCACTCGGTTGGTCACCTCATAACCACTGGGCCACCCCGCGCGTCGCCACTCGGTTGGTCACCTCATAACCACTCGGCCGCCCCGCGTGTCGCCACTCGGTTGGTCACCTCATAACCACTGGGCCGCCCCGCGTGTCGCCACTCGGTTGGTCACCTCATAACCACTCGGCCGCCCCGCGCGTCGCCACTCGGTTGGTCACCTCATAACCACTGGGCCGCCCCGCGCGTCGCCACTCGGTTGGTCACC
>NC_041392.1:677395665-677397665 GCF_002162155.2 Triticum dicoccoides
CTCGCCTAAGTTTTAAAAAAAATCCTACCGAGTGGAGAGCAAACCTCCCACTCGGGGGCTTAGCTGCAGTCCAGTACTCGCCTAAGTAAAAAAAATCCTACCGAGTGGAGAGCAAACCTCCCACTCGGGGGTTTAGCTGCAGTCCAGTACTCGCCTAAGTTTAAAAAAAATCCTACCGAGTGGAGAGCAAACCTCCCACTCGGGGGCTTAGCTACAGTCCAGTACTCGCCTAAGTTTGAAAAAAATCCTACCGAGTGGAGAGCAAGCCTCCCACTCGGGGGCTTAACTGCAGTCCAGTACTCGCCTAAGTGTTTGAAATCCTACCGAGTGGAGAGCAAGCCTCCCACTCGGAGGCTTAGCTGCAGTCCAAGGACTCGCCTAAGTAGCCAAAATCCGACTGAGACAAGAGCAAACCTCTAATTCAAGGAGCTGCATCACAAGTATAATGTGCACTCCATCCCTATCTGCAAGGACACCGAGACGAAGGTCGGCTGTCACCATTGCCTCGTCACCACTCGGCCGCCCCGCGCGTCGCCGCTCGGTTGGTCGCCTCATCACCACTCGGCCACTCGCGCGCCTTCAGACAACTAAGTCATTTTGCATTCTCTTATTTCCGTCTTCCTGAGTATCCCGTAATTCACACATCACGTCCACTCGGAGGCCACGCCATCGAGTGTACCTCTACGCTCGGCTGTTTATTTTCACATACTTGCTTAGTACTGGTAATGTGACTCACGAGTCCAGCTTCCATTTTTTCGCATACATCATTCACGAACACCATGTGTCGTTCTTCATTTCGAGTTTGCATCGGTCCTCCGGGGCTGCAACTCAGTCGAAACACTACACTTCCACTTTATTTGAGCCAGTATTCCAATGAGTTCAGTCGGATCCGTCGCTTCGACAAGTTCGAACGGATCCTTCGCTCTTTCAGACTCTTGCGGTTAACCAGCAAGTCCCTTGCACTCCCAGCAGGTGTCTATGGGTGTTATAAACACAAATCATTTCAGCACACGTCAAATTTCCTCGAGAAATTATTTCGTTGGCTTGTGCCATTTTTACACAAGTTATGCGATCACTCGACGGCCCTATGCGCCAACTTCATCGCTGCTCAGACTCGGTCACCGTACCGGTCCTAGCGCACCACAACACCGACCTTGTCACCTGTTGGCTTCAAACACATTTGGCCAACCCCTCAGAGGAATCCTCTTCATCATATCAATGACATAGACCTCGTCAGGCATGAGACTGATAAGTCCCTTTTATAATTAAATTGCACATTTCACTCGGAAATTTCTCCTCATCTTTACCCGAGTCTGACTCGATGGATTGCAAATTATCCATTCAACACTATATTTCCCGTATTCCGACATGTCCGTTGTTGAAGCCTGTAGTACGCTCGAGAGCTACGCCGCACTCGGGGGCTGCAACTCTTTTGGAATGACACTCTCCTGAGTGGTCGAGTGCTTCATCACCAGTTAGATCCTTCACTTCAACAAGTGCATTCGACCCACCACTTTGACAAGTTTTATAATCACCCAGACGCTCTGCGCGCCATCTTCATTCCTACTCAGACTCAGTTGTCACGCCGGTCTTGTTGCGTCGCAACCACACTACATCATCCTCGTCGCTACATTAACTTCGAAAGCATCTGGCTAACTCCTTCGAAGACAATTTCATCCACTTGGCTAGACACATAGTCCTTCACTCGGCCACCTCACGTATCTTCACTCGGCCGTCCCGCACGTCACCACTCGGTTGCGCACGTCTTCACCGCTTGGTCGCTCCGCGTGTCGCCTCTCGGTTGTGCATGCCTTCACCACACGGCCGCCCCGCGCGTCACCCGTTGGCTGGACACGTAATCCTTCACTCCGCCGCCTCGTGCATCCTCACTTGGCCTTCCCGCACATCGCCACTCGGTTGTGCACGTCTTCACCACTTGGCCGCTCCGCGCGTCGCCTCTCGGTTGTACATGCCTTCGCCACTCGGCTGCCCCGCGTGTT
>NC_041392.1:677398107-677415484 GCF_002162155.2 Triticum dicoccoides
CATTGCCACTCGGTTGTGCACGTCTTCACCACTCGGCCCCCCCGTGCGTTGCCACTTGGTTATGCACGTCTTCACCACTCGGCCGCCCCGCGCATCGCCACTCGGATCTGCATGCCTTCACCACTCGACCGCCCCGCGCGTCGTCACTCGGTTGTACACATCATCGCCCCTTAACCACCTCGCGCGTCACCATCAGTTGGACATGTCTTTACCTCTACACCCCCAACACGGGAACGACTAAGTTACTCATATGATCAAACCTCATATCACATTCTATAGCAAGCTTGCCTCTTTCGAGCATCACTCGGGGGCTACGCACAGCCGTCGGCCATGCCGCCCTCAGGGGTTACGCCCATTCAATCAACCCATCGATCACATCAGGAATATCTTTCTGACCATACTTGCCCGGTCTGCCGAAAATCTATAAGGGCAGTACTGTCCACTCGGACTATCGCCCAAATCATTACCTAAAGTCATCTTCAAGACTGCAAAAGGGTGAAAACAACGCTCCTCTACGGATAACTTGGCCCTATCCTAGGTTCCAAGGCGTCAGTTTCACAAACTTGGACTCAGAGATGGCACATGCTGGTGTTCCCTCGGGATAATGAGTGGCCTCTCCCCGGAGAGTTAGCCTACACACTAGCCTCGTCACTCGGGTTTCATGGCACGTCCATGTCAGACCACTAGTCTATCCCCTCCGGGAGACATACAAGTGCCACTAAGTCTTTCCTTGCAGTCAACATACCTCGATCAGTCGGGAAGCACGTCCACTCGGACAAATACCCCTTTCATGCAAGAGGGTGAAAATGAAGCTCCTCTGCGGATACAATGTACTCTTACAAATCCCCCTTTCATGCAAAATCTAACGGTAGAAGTACTAATGGAAAGATTACTCCCTGGAGTGTCCAACTTTTTTCTACAGTCGGCAGTTTCAAAGCCGAATTCATTCACCGTGCCAAGAGCACGAAGATTCACCTGCTTGACCGAGTTCCAGGATGAATTTATTCCGTGCCGAGTGCACGATGATCATTCCGACTGACTCAGCTCCAGGCTGAGCTTATTTACCATGTCAAGCGCCTGAAGATGCATCCGATTGACTCAATTTCAGACTAAAAGATATTTACCGTGTCGACTGCGTGGAGGTTTACCAGGAGACTTAAACCCTCTGCCCGACTCATCTAGTCCGACAGAGGCTCGGGGACTACACCCAGGGGTGCACTCAGCATGCCCCCACTGGAAGAGAACTCGGAAAGAAACATTTTGCGCGATGCAAAACCAGCTCCAGAATTACTCGACCTACGAGTCAAAGAAGAACAAGTTCGATCAGTACCATCTAAGAAGAGTTTTAGTTCTCTCAGACCCCCGCCGACTGCCCGCAGTCAACGGCGGTCTCGGGGACTACACCCAGTGGGTGCACTCAGCGTGCCCCCACTGGAGTAATCTCCACTCGGTACGGCCTGACCAGTCCGAGTGATGAACAACAACAAAAAAGACAGGCTCGAAGACTCCCGCCGACCGTTGGTATCCACTCGGAACGGTCCGCCCGGTCCGAGTGACGGCCAAAAAACAACAAAAAAGACAAGCTCTAAGACTCCCGCCGACTGCCCGCAGTCGACGACAGTCTCTGGGACTACACCCAGTGGGTGCACTCAGCGTGCCCCCACTGGAATGGTATCCACTCGGAACGGTCCGCCCGGTCCGAGTGACGGCAAAACAACAAAACAAAGACACGTTCCAGGCGTGAAGAAATTCTGGGTAATCAGTTACTCAATGCAGGACTAGCTCCAAATCACTCCAAAAAAATTGCTATAAGGTGAGTTTAACGCTCCTCCGCGGACCCGTTTGAGCTCATTTCACTCGGACGCCATACAGTCTGGAATCCATCAAGGCAACATGCGGAGATAAGATTACTGGGTGACCAGAGGGAGTTCATAAGTGCCTCTGCAGCACTCGACTCATCTGGGAATTCACCTCGACTCGACCCGCTCAACCTCGACTGATTCGGGGGCTAATGACGAGGACATGTATTAGGGGTAGGGTAACAGGCTTGACCTAAAGGCCCTACCCATGGACACCGTATACTTTGTACTGGGCCCCTGGGCCAGATCACCGTCCAGATGTACCGCAACTTGAAAGTCACTCAGACGGCGATCACCACTCGAAGCACGGCACTTCACTCGACGAGCTCATTCCACTCGACCGTGTAGCTCACTCGGATATGCAAAGACCAATAGTCAGCATGACGGTTTTGTAGTGGGCAGGCATTATGGCATTGATGCTCCACCGTGTAACATAATGGGTGAGGGGGTGGCGCACTCTATATAAGCCACCCCCACCACCACACTCGGGGGCTCTTTTCTTCTATCTCTCTCTCTTTCTAGTCTCAGAACTTAGCACAGGCATGGGGATCCGTTCTCCTTTCTCACATACATTGTAATCTCTGGATACATACTCGGATAAAACAAAGCCTCTCCGGAGCACGAGACGTAGGGTTGTTATCTCCATCGTGAGAGGCCCGAACTCGCTAAAACCACCGTGTCACCCATATGCATCTCGATAGATCATGCTCCTTTATCCTACCCCTAGCTTATTGTCGGAATTGTTACCACGACATGGCTAACTTCTATTTGACGTTGTAGGAGGACAAGTTGAAGAGGCCGCTCTCATACATGGAGTCGTGGAAGCTGGCCCGCGAGCGGAGTCATCGCAAGGAGGGCGAGAGCCAGTACTACGGCAAGACCGAGGAGCACCTGGGGTCTTACATTCATCACTATCAGGAGTTGCATTCGGATGTTCCTGTTTCAGATCGACGACACGGCGGTGGTGGCCATCCAGGGGAAGAAGAATGGCTGGTATCCGTGTTTCAACGGCTTGATCACTCCTTCGATCTCGTACACACAGCTTCGGGCTACCAACCCGAGCCAGTTAGAGAGTACGGGGCGTTCACAGACTCCCTTAGCCCGCCAGCATGCTGTAAGTACTTCCTCTTTATCTTTTTCTATCTAGCATTCTAAGTTTATTTTCAGCATTGCTCACTTAGAAACAACCTAAATTATGTAGGCATATAAGGAGTTTGTCGAGCATAGGAATCTCGAGGTGCGGGAGTACTTGAAACGAGTGAAGGAAAACGATGATTACAACCGTCAGATGATGACGGTTAGTTTTGCCCTCTTAAAACCAAGCTAAATTTTTGCACTTTCATTCCTTCTTATCTTCTAGTTTGCTTGTTTAACTAACATTCAGGCTATGTTGGCGTCTTGGAGTAACCGCATGGATCCACCACAAATGGGACCCCCACCACCACCTGCGGGAGAACCCCCACACGTGCCCACGTTCGATGAATGGGTGGCACTAGGCAGTGATGGTCCGGTTAGTACATTTGCCTAACTACTGGCAAACTAGTTCTCATTCATGAAACACTATCATATCATATTTACAGTTAGAATCTTTTCTGAAACATGTAGGGGACCGGTGGCTCGACTCCTGCTCCGTCGACCCCAGTCACTCCGATCTGGCAGAGTGGTGGTGGTCGCGATGGCGGTTTTGGCGGAGGTGGTGGTGGTTTTGGCGGAGGAGGTGGTGGTTTTGGCGGAGGTGGTCTTGCTTGATGATTCTGTGCATGTGGCCATCGTGCCATGCCTTTCATATTCCTACTTTTATGATGTTTCATGTCTTGCACTACTTTTATGTTCATGAACTTCCGTCGGTGATGATCTTTAGATGATGTGATGAACTTGAGTATGTTTAGATGATGATGGTGAACTTGAGTATGTTTAGATGAACTTGAGTATGTTTACATGATGAATTGTCATATTTCTGCATAATTTCATATTGTTCTGTTTTGAAATGCTGTCAAATGAATTGGAAAAGAGAAAACAGGGAAAAAAACTATGCCTACGGCAAAGCCGTCGGCATATATACGCCCAGGAGTTACCAGGGCTTGCCACGTGGCACATCTATGCCTACAGCAAAGCCGTAGGCATAGCTGAAAATCTATGCCGACGGCTTTGCCGTAGGCATAGCCCTGCTGCCAGGAGGAACCAGGAGATGACACGTGGCAGAGATATGCCTACGGCAAAGCCGTCGGCATAGATTCATCTATGCCTACGGCTTTGCTGTAGGCATAGCCCTGCCACCAGGAGTACCACGGGTTGCCACGTGGCAGAGGTATGCCGACGGCTTTGCCGTCGGCATAGCTCTGCGACGTGCCATTGCGTGATTCATCAGCGCTTTTGACGGCGCCGTCCGTTGCCGTCAGACGAAAAACACTGCCGACGGCTATACTAAGCCGACGGCTGACGTCAGGCCGTCGGCATAGGCCCAATGCCGACGGCTATACTATGCCGACGGTCTGACAAGACTACGCTGACGACATCTACGCCGACGGGCCTATACCGACGGCAACCGTAGGCATAGATCTATGCCGACGGCCCGTGGCCGTAGGCATAGACCGCGAGTCCGGTAGTGAGCATATTTTTACCAAGCTGGGCACACATATGTATCAGCTTGTGCAAATATTGACAAGCACAGAAGAAGGAAGATACCAAACTTTGGACCATTTAGCATTAAATTAGATCAAATTGGAGAGGAAATGCAAGCATTAAGTCGCCCATAACATATATAGATGGATACTAAGTTTTCCATTTTAGGCGAATACAGAGTTACAGACACAGGTTTCTACTAGACCACACATGCATGGCAACCATAAACAGAGACTACGGGCATGATAAAAACTTGGACCTAGCTAGCACTCCTACCTGGTTATCCTTCAACTCTTTCTGCCCCGTGCAGACTTGAGAAGCTCAGGCAACACCATAGGACAGCTTGCCTCCAGATGCTTATATCCGTCGGTCGCCAACACAGCATCAAGGATTGCAGGAGTACTAACAATGAAGTCGACACACTTAACCTTGAGCTGTGGGCAGTTGTGCTGCTCCGCTAAAGCCAGAGTTGTCGCTGCCGTGTCGACACTAATGCCATCAGAGAGCTTTCCTTCGCAGATCTGCTTGAGCCTGTCCAATCCATACCTGCCGGCAGCTGTAAGCAGATGCTGAGCCAGCATCGTCACTCTCTCATGCTGAAGACTGAATTCCAGAACCGAGTCAGTGTAGATGAAGTAAAGCAACGGCTCGAATACCTCCGCTTTCATGTCCTTGATCTCCACACACCGAGAGCTCGTTTCCTTCATGTCCCCAAAGAACTCCGCCATAAGGACAGGGGACCTTGCAGCGAGAATGAGCTTGTGCGCAGCGAAAGACTTGCCGGACACAAGAAATGTGACATCCGCTTCCGTTCCACCGCGCAGGAGTTCAGCCAAGTGGTCTTGCAAGCTAGGTGATGACCCAGACCCAGACACCTCTTTAGCCGAGGTTGTTGCTGGTGCTGGCAAATCCTCCTTAAGCACGGTGATGGTGCATTCCACGGTAAAAGAATCATTTCGGAGAAAACCAGATAATGATGAACTTTTGTCAGAAAGGACCATCTAGATTTTCGTATTGACAGAAAAGACCATCTACACATCATATTGTCAAAAAAACCATCTGCACGTGGCGGCACGGCCGGCAGCCGGCAGCCGACACATGGCACCTGCCGCCACCAGCGCAGGCGGCAGCTTCGGCTGCACATCATTTCTCGTCCGCGTGCAGATGCAACGGAACGGAGCGGCCCAAGTGGGCCCGGCCGCCACTGCCGAGGCGGCAGGTGCCGCTGGTTGCTACTGCGCGACGGGACAACACTCTGGAAACAATCCTCGGCGCGTGGATACAATACAACTGCATGCATGCACGTTCTACTCCCTCCGTTCCAAAATATAGCGCGCCCACGCTTTTCGAGGTTCAACTTTGACCATAAATTTAACCCACGAGACCGACTGTGGCGGGATCAAAAATTATATAATTAAAAACTTTTTTTGAATACGAATTCATTGGTATAATTTTTTTGCCCGCCGCAGTCGGTCTTGTTGATTAAATTAATGGTCAAAGTTGAAGCACGGAAACCGAGGACGCGCTATATTTTGGAACGGAGGGAGTATTAAATAGTGTATTGTACGTCCCCTAAAAAAAATAGTGTATTGTACAGACAACTTTATACTCCATAAAAAACGATGGACTGAGGATTAATTGCAGGTCAGCCAAGAAGTCATGGCACTACGTACTACTCCCTCCGTTCCTAAATATTTGTCTTTCTAGACATTTCAAATGACTACTACATACGGATGTATGTAGACATATTTTAGACTATAGATTCACTCATTTTGCTCCGTATGTAGTCATTTGTTGAAATGCTTAGAAAGACAAGTATTTAGAAACGGAGGGAGTACTAGTATACTGCCAAGTGCCAACAACGGCTCGTTATACAGAATCCTATACTGCTGTCTCTTTTGGACCTCACGATCCCGGCCCATGCATGCAAGCAGCAGTACCAGCCGCCTCGAGGCGTGGCGGCAGCCGACACGTAGCCCGTACTGCCGCCGCAGGCAGTGGCGGCAGGACCCACCTAGCCCGCTCCCGTTTCGTTGCGTTTGCGCGCGGACGAGAAATGCCGTGCAGCCAAAGCTGCCGCCTGCGCTCGTGGCGGCAGGTCCTGCCGCCCCAGGCAGGTGCCACGTGTCGGCTGCCAGACGTGCCGCTACGGTGTAGGTTTTTTTTTTTTGACAATACGATGTGCAGATGATCTTTTCTGTCAATATGAGAACATAGGTGGCCTCTTTTGACGAAAATTCGATAATGGTAGCTTGCCTGTTGATATGAGACGAACAGGAGGCGAGATATTTTCTAGGGCGACAGGCGAGCACTTTACAAGATAGCAGAATGTCCATGGGCGGTTGAATATCCATGACACGCTCCCCCCTAATGGTACACGGGCGCCTGTGAGATCAACCAAACGGTAGCTGAGGTTGGCCCTCACAATGGACGGGCAGGTGTCACTGAGAAACACAAGCTTGGCTGCCATGCACCGAATGCCATCTGTATCTCTCATGGCAGGGTAAATGCAGATCTCCCACTCGTACCCACCAGCGTTCCAACTGGATCTGATGAAATCCCCATGGCCCATTGTTTCGGTGGGCAGTAGCCGTCAATCCTAAGCAGCTTCACCGAGCGCACGACATTGGTGATGTCCTCGCAGGCATTTTCCATGGTGAAGGCTGGATGGGGAATACAGGGGAAATTAAAAGTTTCTTCTTTTGAGTCAGATCCTGAAATGTAGACGTATCCAGCGTGGGATCCTCGTTAGGAGTTAGGACTACTGATAATACAGGGTTACACTTGAGAGCGCGGCGGAGTGGAGGCGACGAGCAGACCGGGGGGAGATTACTCACCGCGCCACTGGACTGGAGTACGGGTAGCCTCCCAGCGTGCGCGGGGTCGATCGATTGGTCTCCCGGCGTCCGCGGAGAGGATCAATGCGGATAGATCCGTGCTCCGGGGGCGGATTTGGGCTCCGACGAACTGCACCAGCCATGTCTCGTGGAGTGCGGTGGCGAGGAAGAGCCCTGGGAGTGGGGTACGGGGGTGGAGGCCGGCGCAATGAGGGATCGAGGGAGAGAGGAAGAAGAAGACTGCGGCGACTGCTGTTGACGGCAGGAAAATGGAGTGGGAGGTGGGTAGTTGACTCAAAAAGTCAGTTTGGAACCCAGGTGCATTGGACTGGGTTTAATAAAAAAACTTTGATAAAAAAATTATTTTAGTTCTTTCATGTAATTTAGATAAAGCATGTATAATGGGTTATTTAGTCATAAGACATGTAACTACATATCTTTAAATATATGTTGAGAGAAATCACGGTAAAAAATCATCTCCTAATTAAGCGAAAGCAGATCCTTTCTTCTGGGTGTCTCTCATCTTACAGTTTTAAGAAGTTAGTTATAATTCTTTTAACATGCAAAGTATCTACTTAACGTCCCACTAAACAATGCATTTAAGTCTTTTCTCCGTCATGCAAAATCTACCACATAAACAAGTCATGTATTCATTTATAACTTATAAGACTAGTCATAGTGGGGAGTAACATACATTAGTGTCATACATATAACACTAGTCTATGTTACTACCTTCAAGCTGGTCATAGTGGGGAGTAACTTATACTAGTGTCATGCATATGACACTAGTCTAAATTACTACCTTCATAGTGCAAAGTATCTTAATAGTAGTATCATAGATTGTTTCATTTATTGCCTTATAGACTCATTTTACCTCGGGGAGCGTTATGTTACAGTAACATATTATGTTACTCCAAACACCTCTCTCCTCATTAAATACTTGCCACATAAGCAAAATTGTCTTGGGGTGTGTTAAGTTACTACCTAAGTTACCTCCACTATGGCTAGCCTCATAGTGGAGAGTAACATAGAAGTAGTGTCATAGGTGGTCGTATTTATTAGCTTATAGACTCATCTTGCCTTGGGAAGTGTTATGTGATGGTAACATATTATGTTACTCTAAACACCTCTTTCCTCATTAATTACATGCCACATAGGCAAACTTATCTCGGGGTACGTTATGTTACTAGCTTAGCTAAGTTACTCCCACTATGACCAGCCTAAAATAAAATTGTTTTTTGCACTATTCTAAGTCACATCACATATTTATGTTAGTCATCCTTCACATTTTTATATGAAATGGCATTTTTAATTGTAATTTAAAAGTTTTATTCTATTTTAAACACACTCTTTTATTATTTTTCAAGCTTATACTTTCTTTTCATCACATTTAGTTATTTTTAACAACTACTTACACATTTTTTTAACAAAGTTATCGCAGCAACACGCGGGGAGAGAGTCATCCCACTACTTTATTTATCTTGACGTGCACACATGCCAACTCAACTATCATGCCATATCAGGAATCATGCAATTAAACTATCAAATTTCTCTGCTCTACCGTGATGCCATGTCATCACTTATGTTTTCATTTTTTTTCTTTGCTTCAGTTTACTAACCGTAAGTTCATTATCTCCTTCATGCAAAAAGAAGCAAGAAACGGTTGGTTGTTCACATCCCCACTATCTCATTGATATTCAACTTCTCCACGAAACAAGTCTAGGAGTAACAGCTGAAGGCACCGCTTCATTTCCTCATAACATGTTCTTCTCACATGAGTTTTTCTAATAAATAGCAAGGACCTCATCACTTGATGATGATTCATGCTTTTTTTCCTTTCCCTTGCTCGATCTCTTTCTGTAGAACCCAAACCAACATGGGTACTATACGACTGTACATACCTAGAGGTTTAGAGGCTGACGTTGGTGCACAAATACCATGACACTAATTTAGTTGTGGCCGTAGACAGCCTTGGTGCCGAGATATGGATAACAACAAGGCAAGACGAGAGGGCGAAGCACTACATGTCATCGACCATGCCGGCCAAATCGGACGAGGCTCGACGGTCGCGGGGCGCACTGCCACCGAGAATGTTGCCGCGAGCAACACCATGAAGCCACCTCGATCAGGCCATATGGCCCACTTTCTCCCGCGCCGCCATGCAGCCCAGCAGGGTCACGCATGCGTGTGTCCTACATCTCTTACTGTTTCTCCAGCACTCATCACCAGTCTGATTTACATCTGTTACACAAGCATGTCATTGCATTGCATCACCGCCTCTAGGTTACCTGATTGGCCTCCATCTGCACGCTCCACCTACTCCTCACAACATCTGTTGATTCAACTACATCACATCCAGTTATTGTAAAGGGGGAAAATAGCCTTCAGGTACGGCTCTTAACTCTCGTGCTTCCTTTGTACTATTTCTAGCATAAACTGCCACGACGTCTATTTTACGATCTAGATGTTATACATACATATAGCATTATGTAGTCACATATCCGAGAAAGTTTAGCGATGAGAGTTCATCCAAGGTGCAGACATGTAATTTGTATTGCAGTATTAATTGCTATTTTTTAGTAGCAGCACATGAGATGTACTGTCTTCTTTCCATTGAGATGATCAAAGGTAAGATCCTCTGCAAATTCGGTTAGGGAACTGATCTTACTAAGTAGGTTGATTTCAGAGTTACACATTAAATGCAAGCCATCTTTTGCTGTAAAACATTTTTATTTTTTTATTCTTGTTTCCCTTACCGTGTGCCCCTCTCCTTCAAATTGTTTATTACACTATCATCCACTGCAACGTGCGGGGTATTGTCTATAGTTCATCTCAACATTATTCTACGTGGCATTGCTAAGATAGCGCCATTGTACGCACCCTTAGTACTCTTGGGCATTTCAAAAGCGGAGCCTTAAGTCATCAGCAAACATCTAAACCAAGTAGTCCAGGCACTGCAAGTCATCCAGCCAGGTCTCGTATTTTTTCATGTACTAGTCTGACCGTCGGTTTTCCCCTAAATTCACTGGTAGAAAAAGGGCCTATAGTCCCGGTTCGTAAGGGCCTTTAGTCCCGGTTCCTGAACCGAGACTAAAGTGTCGGTACTAATGCCCCGACCCTTTAGTCTCGGTTCAATCCAGAACCGGGACTGATGGGCCTCCACGTGAGCAGTGCGCAGAGCCCAGTCAGGAGACCCTTTGGTCCCGGTTGGTGGCACCAACCGGAACCAATAGGCATCCACGCGTCAGCATTTCTGTGGCTGGAGTTTTTGTTTTTTTTTGAAAGGGGGGGGGGGTTGGGGGTTTTGGGGGGTTAATTTAGGTGTTTCATATATTGTGTTAGCTAGCTATAATTAATAGAGAGAAGTGTCCTCTCTTATGTCCGTGCTTGGTCGACGCTACGTACTATACATACATATAGAGAGGACTAGACACGCTGGCTAGCTAGTAAGCAAACGAAGGAAACAGAAGATCGTGATGAACATATATGCATACAGAGAGAAGTGATATCGACCACCTCTCTTTCTCCGAGAGATTGGTCGAACAACAAGTTCTCATATATCTATCTGACACTACCGGCTACATATATACAATAATTATCTCTTACAAATATAATCATACGGACTCAGGGTCAACATAGAATTCTCCGTCTTCAGGGATCACGTGGTCAAGAAAGAATGCCGCCAATTCCTCTTGAATTGCTCGCATGCGAGCTGGTGCTAGGAGTTCATCCCGCTTCCGAAACATCTAATTTAAAGAAGGGGGTCAATACATATATATATGAATGAATGAAACTCAACACAAATGATGGTAATAAAATAAAATTGTGAATGTTGTTATTTACGTACTTCATATTGTTCGTCAGTGTAGCTCCGCTCACAGGTCGTGTGGCGGATGGACTCGCAAACATAGTATCCACATAAATCATTCCCTTGTTCCTGCCACAACCACTTTACAAGAAATAGAGGTTAATCAAACTGATAAGCAAGAATGCCAAATGTTATTGATGAAACTAGCGCTAGAATGACTAGTAGATGCGCTTAAAATGCTACTATAGCTAGTACTTACTTTCGGGTGTCTAAATTGCAGCTCCTTCGGCAGTCCCGGAGCTTTTCTGGTGAATTTTCTCCAAACCCTGCCGGACAAAGAAAACAATTACTTGATATATCAGGAAATGAACAAAGTTGCTGATATGGTGGATAATGATCGATTTAACTTACTTCTCGAGTATTTGAGTCATGTCTGCATAGTCCTTGGGATCTTTTCGTCTTGAGTCTAAGACGGTTACTAGTCCCTGCTCAAGCTTAATATGTAGGAGAATATAGTGGAAACTGCACACGCATGCATAACTCATCAATTACATTACTATAACCTTGCCTAATATATAAGGGAAACCGAATACGCACAAGACAGTAACACTCACTTGAAGTTGTAAGGAAAGAGTATTATATCTTTGTTTTGATTTATTATCAACGATTGTAGCATGCTGGCCTCGGTCTCTGCGGCATGAAATTTAACCTGAGTTGCATCTATGAGATATGTGTTAATGAACCCAATATCACCAACTTGTCTTTTCTTCAATTTGACGATCTTCAATCTGCATAATATAGTGAGGATGATTATAAATACATGCAATGAAAGAGCTAAGCTATATAGAGAAACTTAATGACAGAAGTAGTACTACTTACAGACAGTAGCAGGCGACCGTTGTTTTATCGAGGGCCAATTGATTGAAAAACTGATAGAACTCCTCAAATGGAACAGGCAACAGATCAATTCCAATGAGGTCATGCTCCTTTTTAACTTTCACATACAAAGTACTCCTCCCCCAGAGTCTCTGCAGATTTTCAAGTACCAATCATGCAATCTTCGCATCATCGTTGATAGAGATCTTTCATCCTTGATGAGAGGCTTCCCGTACTCGTATCTTTGTATCTGCATGTCCATGGGTTCATAATGTACTTCGTCGGGCAGGTAATCTGCAAGATTGCTATAACCGGGCACCATCCTCGGATCATTAGCGACGTTGTGGCTAGGCACCTTGAGCGGGGGGCACGATTGCTTCGCTTGTTCGCCGAGCTGGGCAATTTGTTTCCCAGCTCGTCGTTCTTTCAGCCTTTGATCACTGACAGTACTTCCCGACCGATCCGCTTCGGCAAATTCCTTTCCAATAATGCGGTCATAGTTTCCTTTCGGCGGAACAGACTTCGGTGGTTTTGTCAGGGTAGCCAGAGTGCGCTTCACTTTCACCCGATCTACCTTCTCCTTCGGAGGTGGATGTTTCTTTGCTTTCACCCCTTCAAAGAATTTCCTCACTTCTTCTCGCGCGATCTCGGCGTTCTCCTCCTGGGTCCTCTCGTATGGTAACTTCTCTGGAGTCTTCAGAGAAGGACCGAATCTGTATGTCCTCCCGCCTCTGGTTGTACTGCTAGACGCCGACCGAGCAGACGGAGCGGTTGTCTTCTTTACTTGCTTAAGAGGCGGAGGAGAAGGACTACGACGCGCCGGAGCAGCTGGAGTGGCGGCAGGTCTCTTCCGCCCTTGCTGACGAGGCGGAGAAGGAGGAGGCTGGCTGCTCGGGCGCGTCGGCGCAGGCGGAGAAGGAGGCGGAGTGCCGCCACGCGCCGGAGAAGGAGCCGGCCGAGGGCCCTGATCGTCACTCGCCGGAGGAGGAGGCGGTGGAGGAGGCGGAGTGCCCTGACTCGCCGGAGGAGGAGGAGTAGACGGAGGCGTCCAGTTCGGAAGGTTGATGAGCTCCTTCCGCCATAGGCATGGAGTCTTCAGAGCAGACCCCAGCCGAGTCTTCCCTTCACCGGTAGGGTGGTCAAGCTGGAGGTCCTCAAATCCCTCCGTTATCTCATCCACCATCACCCTAGCATATCCTTCTGGAATCGGCCGGCAGTGAAAAGTTGCGCCGGGTTCAATATGATAAACAGAGCCAACAGCCGCCTTGACCTTCAAATTCATCCATTGCGTCATAAGGTGGCAATTTTGAGACTCCGTTATAGCATCCACGGGATAGCTGGCAGGAGCCGTCAAGGCATGCTCCGACTGAAGCAGCTCGGTGGAAGCCACGTTGCTTCTGCGCTGAGATGGCGGGGTAGCTTCGGGGGAGGCTTCGGCAGTACGTTTGCTGTGATTTGCTTCTCGTTCCTTTATCGCGTCTACCCTTGCTCGCAGTGCCTGCATTTGGGTCTGATGCACTTTTTTCCTCCTCTCATGGGATTTGTAACCGCCTCCGTCCGGAAACCCAACCTTCCACGGAATGGAGCCCGGCATGCCTCGTGTCCGTCCAGGGTGCTCAGGATTCCCGAGGGCCATTGTGAGCTCATCGTTCTCTATGTCTGGAAAGAACGTCCCTTCCTGCGCTGCTTCGATATACTGCTTAAGCTTACTGACTGGTATGTCCATTTGATCGTTCGTCCAAATGCACTTTCCTGTTTCAGGGTCCAAGGTTCCGCCAGCCCCGAAGAACCAAGTCCGGCAACGGTCTGGCCAGTTATTTGTCTCTGGTTCGATCCCTTTATGAACCAGATCATTCTCAATCTTGGACCACTTAGGCCGGGCTACGAGGTAGCCACCTGACCCCGTGCGATGGTGAAGCTTCTTCTTCGCAGCATTTTGCTTGTTTGTCGCCGACATCTTCTTACTCTTTTCCGATGTCTTGTGGGCCACAAATGCGGGCCAGTGATCTCTGATCTTCTCATATCTGCCCTTGAATTCTGGTGTCTCATTATTTTCGACAAACTTATTCAGCTCTTTCTTCCACCTCCTGAATAGTTCTGCCATCCTCTTTAGAGCAAAAGACTTGATTAATTTCTCTTTAACTGGGTTCTCTGGATTATCCTCTGGCGGTAGGGTGAAATTTGACTTCAGCTCAGTCCAAAGATCATTTTTCTGCATATCATTGACATAAGACACCTCAGGGTCTTCTGTAGCCGGCTTAAACCATTGCTGGATGCTTATCGGGATCTTGTTCCTAACCAGAACCCCGCACTGAGCAACAAATGCGCTCTTTGTCCGGAGGGGTTCAATAGGTTGGCCGTCGGGCGCGATTGTTGTGATCTCAAACTTTTCATCCGAGCTCAACTTTTTCTTCGGGCCTCATCTCTTTACCGAAGTTGTGCTCGATCCGGAGGGCTAGAAAAAAGAACAAAGACTTAATTAATATGTGTACATACCAAAACAATGAATGCATCAATCAGCTAGTCAGCATAGGCTTAACTAATATATATACCTGGCCGGACTCGGTTCGGTCACCGGAGCCGTCATCACGGTCTCCTTCTTGCACCGGCATTGGGTCACCGGAGCCGTCCTCATATTCTTCTTCTTGCACCGGCATTAGGTCACCGTAGCCAGCTTGTTCACCATCTCCTTCCAGACCATCGGTTTCGTTGAGAAACAACGAGATGGCATCACTTCCTTCTGCGATTATGTCCCTCAACAACGCTTCTTTTGTTGCTTCGTCTAGGGCAGTGTTCATAGTTTCTACAAATATTTACAACATGGCAATTATTATTCAAACATGACAGATGGATATATTAGTGCCAAACGTAGAACTAGCTACCTAATCATAGTAAGCTATCGGGAGGGGGTATATATCGACAACGACGACACTACATCTATGTCCCTCGACGACCCTCATTCCCGATAAAAAAAAGAGGAAGAAGAAGAAAAAAAAGAGGAGAAGAAAGAATAGAGGAGAAGAACTCATCTATTCTTTCTTCTCCTCTTTTTTTTTCTTCTTCCTCTTCTTTTTTTATCCTCTTCTTCCTCTCATGTTCGAGAGGATCACCGAGGGGTCGGGAGGTTGCCTAGTGTCAAAGGATTCAACAAAACCATGTCTTCATCATTAGGCGAAAGTAACATGTGCATGATGGTACGAAGCTCTTCAAAGTTGTTCTGGAACGGAGTCCCAGATAGGATAATTCGCTTTTTGGTACAAAGTTCAGAAAGAGCCTTCCGAATATCGCTATTTGGAAGGCCTTTGCTGAATTCGTACCAAAAGGCAGATTATTCTATCCGGGACTCCATTCTAGAACAACTTTGCAGAACTTCGTACCAACATGCCCTGGTTACTTCCGGCTAATGATGAAGGCATGGATTTCTTCAATACTTTGACACTAGGAAACCTCTCTCGACCCCTCGGCGATCCTCGACCCCTCGAACCCTCGACAACCCTGAAACCCTCGACCCCTAGACGACCCTCTTCTTCCTCTCATGTTCGAGAGGATCGCCGAGGAGTCGGGAGGTTGCCTAGTGTCAAAGGATTCAACAAAACCATGTCTTCATCATTAGGCGAAAGTAACATGTGCATGACGGTACGAAGCTCTTCAAAGTTGTTCTGGAACGGAGTCCCAGATAGGATAATTCGCTTTTTGGTACAAAGTTCAGAAAGAACCTTCCGAATATCGCTATTTGGAAGGCCTTTGCTGAATTCGTACCAAAAGGCGGATTATTCTATCCGGGAATCCATTCCAGAACAACTTTGCAGAACTTCGTACCAACATGCCCTGGTTACTTCCGGCTAATGATGAAGGCATGGATTTCTTCAATACTTTGACACTAGGAAACCTCTCTTCACCCCTCAGCGATCCTCGACCCCTCGAACCCTCGACGACCCTGGAACCCTCGACCCCTAGACGACCCTGCTGGAACCCTCGACCCTCGACCCTGTAGAACCCTCGAACCCTCGACCCTGAAACCCTCGACCCTTGACCCCTTAACGACCCTCGACCCTCTACCCTAGTTCCCGACCCTCGAAGAAAAAAAAGAAGAAAAAAAAGAGGAGAAGAAGAAAGGAATAGTGGAGAAGAAGAGAAAATAGAATATATCCTCTTCTTTTTCTTCTTTTTTCTTCTTCTTATTTATTTCTCCTCTTCTTTTCGGTAGAGGAAACCCTAAATAGCAAGTATCGTGGGTGTGAGATACATGTGGCCGTCGGTGTCGGACACTACATCCACGTCCCACAAGTGACGTGGGCGTCGAAGCCCGCGCCACTTGTGGGATGTGGATGTAGTGTCCGACACCGATGGTACATGTATCTCACACCGACGATACTTTCTATTTAGGGTTTCTCCTCTACCGCTCGGCGACCCTCGACGACCCTCGTTCCCGATAAAATAAAGAGGAAGAAGAAGAGGAAAAAAGAAGAGAAGAAAGAATAGAGGAGAAGACTTCCTCTTCTTCCTCTCCTCTTCTTCTCCCTCTTCTTCCCCTTCTTCCTCGCCTCTCTCATGAATGTCCGACATTCTCGACCCCCCCACGTGTCGAAGAAAAAAAAGAAGAAAAAAAATAGGAGAAGAAGAAAGGAATAGAGGAGAAAAGAGAAAATAGAATATATATTCTATTTTTCTCTTCTTCTCCTCTTCTTTTTCTTCTTTTTTCTTCTTCTTATTTATTTCTCCTCGTCTTCCTCTCCCCTCTCGGCGACACTAGACCCCCTCTCGACCCTCGACCCCTAGGCGACCGTCGACCCCTCTCTTTTTTTTCTTCCTCTTCTTTTTTATCCTCTTCTTCCTCTATCGCTCGGCGACCCTCGACGACCCTCGTTCCCGATAAAAAAAGAGGAAGAAGAAGAAAAAAAAGAGGAGAAGAAAGAATAGAGGAGATCTTCTCCTCTATTCTTTCTTCTCCTCTTTTTTCTTTTCTTATTCCTCTTCTTTTTTTATCCTCTTCCTCCTCTCATGTTCGACAACCCTCGACCCCTCGGCAACCCTAGACCCCCTCTCGACCCCCTCTTCTTCCCCTTCTTCCCCGCCTCTCTCATGAATGTTCACATAGCCACATACATAAGAAAATATATCATCTTCTTCATCTCCTCTTCTTTGCATATTCACATAGCCACATACACATACATAGCCACATACACATACATAGCCACATACATATAGAACTTTTCTGAACATATATATATATAGCCACATTCATATAGAACTTTTCTGAACATATATAGATGATTTTCTAAAAATGTAACTTTTGCATATATGAACAGAGAGTAGCGGCGGCAATGGGTGGCATCGTCCGCGACGGGGATGGGAAAGGGGGGAGCTCACTGGGG
>NC_041392.1:677416019-677417106 GCF_002162155.2 Triticum dicoccoides
GACGGGCTCGGGGTGGCACACGGCGACGGGGACGGCCGCGGGCTCGGGGTGGCACACGGCAACGGGGACGAGGAGGCGGGGCTCGGGGCAGGGCGGACGGCAGCGAGCTCGGGGCAGGGCGGCCGGCGACGGGCAGGAGGGCGCGACGACGACAACAGCGACAGGGCGCGGCGACGGTGATGGGGCAGGGCGCAGCGATGGCGACGGGGCAGGGCGCAGCGACGATGACGAGGAGAACGAGCAGCCTGGCGGCGTCGGCGATGGGAAATGGAGCAGTTGGCGAAAATTTCCAAAGTGTGGGCTTATATAGCAGAGCCTTTAGTCCCGGTTCGTGGCAGCAACCGGGACCAAAGGTGGGCATTAGTCCTAGTTGGTGCCACCAACCGAGACCAAAGGCCTCTTTTCAGCAGCCCAAAGGGCGGGAAGTGGCGGCCTTTGGTCTCGGTTGGTGGCACCAACCGGGACTAAAGGGGGGCATTGGTCACGGTTTGTGCCACGAACCGTGACCAATGGCCCCTTTAGTCCCGGTTGGTGCCACCAACCGGGACCAATGGCCTTGTGCTGCCCCGTGCCCAAAAGTTTAGTCCCACATCGCTAGCTGAAGGGCGCCGGCACTGGTTTATAATCGCTGGTGTGCCTTCCCATTCGAGCTCCTCTCTAATGCAGGCTTTCGGGCCTAAACTTGCTACTGTCTGTGGGCCTATTGGGCTTTCTGCGGGCCTGAATCCTGGCCCATGTAAGGTTTCTAGTCGTATTCAGGCCATGGAGGCCCAGTAGGAGGCATTTTTTTTGGTTTTTTCTTTTTTATTTCTACATTTTTTGGTTTTTTATTTTTTTTATTTCTACTTAAAACTAAATACTTACAGTTTTTTAGTGATTTCTTTTTGCTTTTAGGTCACAAAAATTATAAACTTTCTGTTAGTGCCATTAGTTTTAAATTTTGAATAGTTTAAATTTGAATTTTTAAAAATTTGTGTGAATCACTAGTTTATGAATAACTTTACTATAAAAATAGAATTTTTTTTCTATTTATTTTTTATTTATACTTACAACTAAATACTTATAGTTTTTTAGTGATTTCTTTTTG
>NC_041392.1:677417116-677460558 GCF_002162155.2 Triticum dicoccoides
GTTGGTGCCACGAACCGTGACCAATGCCCCCTTTAGTCCCGGTTGGTGCCACCAACCGGGACCAATGGCCTTGTGCTGCATCGCTAGCTGAAGTTTAGTCACACATCGCTAGCTGAAGGGCGCCGGTAGTTGTTTATAAGCGCTGTTGTGCCTCCCCATTCAAGCTCATCTCTAATGCAGGCTTTCGGGCCTAAACTTGTTACTGCATGTGGGCCTATTGGGCCTCTGCGGGCCTGAATCCTGGCCCATGTAGGGTTTCTAGTCGTATTCAGGCCGTGGAGGCCCAGTAGGTGGCATTTTTTTTGGTTTTTTCTTTTTTATTTCTTCATTTTTTTGGTTTTTTATTTTTTATGTCTACTTAAAACTAAATACTTACAGTAATTATAAACTTTCTATTAGTGCCATTAGTTTCAAATTTTGAATAGTTTAAATTTGAATTTTTAAAAATTTGTGTGAATCACTAGTTTATGAATAACTTTACTATAAAAATAGATTTTTTTTCTATTTATTTTTTATTTCTACTTAAAACTAAATACTTATAGTTTTTTAGTGATTTCTTTTTGATTTTAGGTCACAAAAATTATAAACTTTCTGTTAGTGCCATTAGTTTTAAAATTTTGAATAGTTTAAATTTGAATTTTTAAAAATTTGTGTGAATCACTAGTTTATGAATAACTTTACTATAAAAATAGAATTTTTTTCTATTTATTTTTTATTTATACTTACAACTAAATACTTATAGTTTTTTAGTGATTTCTTTTTGATTTTAGGTCACAAAAATTATAAACTTTCTGTTAGTGCCATTAGTTTTAAAATTTTGAATAGTTTAAATTTGAATTTTATAAAATTTGTGTGAATCACTAGTTTATGAATAACTTTACTATAAAAATAGAATTTTTTTTTCTTCTTTGCTATTTATTTTTTATTTATACTTACAATTAAATACTTATAGTTTGATTTTAGGTCACAAAAATTATATTCTTTTTGCTATTGAAGAATATTATAGTTTTATTTTAGTTGATCACAACATAATATTTTAATTGATTGTTTTTATTTTCATAAAAGTTTTGTAGTTCATTCTGTTTGCTATTAATTCATTCTTTGAGCTAAATGACTCTGAAATTGGAAAGCATTTCAAAATGAACTCTGAAAAGGTTGAAAGTTGGCATGGTATCATCATTTCACCCACATAGCATGTTCCAAAAAGTAGAGAGGGTTACGACAAAAACTTGATGCACTTCGTGTACAAAATGGACAATCACTTTCGAAGTATCAAAGTTTCGAACAATAAGACATGAAAGCATTTCAAATGAACTCTGAAAAAGTTGAAAGTTGGGATGGTATCATAATTTCACCCACATAGCATGTGCATGTACAAAACGGACAATGGTAGCATGTTCGTCTGTTACAAATTTGGCATGGTATCATCATAATAGTTGCGGGAGAAAGTCTTCACTTTTTCTTCGCTTGTGTCATTTGCTTATTGCGCCGTAACCATGGATAATCTTCATTGTTTATCAGGATGTTTGGGTCAGCCTTGACATTGAAGGGAGGAATTTCATGAAACTTTTCATAATCTTCAGACATGTCTGTCTTTTCGTCCACTCCCAGGATGTCCCTTTTTCCTGAAAGAACTATGTGGCGCTTTGGCTCATCGTATGATGTATTCGCTTCCTTATCTTTTCTTTTTCTCGGTTTGGTAGACATGTCCTTCACATAGATAACCTGTGCCACATCATTGGCTAGGACGAACGGTTCGTTAGTGTACCCAAGATTTTTCAGATACATTGTTGTCATTCCGTACTGTGGGTCTACCTGTACCCCGCCGCCTAACAGATTGACCCATTTGCACTTAACCAAAGGGACCTTAAAATCAGGTCCGTAGTCAAGTTCCCATATGTCCACTATGTAACCATAATATGTGTCCTTTCCGCTCTCGGTTGCTGCATCAAAGCGGACACCGCTGTTTTGGTTGGTGCTCTTTTGGTCTTGGGCGATCGTGTAAAATGTATTCCCATTTATCTCGTATCCTTTGTAAGTCAATACAGTCAAAGATGGTCCCCTGGACAACAAGTACAACTCATCACAAACAGTGTTGTCACCTCTGAGACGTGTTTCCAACCAACTGCTGAAAGTCCTGATGTGTTCACATGTAATCCAGTCGTCGCATTGCTCCGGGTGTTTGGAGCGCAGACTGTTCTTGTGTTCATCGACATACGGGGTCACCAAGGTAGAGTTCTGTAGAACTGTGTAGTGTGCTTGAGACCAAGAATATCCGTCCCTACATATTATTGAGTCTCTTCCAAGAGTGCCTTTTCCAGTTAGTCTCCCCTCATACCGCTATTTAGGGAGACCTATCTTGTTAAGGCCAGGAATGAAGTCAACACAAAACCTGATAACATCCTCTGTTTGATGGCCCATGGAGATGCTTCCTTCTGGCCTAGCGCGGTTACGGACATATTTCTTTAGGACTTCCATGAACCTCTCAAAGGGGAACATATTGTGTAGAAATACGGGCCCCAGGATGACAATCTCGTCGACTAGATGAACTAGGACGTGCGTCATGATATTGAAGAAGGATGGTGGGAACACCAGCTCGAAACTGACAAGACATTGTGCCACATCACTCCTTAGCCTTGGTACGATTTCTGGATCGATCACCTTCTGAGAGATTGCATTGAGGAATGCACATAGCTTCACAATGGCTAATCAGACGTTTTCTGGTTAGAGTAAGACATCGTATTACCACATTCAGTGCATGGACAACACATAAAACCATTCTGCTTGTTTGCCTCAGCCGCATCGATAAACTCATGCACGCCCTTAATGTACTCACGGGTGTGTCTGTCACCGTACATCCATTGTCGGTTCATCTACGTGCATTATATATAATTAAGTGTCCAAATTAATAGAAGTTCATCATCACATTAAAACCAAAATGCATATATAGTTCTCATCTAACAACATATAGCTCTCCAGAGCATCTAATTAATTAAACCATACATTGAAATTATGTAAAACATTTCAATGCGAAAACAAATGCGATCATAATCGCAACCAAGGTAACAATTGATCCAACGGCATAATGATACCAAGCCTCGGTATGAATGGCATATTTTCTAATCTTTCTAATCTTCAAGCGCATTGCATCCATCTTGATCTTGTGATCATCGACGACATCTGCAACATGCAACTCCAATATCATCTTCTCCTCCTCAATTTTTTTTATTTTTTCCTTCAACCAATTGTTTTCTTCTTCAACTAAATTTAACCTCTCGACAATAGGGTCGGTTGGCATTTCCGATTCACATACATCCTAGATAAATAAAATCTATGTCACGTTGGTCGGCATAATTTTCATAAACAATAAATGAACCAATAGTTATAAAGATAATATACATACCAAATCCGAATCATAGACAGGACGAGGGCCGACGGGGGCGGATACCAAAACCATCGCACTATATAAGATGCAATAATAAATGTAAGAAAATGATACAAGTATCTATCTAAACATACAAGTAAGAATATTTTTCCTTTCAGAAAGAAGATAAGAACAAGAGGCTCACCACGGTGGTGTCGGTGATGAGATCGGCGCGGGTGATCGACGGCGGTGAAGACGGGGACGGGGCGTGACGGACCGCTAAATCTAGACAAATCTCGAGGAAAATGGAGCTTGGAGGTCGAGCTTCGAGAGGAGAAAGCTTAAGTAGTGTGGCTCGGGCATTCCATCGAACACCTCATGTGCATAGGAGGTGAGCTAGAGCACCACAAAGCCCTCTCCCCCTCGGCCAGAGAAAAACAGAGCACTGGGGTGCTCTGCTCGCGAGCGAGGGGTATATATAGGCACCTCATTGGTCCCGGTTGGTGACATGAGCCGGGACTAAAGGGGAGCCTTTGGTCCCGGTTCAAGCCACCAACCGGGACCAATGGTGGTGGGCCAGGAGCCAGGCCCATTGGTCCCGGTTCGTCCCACCAACCGGGACCAAAAGGTCTAGACGAACCGGGACCAATGGCCCACGTGGCCCGGCCGGGCCCCTGGGCTCACGAACCGGGACCAATGCCCACATTGGTCCCGGTTCTAGACTAAACCGGGACTAATGGGCTGAGCCGGCCTGGACCATAGCCCTGTTTTCTACTAGTGATTGGAAGCAAAGCAAGGAGGCTTGCGGGAGTCCAGACTTACACCACGTAGGACTCTGACACCCCAGCTCACACATATGTAGCGGTCCAGACTGTTTCGGCACCAACCCTCCCCCTTTCTTTACCCTCTCTGCTCTGATCCCCGCTGTTCCCACCCCAATTCTTGCATGTTTCGCTTCTGCCGCCGCATGGACCTACATGAAGATCTGTCGGAGCCAACGAAGGTGGAGAGTCCATAGAAGCTGGCCACCCGGAAGATTAACTCGACGACACGGCAAGCCCGCCGCCTAAAAAAATAAGGCAAATGATCAAGAGGCTGGCAAAAAGAAGGGTGATGGGGATGGCGGTCAGGGCCGGGGACGAGGGCGTCGGCGTCAGAGCTGTCAATGCACACGTCATCCTAATCGGAGTAATATCAGTCGCCTTATTTCTATGCCACCAAGCATCTTGACCGATAGGATTAGTCCCTGACCTCCGCCGCCAGGTATGTGTCGTATTATGTCGACCTCAACGCGATGCCATTTTATTTCCCCGACTCGTCGCCTCAACTTGTCTGGCCAGGACGCATGGCATTGTATGTTTTGTGCAACATCCTGACTCATGGATCGAATATATTTATACAAATTTGTAACAAAGTTAATAATTGCTTCATGTGGAGATTGAAAGGGACCTAGCAATAATTGATGGTGAATTTCTCTTCCAATTTTGAGCATGCAAGCTTAGTGTGTTGTTTGAATGCTTTATGCATGTTCGATCTCTTTTCGTGAGCAGGTCATGACCAAGTCTTTTTTTTGATAAAGGACATTTCACTGAATTTATTTATCAAGGTGATACAACCCATCTAAAGAATGTCCAACCTATGCATAACATGATGCACACACCTAACAAGTCCAAACGACCGAAAAATAAACATTGTTTTGCGGCAAAAATAAATCAATCCAACCTAGGGTGGGGAAGATCCTATACGGGGATTACACCGCCATCCATGGAGGGAGAAAACCTCCCTGGCCGTATGCTCCATCCATGTAGACACCGTCATAAAAAGTCTCTGGTGTCCGACTTCTGCAGGATAGACCAAGTACGGAGCCATCGCGCACATGCATGAAGAACCTGCATAGGAGAAGAAAACACATTTATTATTGAAAACGACATCATTTCTGGTAAGACACAATGCCCAACATAAGATAGCCGCCCCCACAATAAAATGTGCAGAAAATAGTTTATCAATGTCCTGTAACCAATTGCCGAACATGTTACGTGCACTACGTGGGGCGTATAGATTTGAAGCTACTTGAACTATGGCCCATACTGCACGAGCAAACTTATACTCAAAAAATAAGTGTTTAATAGACTTGTCATGTTGGCAAAAGACACGTGTCTTACTACCTTGCCAGTTACATCATGTCAGGTTATCTCTAGTTAAGCTGACCCCTCTACTTAATTAAAAACCATAGGAATGTCTTCACTCTTAGAGGTATTTTTAGCTTCCACAATTTTTTGTTATCTACGGGAACATCAATATGGGCCATCACATCATACAAGGACTTTGACTGAGAAACTACCCTTTTGATGCAGTTTCCATCGAAACTTGTCTCACTCGCTTATCAGTTGAATATCCTTCAGACGAGAGAGTAATTCATTCCATGTTGCCAGGTGAGGGCCAAAGAGGTCCCTACGAAAAGAAATATCGGGGTTTTATTGTTCTAAAACTTGTTTGATCGTGACAAATTTATGTCTGACAATCCTGTACCAGCTAGAATACTGCACCATAAGCGGGGTGGCACCTAGCTAGGTATCTTTCTGGAATCAAACATGAGAACCATCCCTAACTGAGAAAGTACCAACTTGAAAAAAGAATTCCTTGGCCTTCATGACACCATACCAAAAATGTGAATCACCGGGTTTGCAATGAACTTGAGAAATGGCTTTGGACCACACATATTTGTTACGAATGATTTCCTGCCACACTCCATTCTCAGTGAGTAATTTGTAAACCCATTTACTCTGAACAAGTCTTGACTATTCTAGCGAGTGCTTAAGCCAAAGATCTCCAGGAATGCAATTTATGCTAGGTATGGACATGCATTTTTTGCTAAGGTATCATCCCATGAATGCCATTGTCATGTGTATGAGTGACTCATTTGCAGCTAGAGCATCATTCTTCATAAATTACTCTTGTCATCATGCATCTACTACAAAAAACCATAGGTCATTAGGAACAACATTTCACAGGCTTATGCTATAGTTCACAAGTTCATATTCTTTTCCTCGATGATCATCAATTGAGATAGACAGAATACCCTAAGAACTGAAAAAAAAAATACATCGGATGTGCAGAATAAAAGGTTAAACCACGGATTTTCGGCTGTGAACAGATAAATTCACAAAATTCATTTTTGTAAAGAACTACTTCCTCTATTCCAAATTAATTGAAGTTCTAGGTTTGTCCTAAGTCAATTTCTTTTTAAGTTAGACTAACTGTATTGATAAATGTGTTAAGATCTACAACATCAAATAGACATGGGACAGAAATATATTTTATAAAGACATTTTAAGTTAGACTAATTTGGTGTTTAGAAGTTAATGTACTTTTCTATAGACTTGAAATATTTTAGATGCTGTGAAATATTTTTTGAGTTGGCTAACATTTGAAATATTTTATGAGCTAGTTACTGAAGAAATAAAATGTCTCACTCGTTCCTAGCAAAAACTCAAAGCCTCACTTGCTTCTGACGAAATTATTTGGTTATTCTTTTTTTAGGGTTATTTGGTTATTCCTATGATATGGCAGGGATAGGCAAACCAAACGAAATTCCCTTTTAACATTGATTTGCCTCTACAAATCCATAACTCCCTTTCATATTTAGTTTCAGAAGTAATGTTACTTTGCTTCTGGGACATGTTAATCTTTTCTCCTTTCTCTAAGGTTTTGTTGATGACTTGGCGAACATTTGAAGTTTAATTATTCTACACTATGAGTTAGTTTAAGAAATATTTTCCCCTCACTTTCTGTCGCAAAAAAGACAAACAAATTTGGTTGTCACGATCGAGTCATGGGTAGGCCAAACCAAAGCCAGAGTTAAATAAATTATGTATAGATGGCAGCAAGAGAAACTCATTTTATTGGTTGCTGCTACGTACAATCACAGCCGTTGAACATCGATTATATACGATCCCATTCTTTTCTCTTCTCCTAGAATGGAGCAGTTCTTGGAAGTCAACTGGCCTTGTGGCTCCATTTCCTGTTGCAGTTTTGCACACAGATCGCGGCGTCAGCTGCATCTGTAAAAATGCAATGCAAGAACAGAAATGGTCAGAACAGAAGAGAAGAAACGATCCTTGTCAAAAGAAAAAGAAACACACAGATTCAAATTCGTCGATTCAAAAGATGAAAAAGGAATGTGGTCAATATGGTCCTGCCGTCTTACCTTCTGGCCCCGTCGTCCAGCCACAGACGCTCAGGCTCAGCTTGCAGGCCATCCTGCATGTGGCGCCGCCGTCGTCACCGAGAGCGGCCTGGCCGGTGCCAAGGCTGGAGCTGCAGTAGTTGACGCAGGATGGGATGCAGAGCCAGCGCGGCGCGTCCTGCCTGCACTCGGAAGTGTTTGCACTTATATTTTTGTTGAGGTTTCAAAAAATGTTTATGTTTCAAAAGGTGTTCACTTTTTCAAAGTTGTTGGTTTCTGCTTAAATAATTTCGGCCTCTTATTATGTCAGTCATAGTCGTCTGGTGTAGTGGCTAGTGAAATCAGGTCAACCATGCCAGGTCCTAAGTTTGACTCCACAGCATGTTTTTTGTTTTGGAATTATTACGTCACGCGTTAAGAAAAACAAAGAAGGAATTTTTACGTCTCGTGTGAAAAAAAACTCGCTACATGTCTGGTGGGCCGACCCAGTCGATTCCGCAACCAACAATCTAAAAACAATTTTTAAAAACATTACTTATGAAATTCCAAAAACATATTTTAAAAATGTAACACAATTTTGAAAATCTGAAAAAAATCATAGTATCTGAAAAACTGTTGGTATTCTGAACATTTTTGACAAATGTGATTTTCTTGAAATCACGAACAGTTTTTTTTACCTGTGAATAGAATTTTAAAATTCCACCCATTTTCTGAAAAACACAAAATGAATTGAATTTGCGCCAACAATAGAAACCAGGAACATTTTTTAACTTCTGAACAATTTTAGAAATATGTGAACATTTTTTAAACTTCACGAATTCTTGTTGTGTTATAGTGGGCCGGCCCGGATTCTTGTCGGTGAGAGTAGCTGGTTATCCCGGACGGGATTATACTATTCTCAGTTTGCCAAACAGGTCTAGGGTCCAAAATAGACCGAGATTGCAAGTTCAGAGTGCCAATTTCTGGGATTCAAAGTTTAGGGTTTGATTTAACTTTCGTCTACAACTTCAAGGTTTATTTTGGACTTTTTCCGTCTCTATAGCAGTGGCAGAACTCGGACATGGCTGCCACCTACTGCTGCTCCATGAGGAGCAGGAGCACGCACAGTGCGGCCATGGCGGCCACCCTCAACTTCTTGGCCTTCATCTCCTTCCTCGAGCAAGCTGTGGCCTCTTCTTCTCCTGGATCAAGGGAGGCAGAGGAGATAACTGTGTGGTGAGAGTGTGAGGCTGTGTGGGTTCTTATATGGGCAGTTGGGCACCAGAGCTCCGAGGACAAAACCGACATTTGACCTTTGTAATGTATTTCCCGGTAAATGAAATAGGCATGATTTACCTTAGCATCGCCGCCAGGTTATCTGGCGTGTTTTCGTCGAATGGATGATGGGCAGGTGGAGTGTCCTGTAGCATAACCTTGTTCCTGAAAACATGAGTAGACAAGCACTGATGGAGCTGCCTGTATTGATGTAGAAAGAAAACAGAATGCAGTTCAGACACACTGCTGTTTATATACCACTAAAGGTTCAAATTCTAATACTAGTATGTCTTTAGCTGTACAGCACTACAGCTAAGCTGGGATAAATCAGGTTTCCTTGACATGGCAGCAAATAAACAGTTTATGCCAGAGCAGCACAGAGCTGTAGAAAGGAAATTTGCGAAGGCAAGCTCTCTGATGGCATCAGCGCTCTCTGACGGCATCAGTGTCTACACGGCAGGGACAACTCTGGTTTTAGCAGAGCAGCACAACTGCCCACAACTTTCCTATGGTGTTGTCCGAGCTTCTCAAGTCTGCACGGGGCAGAAAGAGTTGAAGTGTAAAACTGAAAACTTATACCCACTTACTGCTCGAGTTTGCGCTCCAGTTTGATTTAATTTAGGGATAAATTACAAGGTGATTCGTGTATTCATATGTGTGCTCAGCTCGGTAGAGACTCATGCTTTTTCAGTGATGTTAAAGAGTAGGATGATTCAGAGCATCTCTAGCAGACTCCATATAATGCCGATCCACAAAACTCGTTTACAGTTAGCGGAAAAACGGTTATGCGGGCTGGTGCGTGCGCCGGTGGAGTTCTGCTATGCGACGAAAACAGATGGATTTTTATCTGAATTTGACACATATGCCACATATTCAGAATTATTAATTGAATAGAAGATAAAATGTCAATATTACAATACAACAGTCATCCAATTTACAATAATTACTGAAATCACCGAAGCAAACTAACTAATTCAATACAAAACTTGTCCCGAATACAAATCACACATGAATTAAATGAAATGAATACAAAAATGGAATGAGTTACTACCCAGCCCCTTTGCCAATGATACTCAACGAGATCTTCCCGAAGCTGAAAGTGGGTGTTTGCATTTTCAATCTCCCGGTAGGTCTGAAGAAATGTTCAAATACGGTTAGGGTCTCTAGTTGGTTTGACACGGCTACCCACATTGTCGTAGAAGAACTTCAAGTTCATGCCTCTCTCATCTTCGAGAATCATATTGTGAAGAATAACACAACATGTCATGATGATTTTCAAGGATCGCTTGTCCCAAAAATGAGCAGGACCATGAACAATGGCAAACCTAGATTGCAAAACCCCGAAGGCTCTTTCAATATCTTTTCGGGCTGCCTCTTGTACCCTTACAAATTCACATTGTTTCCTAGTTTTGTGGTCTTTGATATTGTTGATAAATGTGCACCAAGAAGAGTAGATACCATCTGCAAGATAGTACCCTTTTGTGTATTCATGCCCATTGATAGTGTAGTCGCAAGCAGGAGCATCATCACTAGCAAGCCTAGCAAATAAATAAGACCGTTGCAACACATTGATATCATTGAGAGTACCCGGCATACCCAAAAAGCAATGCCAAATCAATAAATCCTCGGATGCTACGACCTCTAGCACAATTGTTGCATCACGAAACTTGCCACAATACATTCCCTGCCATGCCTTCGGGCAGTTTTTCCAAGTCCAATGCATACAATCAATGCTTCCTAGCATGCCAGGCCAACCTCTTCTCTCACTTGATGCCATCAACTTTTTTGTGTCTTCCTCGTTGGGTTCCTGAAAATATTCAGGACCAAAGACACGGATGATCACTTTGACAAACCTACGCACTGACTCAATTGTAGTATCTTCACCAATGCGAAGATACTCATCGGCATAGTCAGCCGGAATGCCGTATGCAGTTTTTCCAAGTCCAATGCATACAATCAATGTTTCCTAGCATGCCAGGCCAACCTCTTCTCTCACTTGATGCCATCAACTTTTTTGTGTCTTCCTCGTTCGGTGTCTGAAGATATTTAGGACCAAAGACCCGGATGATCACTTTGGCAAACCTACGCACCGACTCAATTCTAGTATCTTCACCAATGCGAAGATACTCATCGGCATAGTCAGCCGGAATGTTGTATGCAATTACCTGCATAGCTGCCGAGAATTTTTGATATGCACTAAATCCCTTCAAGCCCGCGACATTTCTTCTTTGAGTAAAATACCAACAATTGGCCTCGCAAGCTTGCACTATTTTTACAAAGAGGGATCAGCGCATTCGGTACCATCTCCGGAAGAGGTGCGGCGGATATGTTGGATTGTCCGCGAAGTAGTCTTGCATCAACATCTCGTTTCTGAGATGGCGATTTCGAGGAATGCAAGGACGGCCGATGGTTGATCCTCGCCGTCTCTTTTAGGCGCCCCTGTGGCGTGATTCCGTCTGGAGATTTGGTTGGAATCGCCGGCGGCGGGCGGGCAGAACCAATGACGGGCGGCTGCGGAAGGGGGTGGGGAATGGGCGCAGGCTGAAACGTCCCTCCTGCCAACCGCTTTTCTGGGATACGGGGCACCGTCGGGTCGAGAGGGAAACCTGCATTTTCATGGTTGGAGATGTGATTTTACTGCGCCCCTCAAAATTTTTTATGGGTCCGACGTGTTTACAGTGTCTGATCGAGCAACATTTTTCGCGTGGACCCGTATTTTGACGATTATTTTGCGGGTCGGAGCATTATACGGGGTCTGATAGAGATGCTCTCAGAGTGTGCGGACATGATTTGCTCAACTGTAGGCTGCAGCCACAATGTCCTGGTGTTTGTTCTACTGAGTGTGAAGTATCACTGTATGCTTTCAATTCTATTGAACACATTGTCACCTACAAATTTTGGAACGGCGTTAGGCCAAGACCCAACACCTGAAACGGCGAAACCAGCCTATTACTGTGTCTGATTTGTGTAGTTGTATGCGTCCCACAGCATCCTGTGAGAATCTAGGCATAGCCGATGGTGGGAATTTTTTGTCTTGGCCACTCTTCCTGATGAGATTTATCTAGGCAAAGCCTTGACCATGCCTTCACTGTTTTTCAGGCAAAAATAAAATAAAATAATAATTGATCGCTTGGGGCTTCTTAAGAAAAGCTTGATGTAACTCATGCAATGCAATGGAAGCACATGTAGTACTCTCGTTATGAACCGCTTCACAACATGTTCACCGGAAGAGTTAATTACACTTTTTGATACATGAACTTGCACTCGATATACATATCTTTATCTTTACCTAATATTAAAGGACGGAAGCTTTCGTGGTTCTCCATAAGTCACCCCTTTATATCCGTTAACACCACAAAGATTGATGGCTAAGATTTAAAAGAAGGATCGTCTCTTACCCGCAACACGTTTACGTCCGATCAATCAAATATCAAATCACGTTCGTTGTTTTTCGTCCGTCATTGCATTGGATCTCCGCCTAGGCCATGCGTCGCTGTGCTGTTAGGCCTGCTCTGTCCCTCGCATCCCTGCCGTTTTTTCCGTCCGTAAAAATCACAGGTCCCTAACCTACCGATACCCCTTCCCAATTCCGTAGCCTTGCAAACCCTAGCTAGCTGCGCCTCAGCGGAATAGGCTTCGCAATGGTGGAGAGGAGAAGTCAACTTGGGATGTTCTAGGCGTCGCTGCCGAAGAAAAAGCGCAACCCCAGTACGTCGAAGGGCACCTCGGTGCGGCGAGTGCGCACGCCGGTCGAAGCAGCCGCAGATGTCATGCCTCCCCTACGAGTTCTCCGGCTTCTGTGGCCGCCGGGCGTGTGCGAGGGGTTCCCGGAACATGGCCAGGCCATGGAGTGCCCTCCCTCATAGGCGGCGCAATTCAGCGTGCTAGAACACGTCAGATTCGGCTACAAGGTGATGGTATGGAGTATACCGTTGTCGGCTTGCTGCCTACTTCTACATATCACGGCAGCCTGCAAATTATTATCGATTTTTTATTCTGAATTGATGTTCGTCTTCGTGCTTGGTTGGGAGCTCTGCCCAGTGTTCATCCATGACTAGAATGGTCAACAATGGGAAAGCGAGCTAGAGGAATATTCCAAGTTTCCAACACCAAGCCTAAAAACTTGATTCTACCACTATATAAGTATTACTTGCTAAGACCGAGAGCTTAATTATTCTCAATTCAACCGGTCCGTCCGGGCACGCAAAGGTCTGATGCATGTACCTACAATCAGTACTTAATTTTCTTAGAAACCATGTTCATACATCATACTATGTTAGAAAGATCTGAATTAGTCCATCAATTCCCCTTTTAGAACTTACTGATCTGAATTCCCCAGTTAGAAAGATCTGAATTAATTCATTGTTTTGGGTGATCTGGAGTTGATTCCAGATGTAGCTATTGAAGAACAATAGAATCTTAAGCCATCAAGTCAGCTTCATAATTGCCTTGGCATCTTCGATGTGGTCACGATGCTGATACTCGGGATTTGGAAGTAACTTTGCTCGATACAGTAGCTGAATCTGTTGTGTCCGCGGAGTGCCTGCACGCCACCTCGGGGACTCTGATGTGAAGGTAACGTATGCTATTATACTGTGCTTGTACTCTGAAATCTGAATTGTCAGCTGTATAGTTAGTGTGGAACTGCAGTAATCTGCCGCACTAGCTTGCATCTGAACTGTACATTTAATAAGTTCATACTTCAGAGTTAAGACAGAGCACTAATCTGGCTGGGGCTCTACTATTGTTGACATGATATTTTAATTCTTGTTAAATTTGTCCGTCAACATGCATTCATCGTTTTCTGTTACTTTTTGTCCAGGCACTCATCTTCGTATATGCATGCAGAGCAAAGGAATCCACTTCATGAGTACTCCCAGCAGGTAAGGTTGCATGTGTATTCAACTATTCATGGTGTGAAATTTGGCAATGCAATGCCAAGTCAGGGTGCGAGACGAGACAACTTTCTGTCCGAAGCCGGCGGCGGCAAGGGTGTGGGGCATCAGGAGGAGCGTCCGGTCTCAAGGTTCTGGTATGTACGAAACAAACCTCTCTCCAATGCAACGTCGCTGCTGTTTATTTCGTCTTTTAATTTTGGCAGTAGCTTTGAGATCGGGGGCCAAACCTGCATCCTTTTTATCATTGTTTTTTATTAGATTAGCATGGAGCGAGCTGTGCAGGGAGGCTTTCCCCTTTAAAGGTCATACTGTTAATATCCAAATGATTCAAGGCGTGGTGGCCGATGTCCCACACTCCCACTGCTTCATTGTCGTCCGTCTCAAGGACTATTTCATGTGGTTGTTCATGTGGTTCTTCAGAATAATCACTTGATGTACTAGATCCAGGAATTATCTCAGAAGATATTCTAGCAGTGCTATGCATATCTTTCATAGGAAACATATTCTCAAAAAATGTTGCGCCACGAGACTCCATAATAGTATCAACATGTATATCAGGTACCTCGGATTTAATCACTAAAAATCTATAACCAATGCTATGCTGAGCATATCCTAGAAAGATACAATTTACCGTCTTAGGTCCCAGTTTGCGTTTCTTCGGAATTGGAACACTGACCTTAGCCAAACATCCCCAAGTGCGCATATGAAAGTGATGGTTTTCTCCCAACCAACTCCTCATAAGGTTTTCTCTCTTCTTTATTCTTGCTTGGAATTCTATTCAGGACATGACACGAAGTCAACAATGCCTCCTCCATCATGCCTTAGATAAACCAACAGTGTCCAACATGGCATTCACCAAATCGGTCAGTGTGCGGTTTTTCCTCTCAGCAACCCCGTTTGATTGGGAGGAGTAAGGAGGCGTCTTCTCATGAATAATACCATGTTCCTCACAAAATTCATCAAATATTTTAGGAAAATACCAAATTTTAAGATCGTGGGCTAACCCATTTTGCGGCTGGCTCATGCAAACGCTAAAGCCGCTATAGCCGGAGATAGCAGCCGCTAACCCAGTTCGCGGGAACAGTAACATGTGCACGTATATCCCCCATCCAAACCAGTACATGTGCATATTTATCTCAAAAAGCAGGGGATTTTTCAGCAGAAAACAGAGGACTTTCTTAAGCAGAGGAAGCAGAAAGCAGAAGTTGATGGTCACAGCTGGTTCTTGTTCTTGATCTTCATCTTCTGCTTGTTCTTCATCAACATTTGTCACCACCTGGACCTGAACCTCCAACCTGAACCGCTATACCTGAACCTACAAGTTTGCAATTCAATCCCAAGAGCCTGACGTGCTGCTCGTGGTCGCGGAGTCGTGTAGAGACCCCTCGTCGCCGGTTGCCTTGCCGTGGTCGTTGCCTTACTGCCTCGCTACCTTGCTGCCTTGCCGCCTCTCCCGTCACCGGATCCAGTTTCCGGCGAAGCAGCAGCCGGCCTGCCAACCGCAGCTAGGAAGAACGGCGCAGCCGCCGCAACCTTTTCGGTGGGAGGGAGAGAAGGGAACGGAGAGACCACGCTAGGTTTCATGGAGGAAGTGCTATCTATTCGTAGGGATTTGGGCTGACCTCTATTTGGGCCTCTCTTTCAGAATTTTGGCCCATCCCAGCGAAACTGAAGCGAACGCAAAGTCAAATCGCGCCGTTTCGCGCGCGATCGCGTGATTAGCGGCAGTTAGCATTTTTTAAGGCATTGCATCGCGGGGAGGCCTCCAGGACGTGATTGCGCCGCGATCGCTCACTTTTCGCCCGCGATCTAAAACTTTGGAAAATACTCCCCACCACGATCCGGCCTGAGACGTTTGATCTTTCTCTCTAATTGATTTTCAACTTCAGCCTTATAGATTTTGAAGTAGTCTAAAGCTTCATCTTTAGTTTGCAACAAATAAACATAGAAGAACCTAGTAGCATCATCAATCAACGTCATGAAATATCTGTTTCCACCTTTTGTCAACACACCATTCATCTCGGAATGTATGAGTTCTAGAGGTATCAAGTTTCTCTCCTCGGCTGTCTTGTGAGGCTTCCGAGATTGCTTAGATTGCACACAACTAGGGAACTTAGAACCTCTGGCAATGGTAAAATTCGGAATTAAGCTCAAACTAAATAGCCGAGACACAGTAAACCAAAATTAACATGACATAAACGAGAGTGCCAAACATCAGCCTCTGAATCAACATTGCCATAAATGTGGTTTAGTGACTTATTATAAATTTTGGAAAGTGAAAAGCGGAACATGCCTCCGCACTCATAGCCTTTACCAATAAATTGTCCAAATCTCGACATAACTACTTTATTGGATACAACCACTACTTTAAACTCATCTCTGCAAAGAAGGGAGCCGCTAACAAGATTCTTGTTCATAGTAGGGACATGATGCATGTTCCTTAGCTGCACAATCTTCCCCGAAGTAAACTTCAGATCTACCATGCCAACACCATGAACAGTAGCATGAGATCCATTCCCCATTAGGACAGAAGAATCCCAAGTGACCTGATAAGAAGTGAACATAGAGATGTCAGCACACACATGAACGGTAGCACCCGTATCAATCCACCAACATGGAGACTAAAAGACTGAAAGTATCATCGGAAAATTACCGTACCCATCAATGTTGCTAGTGGTCACGATGCTGACATTATTTGTGCCGTTTTCCCTCTCTTGTTCGCACAATCAGGACACTCCTTGGAAAAGTGGCCAAGCGCTCCACATGCATAGCACTCGAGCCCAGCTTTGTTTAGCACCTCCTTCTTCTTATTCTTGAAGGTAGTAGTATTGATAGGACCATTGAACTGGGGCTTGTAGTTCCCTTTGTTCTTGCTGTTGTTATTGACATGGTGATTCTTCTGCACCATGTTGGTGCTAGCCTGAATCTCACCACCTTTGTCACTCGTGTCCTTTGCCCTGGCTTTCTCGTGAACATCAACAGACGCTATCATATTTTCAAGCGATATCTTCTGCCTCTTGTGTTTGAGAGATGTGGCGAAGTTCCTCCATGAAGAAGGCAACTTTGCAATAATGCACCCAGCCACAAATCTGTCAGGCAAAACAAACTCGAGGAATTCGAGCTCTTTTTCAATGCACTGTATTTCATGAGTCTGTTCAACTACAGAACGGTTATTCACCATCTTGTAGTCGTGAAAGCTCTCCATGACGTACAACTCACTGGCTGCATCGGTTGCACCGAACTTAGTATTCAGTGCATCCCGGAGCTCCTTAGCGTCTTCGATGTGCATATACACATCGCATAGATGCCCATCAAGGACACTCAGAACACAGCCTCTGAAATTAGTATTGGCTTCCTTGTGCTTATTCCGATCTTCATCAGATGCACCTTCAGGAAGACCATTACTGATCAGGTCCCAAACTTTCATGGACTGGAGCAAAAGTTGGCATCTCACTTGCCATCTCTTAAAGTTGGTACCCTTAAAACTTTCTGGCCTCATAGCATCGGCAAAACTAGCAACGGTCAGTTCAGGAAATTGCCCAAAATAAGGTTTTTGGATTGTTAAGTAACTAGGCATAATTTCCATGATTAATTCCAGAATATTAAACATGACGAAAACCGCTACTAACATGTGAATCTCAAGCATACTAGAAGCACTAAACAACATGAACAGTAGCAGAACAACATCGCAAAACATGATACTGGCAAACATGCTTAACCAACAAGATGGGACACTATAGTTATACCGATCATTTGCAGATGAGGTAGCCGTTGGTGCAACAATGTTGTTGATGACGACGTTGGTGAAGACTGGTCGCGGAAGATGACATTGTAGACGACGACGAGCAAGATCGCCCGACCTGGACGGTAGGCGAGCTGTGATGGAGACAGCGAGCAGTCGCGCACGTGGCGCTTCCCAAAAACCTTATTCGCCCTCTCCCGTGTAGGATCACAAAGGCGAGTGGTTTCGGAGACCTGCTCTTCCGTTCACTGGTGCATGCCGGCGCTCGGGATGAGGTGGACTACGGTGGCGGCGCAAGGAACGAGGTGTGGCAAAACCTAGATTGGTTTTCTGTGTGTTACGGCACCCGCAGGTGTCCTTATATAGCGGTTTGGAAACCCTAACGGGTGCAACGTGGGAGGCCCACGTCGCACGCCCGAGTCGATTGCGGGAGCGACCCGAACCGAATAGGCTGTGACGCGTCCGTCACGACTCCAGAGTCAGTTTTCCTAAGCAATAAAAATAAAGACCAAACTTGTCTCAGCTCAAGGCTCGAATTCTTGAAACGCGATCGCGACGTGTCGAGTCAAGACGAGCGAGCGGCGGCGGAGGAGGAGTGCGTGAGAGGCTCTCTTATTCTCACTCACTTACAAGTGCTACAACACACCACCTTATAAGGTGGTTTGAAACTCTTCAACTCCCGTGGTGGGACTACACTTCCCACTCCCACCACTTGCTCACACACATGGGCCTTTGAGATTTCAAAAATTGCCTATTGGGCAGCCCTATAAATGGGCCCAATATCCTAATAGATTATTGAAGGAAATATGCCCTAGAGGCAATAATAAAGTTGTTATTCATATTTCCTTATATTATTCATGCTAGAATTGTATTAACCGGAAACTTAGTACATGTGTGAATACATCGACAAAACAGAGTGTCCCTAGTATGCCTCTACTTGACTAGCTCGTTAATAAAAAATGGTTAAGTTTCCTGACCATAGACATGTGTTGTCATTTCATGAACGGGATCACATCATTAGAGAATGATGTGATGGACAAGACCCATCTGTTAGCTTAGCATAAATGATCGTTTAGTTTGTTGCTATTGCTTTCTTCATAACTTATACCTGTTCCTATGACTATGAGATTATGCAACTCCCGAATACCGGAGGAACACTTACTATGCTATCAAACGTCACAACATAACTGGGTGACTATAAAGATGCTCTACAGGTGTCTCTGATGGTGTTTGTTCAGTTGGCATAGATCGAGATTAGGATTTGTCACTCCGTGTATCGGAGAGGTATCTCTGGGCCCTCTCGGTAATGCACATCACTATAAGCCTTGCAAACAATGTGACAAATGAGTTAGTTACGGGATATTGCATTACGGAACGAGTAAAGAGACTTGCCGCTAACGAGATTGAACTAGGTATTGAGATACCGACGATCGAATCTCGGGCAAGTACCATACCGATGACAAAGGGAACAATGTCTACTGTTATGCCGTTTGACCGATAAAGATCTTCATAGAATATGTAGGAGCCAATATGAGCGTAGGGTCTGCACGTTTAACGTTCGATGACGATCGGTATTATGAGTTTATGTGTTTTGATGTACCGAAGGTAGTTCGGAGTCCCGGATGTGCTCACGGGCATGACGAGGAGTCTCGAAATGGTCGAGACATAAAAATTGATATATTGGAAGGTTACGTTTGGACATCAGAATGGTTCCGGATGAGTTCGGGCATTTACCGGAGTACCGGGGGGTTACGGGAACCCCCCGGGGAGTCAATGGGCCTTATTGGGCCTTAGTGGGAGAGAGGAGGACACGGCCAAGGTGGGGGCGCCCCCAAGCCCAATCCGAATTGGGAGGGGGGCCAGCCCCCCTTTCTTTTCCTTCTCTCCCTCTCCCTCTTCCTTCTTCTCCTACTCCAACTAGGGAAGGGGGGAAAACCTACTCCTACTTAGAGTAGGACTCCCCCCTTGGGTGCGCCATGAGAGGGCCGGCCCTCCCCTCCTCCACTCCTTTATATACGGGGCAGGGGGCACCCCATAGACAGACAAGTTGATTGTTTAGCCGTGTGCAGTGCCCCCCTCCACAGAATTCCACCTCGGTCATTGATACGTCTCCAATGTATCTATAATTTTTTATTGCTCCATGCTATATTATCTACTGTTTTGGGCAATACTGGGCTTTATTATCCACTTTTATATTAATTTTGGGACTAACCTATTAACCGAAGGCCCAGCCCAGATTTGCTGTTTTATGCCTATTTCAGTGTTTCGAAGAAAAGGAATATCAAACGGAGTCGAAACGGAACGAATTCAACTGGAGAAGTTATTTTTGGAAGGAAACCTACCGGATAGACTTGGACCCTATGTCAGAAGATGAAGGAGGTGCTCACGAGGGTAGGGGCGCGCCCCCTTGCCTCGTGCCCCTTCGGTCCATCGACGTACTCCTTTCACCCATATATACCTACGTATCGTAAAACTTCCAAGGAGCACAATAGATCGGGAGTTCCGCCGCCAGAAGCCTCCGTAGCCACCGAAAACCAATCTAGACCTGTTCCGGCACCCTGCCGGGGGGGGGGGCAATCCTTCTCCGGTGGCCATCTTCATCATCCCGGTGCTCTCCATGACAAGGAGGGAGTAGTTCTCCCTCGGGGCTGAGGGTATGTACCAGTAGCTATGTGTTTGATCTGTCTCTCTCTCTCTCTCGTGTTCTTGATTTGGCACGATCTTGATGTATCGCAAGCTTTGCTATTATAGTTGGATCCTATGATGTTTTCTCCCCCCTCTACTCTCTTGTAATGGATTGAGTTTTCCCTTTGAAGTTATCTTATCGGATTGAGTCTTTAAAGATTTGAGAACACTTGATGTATGTCTTGCCGTGGATATCTGTGGTGACAATGGGATATCATGTGATTCACTTGATGTATGTTTTGGTGATCAACTTGCGGGTTCTGCCCATGAACCTATGCATAGGGGTTGGCACACGTTTTCGTCGTGATTCTCCGGTAGAAACTTTGGGGCTCTTTGAGGTCCTTTGTGTTGGTTGAATAGATGAATCTGAGATTGTGTGATGCATATCGTGTAATCATACCCACGGATACTTGAGGTGACATTGGAGTATCTAGGTGACATTAGGGTTTTGGTTGATTTGTGTCTTAAGGTGTTATTCTAGTACGAACTCTAGGGCTGTTTGTGACACCTATAGGAATAGCCCAACGGATTGATTGGAAAGAATAACTTTGAGGTGGTTTCGTACCCTACCATAATCTCTTCGTTCGTTCTCCGCTATTAGTGACTTTGGAGTGACTCTTTGTTGCATGTTGAGGGATAGTTATGTGATCCAATTATGCTATTATTGTTGAGAGGACTTACACTAGCGAAAGTATGAACCCTAGGCCTTATTTCCTAGCATTGCAATACCATTTACGCTCACTTTTATCATTAGTTACTTTGTTGTTTTTATAATTTCAGATTACAAATACCCATATCTACTATCCATATACCACGTGTATCACCATCTCTTCGCCGAACTAGTGCACCAATACAAATTACCATTGTATTGGGTGTGTTGGGGACACAAGAGACTCTTTGTTATTTGGTTGCAGGGTTGCTTGAGAGAGACCATCTTCATCCTACGCCTCCTATGGATTGATAAACCTTAGGTCATCCACTTGAGGGAAATTTGCTACTGTCCTACAAACCTCTGCACTTGGAGGCCCAACAACATCTACAAGAAGAAGGTTGTGTAGTAGAAATCAAGCTCTTTTCTGGCGCCGTTGCCGGGGAGGTTAGCGCTTGAAGGTATATCTTTAGATCTTGCAATCGAGTCTTTTAGTTTCTTGTTTTATCACTAGTTTAGTTTATAAAAGAAAACTACAAAAAAATGGAATTGAGTTTGTCTCATACGCTTCATCTTTTTAATATCTTTCGTGAGTATGATGGAAAGGATAATTGTGCTCAAGTGCTAGAAGAAATCTATAAAATATTTGGCACTAAATATTTGAATGATGAGCATGATTGCAATGATGTTAGTATGAATTCCTTGAATATCCATGATGCTAATGATATGCAAAGCCACAAGCTTGGGGAAGCTATGTTTGATGAAGATGATATTTTTTGTCCCCCAAGCTTTGATGAGCAAATTTATTATGATGAAAGCATGCCTCCTATCTATGATGATTATTGTGATGGCACGTATGCTTTAAAGAATAATGATAACCATGAAACTTGCCATTTTGATCTTAATTTTCAGTCACATGATAGTTATTTTGTTGAGTTTGCTCCCACTATTATTCATGAGAAGAATTTTGCTTGTGTGGAGAGTAGTAAATTTTCTATGCTTATAGACCATGAAAAGAATGCTTTAGGTGCTGGTTATATTGTTGAATTCATTCATGATGCTACTGAAAATTATTATTAGGGAGGAATATATGCTTGTAGGAATTGCAATAATATCAAGTTTCCTCTCTATGTGCTTAAATTTTTGAAGTTTTGCTTGCTTTACCTTCCTATGCAAGTTGATTCTTGTTACCACAAGTTGTTTGCTCACAAAATCCCTATGCATAGGAAGTGGGTTAGGCTTAAATGTTCTAGTCATATTCTTCATGATGCTCTCTTTATGTTACAATCCTTATCTTTTATGTGAGCATCATTGAAATCATCATGCCTAGCTAGGGGCATTAAACGATAGCGCTTGTTGGGAGGCAACCCAATTTTATTTTTGTTCCTTGCTTTTTGTTCCTTTTTAGTAATAAATAATTCATATAGCCTCTGTTTAGATGTGGTTTTATTTTTTTAATTAGTGTTTGTTCCAAGTAGAACCTTTGGGAAGACTTGGGGAAAGTCTTGTTGATCATGCTGTCAAAAACAGAAACTTTAGCGCTCACGAGAATTGCTGCCATTTTTATTTGGAGAGTGATATTTAGTTAATTCTTTTTTATTATGATTAATAGATAACTTCCTCAGGTCCAGCAATTTATTTGAGAATTTTATGAGTTCCATAAGTATACGTTTGATCCAGATTACTACAGACTGTTCTGTTTTTGACAGATTCTGTTTTTCGTGTGTTGTTTACTTATTTTGATGAATCTATGGCTAGTAAAATAGTTTATAAAACAAAGATAACTTGGAATACAGTAGGTTTAACACCAATATAAATAAAGAATGAGTTCATTACAGTACCTTGAAGTGGTGTTTTATTTTTTTATACTAAGCTTACGAGTTTTCTGTTAAGTTTTGTGTTGTGAAGTTTTCAAGTTTTGGGTAAGGATTCAATGGACTATGGAATAAGGAGTGTCAAGAGCCTAAGCTTGGGGATGCCCCGGAAGGCATCCCCTCTTTCGTCTTCGTTCATCGGTAACTTTACTTGGAGCTATATTTTTATTTGCCACATGATACGTGTTTTGCTTGGAGCGTCAATTTATTTTGTTAGAATCTGCTTGCTGTGATTTAGAACAATTTTTTGCATATTTTATTTCAATAAAAGTGGCATTGATAGACTTTATTATGCCTATTTTAGAAGTACACATGTTGCTGTTTAAAACAGAAAGTTTACCTCTGTTGCAATAATTCCCTAGAAAAGTCAGAATGTGATAAAATGTTGAAACCTTTTTCATATTAAGCTATGATAAATTTACTAGAGTGGGAATTTTCTTTCATAATTTTTGGAGCTAGGGAAGTATGGATGTTGCAGCATTCTTTACAAACTATCCTGTTTAGGAAGATTGCTGTTATGTTTGCATTGTTTGCATATGTTTACTTCTTTAATGATTCTATTTGAGGGTAGGACTACTAAATATGCAGAGGCATTTAGTATGCAATGTTGAATAATAATTTTAGTGATTTGCTACAGTAGAGTATGATAAGGTTTTTGCAATGGTTTATACTAACTTATCTCACGAGTCCTTGTTGAGTTTTGTGTGGATGAAGCTTTTGAGATTTAGGGAGACCGTGATATGAGAGGAATTAAGGAGACACAAAAGCTCAAGCTTGGGGATGCCCAAGGCATCCCAAGATAATACTTCAAGAAGTCTCAAGCATCTAAGCTTGGGGATGCCCCGGTTGGCATCCCGCCTTTCTTCTTCAACAACTGTCGGTTAGTTTCGATTGATCCTAAGTTTTTGCTTCTTCACATGATGTTTGCCATTCTTAGAATGTCGTTTTATTTTGCTTTGCTTGCTGTTTGAATAAAATACCAAGATCTGAAATTCTTAAATGTTAGAGAGTCTTCACATAGTTGCATAATTATTCAACTACTCATTGATCTTCACTTATATCTTTCGGAGTAGTTTGTCATTTGCTCTAGTGCTTCACTTATATCTTTTAGAGCATGGTGGTAGTTTTATTTTGAAGAGATAGATGAACTCTCATGCTTCACTTATATTATTTTTGAGAGTCTTAAATAGCATGGTAATTTGCTTAAAATCCTAATATGCTAGGTATACAAGATTAATAATAAAACTTTCTTATGAGTGTTTTGAATACTAAGAGAAGTTTGATGCTTGATGATTGTTTTGAGATATGGAGGTAATAATATCAAAGTCGTGCTAGTTGAGTAGTTGTGAAATTGAGAAATGCTTGTGTCGAAGTTTGCAAGTCCAGTAGCATGCATGTATGGTAAACGTTATGTAACAAATTTGAAACATGAGGTGTTATTTGATTGTCCTCCTTATGAGTGGCGGTCGGGGACGAGCGATGGTCTTTTCCTACCAATCTATCCCCCTAGGAGCATGCGCATAGTGCCGAGGTTTTTGATGACTTGTAGATTTTTGCAATAAGTATGTGAGTTCTTTATGACTAATGTTGAGTCCATGGATTATACACACTCTCACCCTTCCGTCCTTGCTAGCCTCTTCGGTACCATGCATTGCCCTTTCTCACATTGAGAGTTGGTGCAAACTTCGCCGGTGCATCCAAATCCCGTGATATGATACGCTCTGTCACACATAAACCTCCTTATATCTTCCTCAAAACAGCCACCATACCCACCTATTATGGCATTTCCATAGCCATTCCGAGATATATTTCCATGCAACTTTCCACCGTTCCGTTCATCATGACACATTCATCATTGTCATATTGCTTAGCATGATCATGTAGTTGCCATAGTATTTGTGGCAAAGCCACCGTTCACAATTCTTTCATACTTGTCACTCTTGATTCATTGCATATCCCGGTACACCGCCGGAGGCATCCATATAGAGTCATACTTTGTTCTAGTATCGAGTTGTAATCATTGAGATGTAAATAAATAGAAGTGTGATGATCATCATTCAATAGATCATTGTCCCAAAAAAAGAGAGAAAGGCCAAAGAAAAAAAAGAAGGCCCAAAAAAAGGGACAATGTTACTATCCTTTTACCACACTTGTGCTTCAAAGTAGCACCATAATCTTCATAGTAGAGAGTCTCTCATATCATCACTTTCATATACTAGTGGGAATTTTTCATTATAGAACTTGGCTTGTATATTCCAACAATGGGCCTCCTCAAGTGCCCTAGGTCTTCATGAGCAAGCAAGTTGGATGCACACCCACTAGTTTCTTTTGTTGAGATTTCATACATTTATAGCTCTAGTGCATCCGTTTCATGGCAATCCCTACTCCTTGCATTAACATCAATCGGTGGGCATCTCCATATCCCATTGATTAGCCTCGTTGATGTGAGACTTTCTCCTTTTTGTCTTCTCCACATAACCCCCCTCATTATATTCTATTCCACCCATAGTGCCATATCCATGGCTCGCGCTCATGTATTGCGTGAAAGTTTATGAGTTTGAGATTACTAAAGTATGAAACAATTGCTTGGCTTGTCATCAGGGTTGTGCATGATGAGAGCATTCTTGTGTGACGAAAATGGAGCATGACTAAACTATATGATTTTGTAGGGATGAACATTCTTTGGCCATGTTATTTTGAGAAGACATGATTGCTTAGTTAGTATGCTTGAAGTATTATCATTTTTATGTCAATATGAACTTTTGTCTTGAATCTTTCGGATCTGAATATTCATGCCACAATTAAGAAGAATTACATAGAAATTATGCCGAGTAGCACTCCACATCAAAAATTCTCCTTTTATCATTTACCTACTCGAGGACGAGCAGGAATTAAGCTTGGGGATGCTTGATACGTCTCCAACATATCTATAATTTTTGATTGCCCCATGCTATATTATCTACTGTTTTGGGCAATATTGGGCTTTATTATCCACTTTTATATTACTTTTGGGACTAACCTATTAACCGGAGGCCCAGCCCAGATTTGCTGTTTTATGCCTATTTCAGTGTTTCGAAGAAAAGGAATATCAAACGGAGTCGAAACGGAACAAAATCAATTGGAGAAGTTATTTTTGGAAGGAAACCTACCGGATAGACTTGGACCTTACGTCAGAAGATGAAGGAGGTGCTCACGAGGGTAGGGGCGCGCACACTACCTCGTGTCCCCCCCGTTCGGTCCACCGACGTACTCCTTTCACCCATATATACCTACGTATCGTAAAACTTCCAAGGAGCACAATAGATCGGGAGTTCCGCCGCCAGAAGCCTCCGTAGCCACCGAAAACCAATCTAGACCCGTTCCGGCACCCTGCCGGGGGGGGGGGCAATCCTTCTCCGGTGGCCATCTTCATCATCCCGGTGCTCTCCATGACGAGGAGGGAGTAGTTCTCCCTCGGGGCTAAGGGTATGTACCAGTAGCTATGTGTTTGATATCTCTATCTCTCTCGTGTTCTTGATTTGGCACGATCTTGATGTATCGCGAGCTTTGCTATTATAGTTGGATCCTATGATGTTTTCTCCCCCCTCTACTCTCTTGTAATGGATTGAGTTTCCCCTTTGAAGTTATGTTATCGGATTGAGTCTTTAAAGATTTGAGAACACTTGATGTATGTCTTGCCGTGGATATCTGTGGTGACAATGGGATATCACGTGATTCACTTGATGTATGTTTTGGTGATCAACTTGCGGGTTCTGCCCATGAACCTATGCATAGGGGTTGGCACACGTTTTCGTCGTGATTCTTTGGTAGAAACTTTGGGGTACTCTTTGAGGTCCTTTGTGTTGGCTGAATAGATGAATCTGAGATTGTGTGATGCATATCGTATAATCATACCCACAGATACTTGAGGTGACATTGGAGTATCTAGGTGACATTAGGGTTTTGGTTGATTTGTGTCTTAAGGTGTTATTCTAGTACGAACTCTAGGGCTGTTTGTGACACCTATAGGAATAGCCCAACGGATTGATTGGAAAGAATAACTTTGAGGTGGTTTCGTACCCTACCATAATCTCTTCGTTCGTTCTCTGCTCTTAGTGACTTTGGAGTGACTCTTTGTTGCATGTTGAGGGATAGTTATGTGATCCAATTATGCTATTATTATTGAGAGGACTTACACTAGCGAAAGTATGAACCCTAGGCCTTATTTCCTAGCATTGCAATACCGTTTACGCTCACTTTTATCATTAGTTACTTTGCTGTTTTTATAATTTCAAATTATAAATACCCATATCTACTATCCATATACCATTTGTATCACCATCTTTTCGCCGAACTAGTGCACCTATACAATTTACCATTGTATTGTGTGTGTGTTGGGGACACAAGAGACTCTTTGTTATTTGGTTGCAGGGTTGCTTGAGAGAGACCATCTTCATCCTACGCCTCATACGGATTGATAAACCTTAGGTCATCCACTTGTGGGAAATTTGCTACTGTCCTACAAACCTCTGCACTTGGAGGCCCAACAACGTCTACAAGAAGAAGGTTGTGTAGTAGACATCAGTCATATCATTGTAGTGCTTAGGCGAAGCCCTGCGTCGGTAACTTCATCATCACCGTCATCACGCCATCGTGCTGATGAAACTCTCCCTCGGCCTCAGCTAGATCAAAAGTACGAGGAACGTCACTGAGCTGAATGTGTGCAGATCGCGTAGGTGCCGTGCGTTCGGTACTTGATCGGTTGGATCGCGAAGACGTTTGACTACATCAACCGCGTTTCATAATGCTTCCGCTTTCGGTCTGCGAGGGTACGTAGACATACTCTCCCCTCTTGTAGCTATGCATCTCTTAGATAGATCTTGCGTGATCGTAGGCATATTTTGAAATACTGCGTTCCCCAACAGTGGCATCCGAGCCAGGTCTATGCGTAGATGTTATATGCACGAGTAGAACACAAAGGAGTTGTGGGCGTGGGTATATACATATTGCTTGCCGTCACTAGTTGTTTCTTGATTCGACAGTATTGTTGGATGAAGCGGCCCAGACAGACATTACATGACTGCGTACATGAGACTAGTTCTACCGATGTGCTTTGCACACAGGTGGCTGGCGGGTATCTGTTTCTCCAACTTTAGTTGAATCGGATTCAATGAACAGGGTTCTTTCTGAAGATCAAAAAGCAATCACTACACCACGTTGCGGTTTTTATGCCGTAGGTAAGAACAGTTCTTGCTAAGCCCATAGCAGCCACGTAAAACTTGCAACAACAAAGTAGAGGACGTCTAACTTGTTTTTGCAGGGCATGTTGTGATGTGATATGGTCAAGACGTGATGAGATATAAATTGTTGTATGAGATGATCATGTTTTGTTAAAGTTGTCGGCAACTGGCAGGAGCCTTATGGTTGTCTCTTTATTGCATAAGATGCAAGCGCCATATAATTGCTTTACTTTATCGCTATGCGATAGCAATGGTTGCAAAAGCAATAGTTGGCAAGACGACCATGTGACGTCACGTTGATAAAGATCAAGATGATGGAGATCATGGTGTCATGCCGGTGACGATGGAGATCATGACGGTACTTTGGAGATGGAGATCAAAGGCACAAGATGATGATGGCCATATCATGTCACATATTTTGATCGCATGTGATGTATCCTTTATGCATCTTATTTTGCTTAGTACGAAGGTAGCATTATGAGATGAACCCTTACTAAAATTTCAAGGTATAAGTGTTCTCTCTGAGTATGCAACATTGCGACAGTTCTTCATGCCGAGACACCAAGTGATGATCGGGTGTGATAAGCTCTACGTTCACATACAACGGGTGCAAGCCAGTTTTGCACATGCAGAATACTCGGGTTAAACTTGACGAGCCTAGCATATGCAGATATGGCCTCGGAACACTGAGACCGAAAGGTCAAACGTGAATCGTATAGTAGATATGATCAACATAGTGATGTTCACCATTGAAAACTACTCCATCTCACGTGATGATCGGACATGGTTTAGTTGATTTGGATCACGTGATCATTTAGATGACTAGAGGGATGTCTATGTAAGTGGGAGTTCTTAAGTAATATGATTAACTGAACTTTAATTTATCATGAACTTAGTCCTGATAGTATTTGCATATATATGTTGTATATCAATTGCTCACGTATAGCTTCCCTGTTTATTTTTTATATGTTCCTAGAGAAAGCTAAGTTGAAAGATGATAGTAGCAATGATGCGGACTAGGTGCGTGATCTGAGGATTATCCTCATTGCTGCACAGAAGAATTATGTCCTTGATGCACTGCTAGGTTACGGACCTATTGCAGGAGCAGATGTAGACGTTATGAATGTTTGGGAAAGCTCGGTATGATGACTACTTGATAGTTTAGTGCACCATGCTTTACGGCTTAGAACCGGGACTTCAAAAATGTTTTGAACGCCACGGAGCATATAAGATGTTCCAAGAGCTGAATTTGTATTTCAGACTCATGCCCGAGTCGAGAGGTATGAGACCTCTGACAAGTATTTTGCCTACAAGCTGGAGGAGAATAGCGAGCATGTGCTCAAAATGTCTAAGTACTACAATCGCTTGAATCAAGTGGGAGTTAATCTTCCAGATAAGATAGTGATTGACAGAGTTCTCTAGTCACTATCACCAGGTTACTAGAACTTCGTGATGAACTATAAAATGTAAGGGATGACGAAAATGATTCCCGAGCTCTTCGCAATGCTGAAATCTACGGAGGTAGAAATCAAGAAAGAGCATCAAGTGTTGATGCTTAACTAGACCACTAGTTTCAAGAAAAGGGCAAAAGGAAGAAGGGGAACTTCAAGAAGAATAACAAGCAAGTTGCCACTCCCGGTGAGGGAGTCCTGGATTAGGGGGTGTTCGGATAGCTGGACTATACCTTCAGCCGGACTCCTGGACTATGAAGATGCAAGATTGAAGACTCCGTCCCGTGTCCGGAAGGGACTTTCCTTGGCGTGGAAGGCAAGCTTGGCGATACGGATATGAAGATCTCCTACCATTGTAACCGACTTTGTGTAACCCTAACCCTCTCCGATGTCTATATAAACCGGAGGGTTTTAGTCCGTAGGACAACGTACACATCAACAATCATACCATAGGCTAGCTTCTAGGGTTTAGCCTCCTCTATCTCGTGGTAGATCTACTCTTGTACTACCCATATCATCAATATTAATCAAGCATGACATAGGGTTTTACCTCCATCGAGACGGCCTGAACCTGGGTAAAACTTCGTGTCCCTTGTCTCCTGTTACCATCCGGCCTAGACGCACAGTTCGGGACCCCCTACCCGAGATCCGCCGGTTTTGACACCAACATTGGTGCTTTCATTGAGAGTTCCTCTATGTCGTCGCCGTTAGGCTTGATGGCTCCTACGATCATCAATAGCGATGCAGTCCAGGGTGAGACCTTCCTCCCCGGACAGATCTTCGTCTTCGGCGGCTTCGCACTGCGGGCCAATTCACTTGGCCATCTGGAGCAGATCGAAAGTTATGCCCCTGGCCGTCAGGTCAGATTTGGAAGTTTAAACTACGCGGCTGACATCCGCGGGGACTTGATCCTCGACGGATTCGAGCCACTGCCGAGCGCGCCGCACTGTCACGACGAGCATGATCTAGCTTTGCCGCCGAACAGTGCCCTGGAGGCCGCACCCGCATCGGCTTTGACCCTTAATTCGGAGTCAACTGCGCCGGTCGAGGATGGGTGGTTGGACGCCGCCTCGGGGGCTGCGATCCCAACTGCGATCGAGCCGAACACAAGCCCTGCACTCCGCGAGACTCGTGACTCCAAGGAGCCGGACTCCTCTCCGGACTCCGAACCCTCCGCGCCCCTGCCGATCGAATCCGATTGGGCGCCGATCATGGAGTTCATTGCCGCAGACATCTTTCAGCACTCGCCTTTCGGCGATATCCTGAAGTCACTGAAGTCTCTCTCTTTATCAGGAGAGCCCTGGCCGGACTATGGTCAGCAAGGTTGGGGTATGGATGATGAAGAAATTCAAATCCCACCCACCACCCACTTTGTAGCCAATATCAACGACTTAACCGACATGCTCGACTTCGACTTCGAAGATATCGGGTATGGATGCCGATGAAGGAGATGATGAAGAACCAGCGCCTACTAGGCCTTGGAAAGCCACCTCGTCATATGACATATACATGGTGGACACCCCAAAAGAGGGAGATGGCGATGGAACAACGGAGGATGACCCCTCCAAGAAACAGCCTAAGAGCCGGCGTCAGCGGCGCCGCTCAAAATCCCGCCAAAACAAACAAGGTGATTCCAGCACGAGAGATAATAATACTTCGGAAAGCACTGAAGAAAACCCCCTCCAGCAAGATCTAGCAAAGGAGGATGGAGAAACCAGCCCTCATGAGAGAGCGGTAGACAGAGAGGTCGAGGACGATGATTATATGCCTCCCTCCGAAGACAAGGCAAGCGTCGACGACGATGAATTCGTCGTGCCAGAGGATCCCGTCGAGCAAAAGCGTTTTCAACGCAGGCTTACGGCCATGGCAAGAAGCCTCAAGAAAAAACAGCAACAGCTTAGAGCTGATCAAGATTTGCTAGTCGACAGATGGACTGAAGTCCTTGCGGCCGAAGAGCATAAACTCGAACGCCCCTCCAAGAGCTACCCAAAGCGCAGGTTGCTACCCCGATTAGAGGAGGAAGCACTTGATGCGGCCGACTGGCCACCTCGTGGTCACGACAGAGAGGCCTCTGGGCCCTCCACTCAAGCCGCACCCCGTACCAAGGCACGAGAATATGCGCCGGACTTACGAGACATGTTGGAGGACAAGGCAAGGAAAACAAGATCGATCTACGGATCGCGTGGGCGCCCCACGGCTCGAGACGGTAACTGTCACGCCGGCCACAAATTCGGCGGGGCCGAACACAGTAGACAAGGCTCATTGGAGCTACGTCACAATATAGCCCAGTACAGAGGCGCCGCACACCCACTCTGCTTTATAGACGAAATAATGGATCATCAAATCCCCGAGGGTTTCAAACCCGTAAACATCGAATCATATGATGGCACAACAGATCCTGCGGTATGGATCGAGGATTATCTCCTTCATATCCACATGGCCCGCGGCGATGATTTCCACGCCATCAAATACCTCCCACTCAAGCTTAAAGGACCAGCTCGGCATTGGCTTAACAGCTTGCCAACATGATCAGTCAGTTGTTGGGAGGACCTGGAAGCCACATTCCTCGACAATTTCCAGGGCACTTATGTGCGACCCCAGACGCCGATGACCTAAGTAACGTAATTCAGCAGCCAGAGGAATCGGCCATGCAATTCTGGACACGGTTCCTAATAAAGAAAAATCAAATAGTCGACTGTCCAGACGCTGAGGCCCTAGCAGCCTTCAAACACAATATCCGTGACGAGTGGCTGGCCCGGCACCTTGGACAGGAAAAGCCGAAATCTATGGCAGCACTCACGACACTCATGACCCGCTTTTGCGCGGGAGAAGACAGCTGGCTTGCTCGTAGCAACAATATGACCAAGAACCCTGGTAATTCGGACACCAGGGACAGTAGTGGCAGGTCGCGTCGCAACAAGCAGAAGCGCCACATTAACGGCGACAATGCTGAGGATACGGCAGTTAATGCCGGATTCAGAGGCTCTAAATCTGGTCAACGGAAAAAGCCATTCAAAAGGAATCCTAGGGACCCGTCCAGTTTGGACCGAATACTCGACCGCTCGTGCCAGATACATGGCACCCCCGAAAAGCCAGCCAATCACACCAATAGGGATTGTTGGGTGTTCAAGCAGGCAGACAAGTTAAACGCTGAAAATGAAGACAAGGGGCTGCATAGAGATGACGACGAGGAGCCCCGTCCGCTGAACAATAGTGGACAGAAGGGTTTTCCTCCACAAGTACGGATGGTGAACATGATATACGCAACCCATGTCCCCGAAAGGGAGCGGAAGCGCGCGTTAAGGGACGTATACGCGGTAGAGCCAGTCACCCCAAAGTTCAACCCATGGTCCTCCTGCCCGATCACCTTTGATCGAAGGGATCATCCCACTAGCATCCGTCATGGCGGATTCGCCGCATTGGTTCTAGACCCAATTATTGACGGATTTCATCTCACTAGAGTCCTTATGGACGGCGGCAGCAGCCTGAACCTGCTTTACCAAGATACAGTGCGGAAAATGGGCATAGATCCCTCGAGGATTAAGCCCACCAAAACGACCTTTAAAGGCGTAATACCAGGTGTAGAGGCCAACTGTACAGGCTCAGTCACACTTGAAGTGGTCTTCGGATCTCCGGATAATTTCCGAAGCGAGGAGTTAATCTTCGACATAGTCCCGTTTCGTAGTGGTTATCACGCACTGCTCGGGCGAACCGCATTCGCTAAGTTCAATGCGGTACCGCATTACGCATACCTTAAGCTCAAGATGTCAGGTCCTCGAGTTGTAATTACGGTCAATGGAAACACAGAACGCTCCCTCGGAATGGAGGAGCACACGATGGTCCTTGCAGTGGAAGTACAAAGCAGCCTCTCGAGGCAGTTCTCCAGTCCGGCCACTAAACGACCGGACACCGTCAAGCGCACCCGGAGTAACCTACAACAAGACCTCCTGGCACGATCCGAGCAGGCGTAGCAATGCGGCCCCAACCCCAACCCTTGCAAAAAGGCGACGCTAGTACTTCGCGTACATAAATACGCTCTAGAGATACCATGGGCATAGGGGGAGGGGCACCATCACGGCACGCCCAAAACACGGCTTACACCGTACCAGGGGCTGCTGATTTTTTATTTTTCTCTTACTTTCAGGACTCCATCCTTCGGAAGGCCTGTTCGGCAGTTCAATTGCCGCACAAATGATGCAAGAACCAGGGAAGCAGACAAGCCACGCCGCATTATGGAACTCCCAGGTGGTCTCTATCACGAGCAGTATACCCGTTCCGCATACTATTCCGTAGCTTGCCCCTGGAGCGGACATGTTAACTAGTCCAACCTTCTACTTATCGCATTACTTGTATTGTTCCGCCTTGATCGCACCCCTTTTTAATAAACAATGCATAGCTTTTGTCTATTTTTGCATTACCTTTTTTCTTTATATATGTTCCTTAACGACATGCTGCACCCGTGCACGTTGGTACGGCCAAAATACGCCAGGGGCTTTAGTACCCCCCAATATGGTGTAAGAAGTCCGAACACTTTAACAAGTGCGGCACCCCGAACTTATAGCATTATATGCATCGGCTCCGAATCATGTCTTGGGTCAATAGTTGGGTTTGCCCGGCTCCTATGTTTTGGTGCCTTACGTTCCGCTATATCGGCTAAGGTAGCACTAGGAGAACCACTGCGATCGTGCTCCAGTTGAGCTGGGTCGAGCACCTCAGTGGAGAAAGCTAAAACTGACTGTCATGATGAAGCTAGAGCTGGTCGCTGTTCGAGAGGTTTTTTCGAGTCCCTAAAGACTTATGCCGCTTAGGGCGAGGAGCCGACCCTGTCCGGCCAAGGCGTGGATAGCGCCCCGAACTCGGTCTTCCGAATACCAGGGGCTTCGCCAAAATTTAAAATTATAGAATTCTATGGCTAAGTGAGAGTGTTCACGCATTATAGCCCGATTGCCTTGTTCGTTGGGCTGAGCGCCTCCCTCGAAGGACCCAAACATGGGAAAAAGAGCGCTTAGGTTTATCCCCGAACACCCCAGCACTAGCGGCACGGGGGCAGAAGCCGATGACTCGCCATCTCTCAGAATTGATAAACAGCCGCACAGAAGGTAATATTTTAAATTCCAACAGCATTGCTTAGCGCATATAAACAAGTTTTCAGCGCACAGGACAAAACGAGCAAGTTTCACTCAAAAATTACATCCCTAGAACATTCATCCGCCACAAGGCAGGCACCCTTCAGAACATCCTTATAGTAATTCTCAGGCTTGCGATGCTCTTTCCCCGGCGGTGGCCCGTCCTTCACAAGCTTCTCAGCATCCAGCTTGCCCCAGTGCACCTTACCACAGGCAAGGGCCCTACGGGCACCCTCAATGCAGACGAAGCGCTTGATGACTTCGAGCCTTGGACAGGCCTCCACCAGCCGCCGCACCAGCCCGAAATAGCTCCCAGGCAGAGCCCCTCCAGGCCACAACCGAACAATGAGGCCCTTCATGGCCTGTTCGGCCGCCTTGTGGAGCTCGACCAGTTGCTTCAGCTAGTCGCTCAGGAGCACGGGGTGTCCGGCCTCAGCGTACCGAGACCAGAACACCTTCTCTGTCGAGCTGCCCTCCTCGGCTCGATAGAATGCGGCGGCATCGGACACACTCCGGGGAAGATCTGCGAACGCTCCTGGAGAGCTCCGGATTCGGGTAAGTAACAAGTAACTCACGTTTATGTGTTTGCTTTGCATAAAGAATGCCTTACCCACCGCTATCTTCTTCACCTCATCCAACTCCTGGAGGGTCTTCTGGGATTCGGCCTTGGCAGATTTGGCCTTTTCAATAGCCACCGCGAGCTCGGACGCTTGCGTCTTTGAGTCAAGCTCCAAACTCTCATGTTTTTCCATGACAGCCTGGAGCTCTTGCCGCACCTTGCCAACCTCGGCCTCATACTTCTCCCGCTCGGTGCGCTCCGAGGCCGCCCTCTTCTCGGCCTCGACCAGCGCTTGCTTAAGGGTCGCCACTTCAGACGTGGCCCCTAAAATAGCCACGATAATCCTGTCATTCTTTGCAATTGCACCTTTTTATATATATATATTTAAAAACAAGGTATTTCTTACCTTCATTATCCTCGAGCTGCTTCTTGGCACGCTCGAGCTCTTGCTCGGACCGCTCGAGGTTCTGCTTTAGCGTGTCCACTTCCACAGTCAGTCGGCGGACGCAGGTAGGGAAGCCTGCATATGCATATTGACTCATTTTTGTTAGACTCCTGCGAATTCTATTTGATCCTCTATTCGGCTTTTCTTCCCGAACACCAAATAGAGCATCAGGGGCTACTGTCTATGCGGTACTATTATTTACACATTCTTTACTTACCTCAAAGCCTGTCAAAAGGCTAGTACAAGCTTCAGTCAGTCCGCTCTTGGCGGACTGAACCTTCTGGACCACCGCACTCATAATAGCGCGGTGCTCCTCGTTGATGGAGGCGCCCTGGAGCGCCTCCAACATATTGTCCGGCGCCTCCGGTTGGACGGGGGCCACCGGCACGGCGGACTTGCTCCTCTTGGAAGGAGGTCCCCCGCCGAACTCTAGAACCTCTGAAGTTTCCGGAGCGGTGTCCGGCCTAGAGCCGGACTTGGAGCCCCGGGAGGTTTCATCCCCTTTACTCCTGGAGTCCGGGAGGTCGCCTTGCGGCGCCTCCAGGACCACCTCCTCCCGGCTTGGAACCTGTTGGGACAACACTTCGGTGTCGTCCGTTGGGCGGGAGGAGGAAGCCGTTGGAAGCGAGTTCACATCCGACAAGTCCAGTGAGCCGCTCGACGACGCGTCAAGCCGGTCTTTGGGTGGGCTGCATAAACATATTCGACGTAAGGGAAAGCTGTGCAATAAACGAATACTATGAATTACCCTGGTATCCAGAAACTTACGATTTTGCCAGGGGCTTGGCCCTGGGCTGCCACTCCTCTCTGCCGCCGTCGGCGTCGGTGGAGCAGTCCGGAGGAAGGGGTTTCCCCTTCTTGGACCCTCCGGCCTCCCCCAAGAGGGCGGCCTTCCTTTTCTTCTCTCCCCCCGCTGGAGGGGGAGAGGTCTCTTCTTCTTTCTCCTCGTCTTCACGGGAGGAATGCGCCTCGGAACCGTCGGATGATGGATCCGATGCCTCCTGGCGCCGGGCACTTTTTCGAGTCCCCACGGCCTTTTTTGCGGCCTTCTTCTCGGGTACCACATAGGGTGCCAGAACCAGCAGCTTCGCCAAGCGAGTATCCGCTGGGCCTTTGGGCAAAGGAGCCGGACAGTTGATCTGTCCGGATGTCACCTGCCAATCCTGTCAAAGGTAAGGGAGTTTAGATCCCGCATGGAGTCAAACTATGAAAAACTGATACCCTGTAAAAGGAAAAAACAGCTTACCGCGAGAGCATGACGCTGTGCACTGAATCCGCGATCCTCGGTAGCGGATGCGGGATCCTCGGCGCCCTTGAAAAGCACCTTCCAGGCATCTTCGTATGTCATGTCGAAGAGCCTGCTCAGGGTTTGGTGCCGCGCCGGGTCGAACTCCCACAGGTTGAAAGCCCGTTGTTGACACGGGAGGATCAAGCGGATGAGCATAACCTGGACTAAGTTGACAAGTTTGAGCTTCTTGTCCACCAGGGTTTGGACGCATGTTTGGATCCGGTCAGCTCTCCCTTCTTACCCCACGACAGGCCCATCTCCTTCCAGGAGGTGAGCCGCGTAGGGGGTCCGGATCAAAACTCAGGGGGTGCGACCCATTCGGCGTCGCGCGGCTCGGTGATGTAAAACCACCCCGATTGCCACCCCTTCAGGGTCTCCACAAAGGAGCCCTCGAGCCAGAGGACGTTGGCCATCTTGCCCACCATGGCGCCTCTGCACTCCGCCTGGTTGCCACGCACCACCTTCGGCTTGACGTTGAAAGTCTTGAGCCATAGGCCGAAATGGGGGCGGATGCGGAGGAAGGCCTTGCACACGACGATAAACGCCGAGATGTTGAGGACGAAGTTCGGGGCCAGATCGTGGAAATCCAGGCCGTAGTAGAACATGAGCCCCCAGACAAATGGGTGAAGAGGGAAGCCTAGTCCGCGGAGGAAATGGGGGAGGAACACCACCCTCTCATGGGGCCTAGGGGTGGGGATGAGCTGCCCCTTTTCAGGGAGCCGGTACGCGATGTCGTTAGACAGGTATCCGGCCTTCCTCAGCTTTTTGATATGTCCCTCCGTGACGGAGGAGACCATCCACTTGCCTCCCGCTCCGGACATGGCTGGAGAAGGTTGAGGTGAGGAGTGCGGACTTGGGCGCTGGAGCTCGAGTGCGCAAGAATGGATAGGCGAAGGAGGAAGAAGGCGTAGGTGAAAAGGTGGATCTTTATCCCCTTATATGGGTGGACGCAACTACATGTCCCCACCAGCCTGGTAAGACTCGCTTATCTCCAAGCGCCGTAATCAATGGCGTGGTTGGGTTACCCATGCCCGTATTGATGAGAATCCCGGGATAAGGGGACACGATCTCTGCTTTAACAAGACGTGCCAAGGAAACCGCCTCGCATGACGCGCTGAGGTGGGGTAATGAAATGACTCGGATAAAGGCTTGGCCGCGGTGTGACACGCTACGGAATACGTCAACAGATTAGAATGGTGTAAATATTATTCTCTCTATGGCAATATGTGGAAACTTATTTTGCAAAGCCGGACACTATCTTTGTGTTCAAAATCTTCTATGAAGTACTTGGAGGAGGAACTCGCCTTGCAATGCCGAAGACAATCTGCGCGCCGGACTCGTTGTCATTGAAGCTTGGTTCAGGGGCTACTGAGGGAGTCCTGGATTAGGGGGTGTTCGGATAGCCGGACTATACCTTCAGCCGGACTCCTGGACTATGAAGATGCAAGACTGAAGACTCCGTCCCGTGTCCGGAAGGGACTTTCCTTGGCGTGGAAGGCAAGCTTGGCGATACGGATATGAAGATCTCCTACCATTGTAACCAACTTTGTGTAACCCTAACCCTCTCCGGTGTCTATATAAACTGGAGGGTTTTAGTCTGTAGGATAACGTACACATCAACAATCATACCATAGGCTAGCTTCTAGGGTTTAGCCTCCTCGATCTCGTGGTAGATCTACTCTTGTACTACCCATATCATCAATATTAATCAAGCAGGACGTAGGATTTTACCTCCATCGAGAGGGCCCGAACCTGGGTAAAACTTCGTGTCCCTTGTCTCCTGTTACCATCCGGCCAAGACGCACAGTTCGGGACCCCTACCCGAGATCCGCCGGTTTTGACACCAACACCAGGGAAGAAGCCCAAATCTGGACCTAAGCTTGAAACTGAGTGCTTCTACTACAAAGGGATTGATCATTGTAAGCGGAACTGCCCCAAGTATTTGGCAGATAAGAAGGATGGCAAGGTGAAAAGTATATTTGATATACATGTTATTGATGTGTACTTTACTAGTGTTCATAATAATCCAGGGTATTTGATACCGGTTTAGTTGCTATGATTAGTAACTCGAAACAGGAGTTACAAAATGAACAGAGAATAGTTGGGGGCAAAGTAACGATGTGTTTTGGAAGAGGTTCCAAGGTTGATAAGATCACCATCACATACTCCCTCTACCTTCAGGATTAGTGTTGAACCTAAATAAATGTTATTTGGTGTTTGCGTTGAGCATGAATATGATTGGATCATGTTTATTGCGATACAGTTATTCATTTAAGTTAGAGAATAATTGTTGTTCTGTTTACATGAATAAAACCTTCTATGGTCATACACCCAATGTAAATGGTTATTGAATCTTGATCGTAATGATACACATATTCATAAAATTGAAGCCAAAAGATGCAAAGTTAATAGTGATAGTGCAACTTATTTGTGGCACTGCCGTTTAGGTCATATTGGTGTAAAGCGCATGAAGAAACTCCATGCTGATGGGCTTTTGGAATCACTTAATGCTTGCGAACCATGCCTCATGGGCAAGATGACTAAAACTCCGTTCTCCGGAACAATGGAGCGAGCAACAAACTTGTTGGAAATAATACATACTGATGTATGCGGTCCGATGAGTGTTGATGCTCGCGGCGGGTATCATTATTTTCTTACCTTCACAGATGATTTGAGCAGATATGGGTATATCTACTTGATGAAACATAAGTCTGAAACATTTGAAAAGTTCAAAGAATTTCAGAGTGAAGTGGAAAGTCATCGTAACAAGAAAATTAAGTTTCTACGATCTGATCGTGGATGTGAATATTTGAGTTGCGAGTTTGGTCTTCATTTGAAACAATGCGGAATAGTTTCGCAACTCGCGCCACCTGGAACACCACAACATAATGGTGTGTCCGAACATCGTAACCGCACTTTATTAGATATGGTGCGATCTATGATGTCTCCTACTGAGTTACCGCTATCGTTTTGGGGTTATGCTTTAGAGACGGCTGCATTAATGTTAAATAGGGCACCATCGAAATCTGTTGAGATGACACCTTATGAACTGTGGTTTGGCAAGAAACCCAAGTTGTCGTTTCTTAAAGTTTGGGACTGCGATGCTTATGTGAAAAAAGCTTCAACCTAATAAGCTTGAACCCAAATCAGAGAAATGTGTCTTAATAGGAAACCCAAAGGAGACTATTGGGTATACCTTCTATCACAGATCGAAAGGCAAGATATTCGTTGCTAAGAATGGACCCTTTCTAGAGAAGGAGTTTCTCTCGAAAGAAGTGAGTGGGAGGAAAGTATAACTTGATGAGGTAACTGTACCTGCTCCCTAATTGGAAAGTAGTTCATCACATAAATCAGTTCCAATGATTCCTACACCAGTAAGTGATGAAGCTAATGATGATGATCATGAAACTTCTGATCAAGTTACTACCGGACCTCGTAGGTCAACAAGAGTAAGATCCACACCAGAGTGATATGGTAATCCTGTTCTGGAAGTCATGTTACTTGACCATGACGAACCTACGAACTATGAGGAAGCGATGATGAGCCCAGATTCCGCAAAATGGCTTGAGGCCATGAAATCTGAGATGGATCCATGTATGAGAACAAAGTGTGGACTTTGGTGGACTTTCCCGATGATCGGCAAACCATAGAGAATAAATGGATCTTCAAGAAGAAGACTGACACTGACGGTAATATTACTGTCTACAAAGCTCGACTTGTTGCGAAAGGTTTTCGACAAGTTCAAAGAGTTGACTACAATGAGACCTTCTCACCCGTAGCAATGCTTAAGTCCGTCCGAATCCTGTTAGCAATTGCCGCATTGTATGATTATGAAATTTGGCAAATGGATATCAAAACTGCATTCCTTAATGGATATCCTAAAGAAGAGTTGTATATGATGCAACCGGAAGGTTTTGTTGATCCAAAAGGTGCTAACAAAGTGTGCAAGCTCCAGTGATCCATTTATGGACTGGTGCAAGCCTCTCGGAGTTGGAATATACGCTTTGATAGTGTAATCAAAGCATATGGTTTTATACCGAGTTTTGGAGAAGCTTGTATTTACAAGAAAGTGAGTGGGAGCTCTGTAGCATTTCTGACATTATATGTGGATGACATATTGTTGATTGGAAATGATACTGAATTTTTGAATAGCATAAAAGGATACTTGAATACGAATTTTTCAATGAAAGACCTTGGCGAAGCTGCTTATATATTGGGCATCAAGATCTATAGAGATAGATCAAGACACTTAATTGGACTTTCACAAAGCACATACCTTGATAAAGTTTTGAAGAAGTTTAAAATAGATCAAGCAAAGAAAGGGTTCTTGCCTGTGTTACAAGGTGTGAAGTTGAGTCAGACTCAATGCCCGACCACTGCAGAAGATAGAGAGAAAGTGAAAAGTCATTCCCTATGCCTCAGTCATAGGTTCTATAAAGTATGCTATGTTGTGTACCAGACCTATTGTGTACCTCACCATGAGTTTGGCAAGAGGGTACAATAGTGATCCAAGAGTGGATCACTGAACAACGGTCAAAATTATCCTTAGTGGAATAAGGAAACGTTTCTCGGTTACAGAGGTGACAAAGAGTTTGTCGTAAAGAGTTACATCGATGCAAGCTTTGACACCGATCTGGATGAGTCTAAGTCTCGATCTAGATACATATTGAAAGTGGGAGCGATTAGTTAGAGTAGCTCCGTGCAAACCATTGTAGACATAGAATTTTTTTCAAAATACATACAGCTCTGAATGTGGCAGGCCCGTTGACTAAACTTCTCTCACAAGCAAAACATGATCACTCTTTGGGTGTTAATCACATAGGGATGTTAACTAGATTATTGACTCTAGTAAACCCTTTGGGTATTAGTCACATGGAGATGTGAACTAATCACATAAAGATGTGAACTATTGGTGTTAAATCACATGGCGATGTGAACTAGACTATTGACTCTAGTGCAAGTGGGAGAATGAAGGAAATATGCCCTAGAGACAATAATAAAGTTGTTATTTATATTTCCTTATATCATGATAAATGTTTATTATTCATGCTAGAATTGTATTAACCGGAAACTTAGTACATGTGTGAATACATAGATAAAACAGAGTGTCCCTAGTATGCCTCTACTTGACTAGCTCGTTAATCAAATATGGTTAAGTTTCCTGACCATAGCCATGTGTTGTCATTTGATGAACGGGATCACATCATTAGAGAATGATGTGATGGAAAAGACCCATCCGTTAGCTTAGCATAAATGATCGTTTAGTTTGTTGCTATTGCTTTCGTCATAACTTATACATGTTCCTATGACTAGGAGATTATGCAACTCCCGAATAGCGGAGGAACACTTAGTGTGCTATCAAATGTCGCAATGTAACTGGGTGACTATAAATATGCTCTACAGGTGTCTCCAATGGTGTTTGTTGAGTTGGCATATATCGAGATTATGATTTGTCACTCCATGTATCGGGGAGGTATCTCTGGGCCCTTCGGTAATGCACATCACTATAAGCCTTGCAAGCAATGTGACTAATGAGTTAGTTACAAGATATTGCATTACAGAACGGGTAAAGAGACTTTCCGGTAACGAGATTGAACTAGGTATTGAGATACCGACGATTGAATCTCGGGCAAGCACTATTGCAGGATGCTGCTAATGCGACACTACAATGAGAGACCCTTCGAGAAACTGTGTGCGATACCATAATCGCAAACGGTGCTGTATGAAAGCCGTCAGAAATGTATAAAACGTTTGTGATGACGGATGGATGAAACACGGTTCAGGTTTTAGCTGCGTGTGCGATGAAGGGCATATGGTTCAGTTCAATTAACTGTTTGCGTTGAGGAGGAACAAAAGAAACGGGCAGCCAGATGAAGGCGTGTGCGATACACATCATACGGTTCACTCGGATGAACTGTTTGTGATTAGGCAACACAAAAGAAACGTGTAGCCAGATGAAGGTGTGTGCGATATACATCATACGGATCACTCGGATGAACTGTTTGTGATTAGGAAACACAAAAGAAAAGGCCAGCCAGATCAAGGTGTGTGGGATATACGGCATGCGGTTCACTCGGATGAACTGTTTGCGTTGACACAAGAGTACAGAAATGGTTCAACTTAACAAGCGTGTGTGTTGTGCGATGGGATTTTATGCGTTTCACTCGGCCCTTGTTGTCAGTGTGTGACCTCTGTGGCAACCGTTCGTTCCCCAGGCGCCTCTTCGTGTACCTGATACGTCTCCAACGTATCTATAATTTTTGATTGTTCCATGCTATTATATTATCAACTTTGGATGTTTTATATGCATTTATATGCTATTTTATATGATTTTTGGGACTAACCTATTAACCTAGAGCCCAGTGCCAGTTTCTGTTTTTTCCTTGTTTTAGAGTATCACAGAAAAGGAAAATCAAACGGAGTCCAATTGATCTAAAACTTCACGGAACTTATTTTTGGACCAGAAGAAGCCCACGGAGTATCGGAGATGGATCAGAAGAGTCCCGGGCTCCCCACGAGGGTGGGCGGCACTCCCACCCCCTGGGCGCGCCCCCTGCCTCGTGAACAGCCCGAAGATCCACCGACGTACTTCTTCCTCCTATATATATCCATATACCCTAAAAACTTCGGGGAGCACAATAGATCGGGAGTTCCGCCGCCAGAAGCCTCCGTAGCCACCGAAAACCAATCTAGACCCGTTCT
>NC_041392.1:677460860-677472372 GCF_002162155.2 Triticum dicoccoides
GGCCATCTTCATCATCCCGACGCTCTCCATGACGAGGAGGGAGTAGTCCACCCTCGAGGCTGAGGGTATGTACCAGTAGCTATGTGTTTGATCTCTCTCTCTCTCTCTCTCTCTCTCTCGTGTTCTTGAGGTGATACGATCTTTATGTATTGTGAGCTTTGCTATTATAGTTGGATCTTATGATGTTTCTTCCCCCTCTACTCTCTTGTAATGTATTGAGTTTTCCCTTTGAAGTTATCTTATCGGATTGAGTCTTTAAGGATTTGAGAACACTTGATGTATGTCTTGCGTGGGATACCCGTGGTGACAATGGGGTATTCTATTGATCCACTTGATGTATGGTTTCGTGATCAACTTGCGGGTTCCACCCATGAACCTATACATAGGGGTTGGCAAACGTTTTCGTCTTGACTCTCCGGTAGAATCTTTGGGGCACTCTTCGAAGTTCTTTCTGTTGGTTTCAATAGATTAATCTGAGATTGTGTGATGCATATCGTATAATCATACCCACAGATACTTGAGGTGACATTGGAGTATCTAGGTGACATTAGGGTTTTGGTTGATTTGTGTATTAAGGTGAGATCGAACGGAAAGAATAGCTTTATGTTGTTTTACTACGGACTCTTGAATAGATCGATCAGAAAGGATAACGTTGAGGTGGTTTCACACCCTACCATAATCTCTTCGTTTTTTCTCCGCTATTAGTGACTTTGGACTGACTCTTTGTTGCATGTTGAGGGATAGTTATATAATCCAATTATGTTATTATTGTTGATGGAACTTGCACTAGTGAAAGTATGAACCCTAGGCCTTGTTTCAACACATTGCAATACCGCTTGTGCTCACTTTTATCATTAGTTACCTTGCTGTTTTTATATTTTCAGATTACAAAAACCTTTATATATCATCCATATTGCACTTGTATCACCATCTCTTCGCCGAACTAGTGCACCTATACAATTTACCATTGTATTGGGTGTGTTGGGGACACAAGAGACTCTTTGTTATTTGGTTGTAGGGTTGTTTGAGAGAGACCATCTTCATCCTACGCCTCCTACGGATTGATAAACTTAGGTCATCCACTTGAGGGAAATTTGCTACTATCCTATAAACCTCTGCACTTCGAGGCCCAACAACGTCTACAAGAAGAAGGTTGTGTAGTAGACATCAAGCTATTTTCCGGCGCCGTTGCCGGGGAGGTTAGCGTTTGAAGGTATATCTTTAGATCTTGCAATCGAATCTTTTTGTTTCTTGGTTTAGCACTAGTTTAGTTTATAAAAGAAAACTACAAAAAAAATATGGAATTGAGTTTGCCTCATACGCTTCATCTTTTTAATATCTTTCGTGAGAATGATGGAAAAGAAAATTGTGCTCAAGTGCTAGAAGAAGAAGTCTATAAAATGTTTGGCACTAAGGGGCTGTTTGGTTCTAGGACTAGTATTGCCACACTTCGCCACAAATTTTTGCCAAACTTGCCTAAGGTTAGTTCATCAAAATGAGAGCCACAAGTTGGCAAGCCTAAGGGAATCTTGCCACACTTTTTGTGTGTATGCCATGTGGGGCTCAAGTGTGGCTTGGCTAAGGTGTGGCTTGAACCAAACACTCATCTAAGTTGGTCAAACTTGCCTAAACTTAGGTGTGGCAATCTTTAGCAAAGTTAGTCATGAACCAAACAGCCCCTAAATCTTTGAATGATGAGCATGATTGCAATGTTGTTAGTATAAATTCCTTGAATATTCGTGATGCTAATGATATGCAAAGCCACAAGCTTTGGGAAGCTATGTTTGATGAAGATGATATTTTGTGTCCCCCAAGTTTTGATGAGCAAATTTATTATGATGAAAGCATGGCTCCTATTTATGATGATTATATTGATGAAAGTGGATTTGGAGAGGTCATGACTTTATTTTGTGATGAATCCACTATTTCGGAAGAGGTTCCAATTGATTATGAGAACAAAGTTGCTATCTATGATGATTATTGTGATGACTTGTATGCTATAAAGAATAATGATATCCATGAAACTTGTCATCTTGATTTTAGTTTTCAATTGGATTATGTCTCACATGATAATTATTTTGTTAAGTTTGCTCCCACTATTATTCATGAGAAGAATTTTGCTTATGTGGAGAGCAATAAAATCTCTATGCTTGTAGATCATGAAAAGAATGCTTTAGGTGCTGGTTATATTGTTGAATTCATTCATGATGCTACTGAAAATTACTACGAGGGAGGAACATATGCTTGTAGGAATTGCAATAATATCAAGTTTCCTCTCTATGTGCTTAAAGTTATGAAGTTATGCTTGTTTTGCCTTCCTATGCTAGTTGATTATTGTTCCCATAAGTTGTTTATTCACAAAATCCCTATGCATAGGAAGTGGGTTAGACTTAAATGTGCTAGTCAGATTCTTCATGATGCTCTCTTTATGTTTCAACTCTTATCTTTTATGTGAGCATCATTGAAATCATCATGCCTAGCTAGGGGCGTTAAACGATAGCGCTTGTTGGGAGGCAACCCAATTTTATTTTTGTTCTTTGCTTCTTGTTCCTGTTTAGTAATAAATAATCCGTATAGCCTCTGTTTAGATGTGGTTTTATGCTTTTACTTAGTGTTTGTGCCAAGTAGAACCTTTGGGAAGACTTGGGTGAAGTCTTTTTGATCTTGCTGTAAAAAAAACAGAAACTTTAGCGCTCACGATATTTGCTGCCATTTTTTACTGGAGAGTTATATTTAGTTAATTATTTTTGAAGATGATTAATAGATAAATTCCTCACGTCCAGCAATTTATTTTAGAATTTTTGGGATTCCAGAAGTATACGTTTGAACCAGATTACTACAGACTGTTCTGTTTTTGACAGATTCTGTTTTATATGTGTTGTTTGCTTATTTTGATGAATCTATGAGTAGTATCGGAGGGTATGAACCATAGAGAAGTTGGAATACAGTAGATATTACACCAATATAAATTTAGAATGAGTTCACAACAGTAACTAAGTGGTGATTTATTTTCTTATACTAACGGAGCTTACGAGTTTTCTGTTAAGTTTTGTGTTGTGAAGTTTTCATGTTTTGGGTAAAGATTCGATGGACTATGGAATAAGGAGTGGCAAGAGCCTAAGCTTGGGGATGCCCAAGGCACCCCAAGGCAATATTCAAGGACAACCAAGAGCCTAAGCTTGGGGATGCCCCGGAAGGCATCCCCTCTTTCGTCTTTGTTCATCGGTAACTTTACTTGGAGCTATATTTTTATTCGCCACATGATATGTGTTTTGCTTGGAGCGGCATTTTATTTTACTAGGAAATGTGCCCGTGCGTTGCAACGGGAGAAACAAATTTTTTCATGTGCCTAGCGGTGACCCATCTATATTACCCCTTCTCCTCTTCACTATCGTCGCCAATGATAACCATGCTATCCACTTATTCACGATGAAAGTGTTCAATCCTATGGCAATAAGCACATACTCTGGAACGCCGCTTCGCGAGCCCTCCCTGCACCGACTTATAATTTTACTGACCTGTTAATTATGATGATGGTGAGCGTTATGCTTATGTCATCTTTACTTGATGCATGCATCATCCCTGCATTGTATGCAATTGTTCTTTTACTCACGGTGTGCAATATATAATAGAGAGAATTACCATAGGAAAATTTGTATCAAATAACAAAGGCCTTACACGATCAAAGCTTGATGGCAATGGTTGGCAATTAATTAAAAAAATCCACATATGGTTTCATACACCTTCTTCATCCTATCTAATCTAAATCATAAAATATCCACATCTGACCGCACTCTGGTACAAACAAAACACATCATGCAAGGTTAAAAATCAGGCTGCGGAGACATCTTAGAGACTTAAAAAAACTGAAAGTGAGAAAAGAAATTTTAAAAGGCTATTCAAAATACTAAAAACATAAGGCGTTATCACAGCCTATAGGGGCATCCTCCATACGGTGCAAGCCTTGGCGACGATTTCTCCAAGCTTAGCGTCCTTCTAGCTTTAGAGGCTGCCTCTAACAAATAAACATGTTAATTGGTTCCACCTATAAGAAACCTGTGCCTTGCAACCGGTATAAAATAAATTTCATGGTTTGTGTCGTATTCAAGTGTTTACCTAGTGCAAAAACTACAAATCCATCTGGATCGAAACAAAGACATATATTGGCTTCAAGTAATGCCGTGAGATAGCTGTATTTGCTCCTGATAGACTTCAAGTTTTACATAGATGATTAGTGGTGTGAGTAATTAGTCTGTGAATATATTCAAAAGAAAATGATCATGCACATAATTAGATGTGGCATTACCAAGAAACACAAAGCAACGTGAAGTCTTAGCTCAAATTAGTTACCCCTAATAAAAGGTTACCCTAAAAAAGGAATGCTAAAAAGTGCATGCCAGCCATACATTTTAATGCACGTAATGATCAAGGAACTTGAGTAGCTCTCAGGTGTGTTACATGTTTGCTAGTATAATTCTCTCGATGCGTAGTGTGGTCTGCACATATTCAGCAATGCATAGATCCAGTTGATTGTCATGTCCGTAGTTTAAGTGCATGGATTATGACCAGTGATTCCCTAATTGCGTCTTCATCTTCAAGTTTCACAAGCTCACTCGATCTCAATGTCATTGCTGCTAGCTCAATATTCACGTGGTCTTGTGCAACCCTGGCCCGGTAGACCGTACCTTGCCCAGCGGACCCTTTCTTCTTCGTGCCGTCGCGCCGTTGCCGGCCATAGCTGATAGCTCATTGCACATCCACAACCACCACCGCTGCCCTCTCTATAGCTCGTGCAGTGCGGCCGCATTGTCTACACGTTAGCATCACAACCACTGGCATGTCCACGCTCGACCTGCAGCTCTGCCGCCGCGTCGTCTATATGTATGTCTCGGCATCGTCTACTCATCTGTGTCACCATAGCCGGCACCATGTACTTCGCTGCAGACGAGCCGCAAATTAAAGTCAACTCAACCAGCTCTGTCCTAGCACCGTTGTTGGCGCTGCCAGGAATGCCGTGCACCTTCAATGCGAAGACATCTCACCGGTGCAGATCCATCTACGGAGATCCAAATACGGCTGGAGAGAAGCCAGCGGGCGGTGGTGTCGTACGCCGCTGTATGCCATGTGTTCTTTCCTCGACGGAGCAACCATCCTCTTGATATAGGCTGGCAATCACAAAATAGACATTCGCCAGCGGCTTGGTTTTGTTTGGCAAGTGAAAAATAGAGATATAGTCTGGCCGGCCGGCTACTTTGTTTAGTTTTAAGTTTCCTTTACATGTACGTCCCGATTTTCTTTGTGCGTATGGCTTCCTTTGTACGTAATAGTGTACTAAATAATAAAAATAGTTAAACAGGACGAAACAAAACATAACCAAACCAAGAATATCTATTTCTTTTAATAGTAGGTATAGATTTTGTTTTGCTTGCTGTTTGAATAAAATACCAAGATCTGAAATTCTTAAATGTTAGAGAGTCTTTATATAGTTGTATAATTATTCGACTACTCATTGATATTCACTTATATCTTTCGGAGTAGTTTTTCATTTGCTCTAGTGCTTCACTTATATCCTTTTAGAGCCCGACGTTGGTTTTATTTTGAAGAAATAGATGAACTCTTATGCTTCACTTATATTATTTTGAGAGTCTTTAGAACAGCATGGTAATTTGCTTTGGTTATGAATTTAGTCCTAATATGATGGGCATCCAAGATTGGTATAATAAAAACTTTCATATAAAGTGCATTGAATACTATGAGAAGTTTGATGCTTGATAATCGTTTTGAGATATGAAGATGGTGACACTAGAGTCATGGTAGTTGAGTGGTTATGAATTTGAGAAATACTTGTGTTACAGTTTGTGATTCCCGTAGCTTGCACGTATGGTGAACCGTTATGTGATGAAGTAAGAGCATGATTTATTTATTGATTGTCTTCCTTATGAGTGGCGGTCGGGGACGAGTGATGGTATTTTCCTACCAATCTATCCCCCTAGGAGCATGCGCGTAGTACTTTGTTTCGATAACTAATAGATTTTTGCAATAAGTATGTGAGTTCTTTATGACTAATGTTGAGTCCATGGATTATATGCACTCTCACCCTTCCACCATTGCTAGCCTCTCTAGTATCGCGCAAGTTTCGCCAGTACCATAAAACCACCATATACCTTCCTCAAAACAGCCACCATACCTACCTATTATGGCATTTCGATAGCCATTCCGAGATATATTGCCATGCAACTTTCCACCGTTCCGTTTGTTATGACACGCTTCATCATTGTCATATTGCTTTGCATGATCATGTAGTTGACATCGTATTTGTGGCAAAGCCACCGTTCATAATTCTTTCATACATGTCACTCATGAGTCATTGCACATCCCGGTACACCGCCGGAGGCATTCATATAGAGTCATATTTTGTTCTAAGTATCAAGTTGTAATTCTTGAGTTGTAAGTAAATAAAAGTGTGATGATCATCATTATTAGAGCATTGTCCCAAGTGAGGAAAGGATGATGGAGACTATGATTCCCCCATAAGTCGGGATGAGACTCCGGACAAAAAATAAATAAATAAAAGAGGCCAAAGAAGACCAAATAAAAAAGAGGCCATAAAAAGAGAAAAGGCCCAAATAAAAAACAAAAAAATGAGAGAAAAAGAGAGAAGGGGCAATGCTACTATCCTTTTACCACACTTGTGCTTCAAAGTAGACCATGATCTTCATGATAGGGAGTCTCCTATGTTGTCACTTTCATATACTAGTGGGAATCTTTCATTATAGAACTTGGCTTGTATATTCCAATGATGGGCTTCCTCAAAATGCCCTAAATCTTCGTGAGCAAGCGAGTTGGATGCACACCCACTTAGTTTCTTTTTAGCTTTCATACACTTATAGCTCTAGTGCATCCGTTGCATGGCAATCCATACTCACTCACATTGATATCTATTGATGGGCATCTCCATAGCCCGTTGATACGCCTAGTTGATATGAGACCATCTTCTCCTTTTTTGTCTTCTCCACAACCACCATTTTGTTCCACATATAGTGCTATGTCCATGGACCACGCTCATATATTGCCTGAAGATTGAAAAAGTCTGAGAACATCAAAAGTATGAAACAATTGCTTGGCTTGTCATCGGGGTTGTGCATGATTTAAATATTTTGTGTGGTGAAGATAGAGCATAGCCAGACTATATGATTTTGTAGGGATAACTTTCTTTGGCCATGTTATTTTGAAAAGACATGATTGCTTTGTTAGTATGCTTGAAGTATTATTGTATTTATGTCAATATTAAACTTTTGTCTTGAATCTTATGGATCTGAATATTCTTGACACAATAAATAAGATTACATGGATAAATATGTTAGGTAGCATTCCACATCAAAAATTCTATTTTTATCATTTACCTACTCAAGGACGAGCAGGAATTAAGCTTGGGGATGCTGATACGTCTCCAACGTATCTATAATTTTTGATTGTTCCATGCTATTATATTATCAACTTTGGATGTTTTATATGCATTTATATGCTATTTTATATGATTTTTGGGACTAACCTATTAACCTAGAGCCCAGTGCCAGTTTCTGTTTTTTCCTTGTTTTAGAGTATCGCAAAAAAGAAAAATCAAACGTAGTCCAATTGACCTGAAACTTCATGGAACTTATTTTTGGACCAGAAGAAGCCCACGGAGTATCGGAGATGGACCAGAAGTGTCCTGGGCTGCCCACGAGGGTGGGGGCGCGCCCACCCCCTGGGCGCGCACCCTGCCTTGTGGACAGCCCGGAGATCCACCGACGTACTTCTTCCTCCTATATATATCCATATACCCTAAAAACTTCGGGGAGCACAATAGATCGGGAGTTCCATCTCCAGAAGCCTCCGTAGCCACCGAAAACCAATCTAGACCCGTTCTGGCACCCTGCCGGAGGGGGGAATCCCTCTTCCATGGCCATCTTCATCATCCTGGCGCTCTGAATGACGAGGAGGGGGTAGTCCACCCTCGGGGCTGAGGGTATGTACCAGTAGCTATGTGTTTGATCTCTCTCTCTCTCTCTCTCTCTCTCTCTCTCGTATCCTTGAGGTGATACGATCTTGATGTATTGCGAGCTTTGCTATTATAGTGGGATCTTATGATGTTTCTTCCCCCTCTACTCTCTTGTAATGGATTGAGTTTTCCCTTTGAAGTTATCTTATCGGATTGAGTCTTTAAGTATTTGAGAACACTTGATGTATGTCTTGCGTGGGATACCCGTGGTGACAATGGGGTATTCTATTGATCCACTTGATGTATGTTTTGGTGATCAACTTGCGGGTTCCGCCCATGAACCTATGCATAGGGGTTGGCACACGTTTTCGTCTTGACTCTTCGGTAGAATCTTTGGGGCACTCTTTGAAGTTCTTTGTGTTGGTTTGAATAGATGAATCTGAGATTGTGTGATGCATATTGTATAATCATACCCACGGATACTTGAGGTGACATTGGAGTATCTAGGTGACATGAGGGTTTTGGTTGATTTGTGTCTTAAGGTGTTATTCTAGTACGAATTCTATGATAGATCGAACGGAAAGAATAGCTTCATGTTATTTTACTACGGACTCTTGAATAGATAGATCAGAAAGGATAACTTTGAGGTGGTTTCATACCCTACCATAATCTCTTCTTTTGTTCTCCACTATTAGTGACTTTGGAGTGACTCTTTGTTGCATGTTGAGGGATAGTTATATGATCCAATTATGTTATTATTGTTGAGGGAACTTGCACTAGTGAAAGTATGAACCCCAGGCCTTGTTTCAACGCATTGAAATACCATTTGTGCTCACTTTTATCATTAGTTACCTTGCTGTTTTATATTTTCAGATTACAAAAACCTTTATCTATCATCCATATTGCACTTGTATTACCATCTCTTCGCCGAACTAGTGCACCTATACAATTTACCATTGTATTGGGTGTGTTGGGGACACAAGAGACTCTTTGTTATTTGGTTGAGGGTTGTTTGAGAGAGACCATCTTCATCCTACGCCTCCTACGGATTGATAAACCTTAGGTCATCCACTTGAGGGAAATTTGCTACTATCCTACAAACCTCAACACTTGGAGGCCCAACAACGTCTACAAGAAGAAGGTTGTGTAGTAGACATCAGTACCATGGCAACCGTCACCGACTCTTCGCCTTTCCCTCTCGATTTGGAACTGTTGTCGCATGCTAGCTCTTCCTCCCTTCTCCATTTGCCTTCACCCTTCCTTCTGCCATTGTTTGGTCGTCTTCTCCATGTAGGGAACAAGACGGAAAGAACCCTGTTATTCTTGCCCCGATCTGAATGATGACGTGGTGGAGGAACTCATTGATCGGTGCGACGTGATCACCTCGGCTGGCATGGCAGGTTCATGACCATTCTTGACTCAACTAATAAAATCATTACAAGGAACCCAAGGGTTCAGGAGCGGTTTGATCTCCCCTATCTTCTCTGCCGTGACCTTGCTGACTGGCGCAAGGACAAGGGAAGCCTCGCCTTGTGTAAGTTGATGCCGCTTGATAATGATATGTATGATGTTAAGATGCCATCGGTTGAGGGCAAGGCTTGGGCAGGCGCAAATGGAGATTGGGTTGTTTATATCGGGTACAACTATGAGTAGGAACTTGTGAATGTGTACACTCATCACCGGGTTTGACTTCGAAAAATCTCAGATGACTGTCCAGAGGTTGAGTACACCGGTATTCTACATGAGTTCAAATACGGTCATGCTGACTGTCATCTACGGAAGATAGCAATTTGTCGAGTTCCCAATCACTCTTGAGGTTATAGGAATGCTTATGCTGTCGCTATCTTCGACAAACTTGTGCCGTCCTTCATGGTTCGACTCGATGGATATTGGTCAAAAATCAGTTTCTATACACGGATGAGTACTGTGATGCAATTCAATACGAGGGTCTTGTGTTTGCTGCCACCACTCGTGGCACTATTTTTGCATGGAATCCTCATGATTTTGGTATGTTTGTCTTCCACCGTAATTATAATTGTTTCATCCACATGCATGCGGGTTAGCTAGTTTCCCTTTACTAATTAACCTTCTTGTGTTTCCAAGGTCCTGTGAACATTCCACCACCTATACTTGAAAATTTTATTCACGAGCTTGAGGACGAGCAGGTCCCCTATACTCAGTGGCGCCTGGCAACTTATTTCGATGGATCACCTCTTCTTGTCTGTATACGTGGCACTGCTAATGTTAATAAGGAAGCAGGTGTTGTCTTGTATGGTCGCACTCTCCGGACCTATTCCAACATCCGTTGCAGGGTATTCGGGATGGATACTGGTGTACTAGCGCCAACTCCTTCTCCCTGGTTCAGTATTGAAAGTCTTGGAGGAAACTCGCTCTTCCTTGGACAAAACTATCCAATGATGGTGGAAGGCGATCCAACTGCTGTTGACACAACATTACTACCATTTATGAAAAGCAACTATATCTATACCTCGGACATTGTGGTGGTTCCCTACCATCGTCATGATATAGTAGGCCGCTTCAGCCTGGATGATCAGTCCTGCGTTGGTCTCGTGATTGATAGTAGCTGGCCCTTCCTAGAGAATCACTTCTGGTCCAAAGCAAGCGTTTACAACGCCGACGAGTGGTTGAGCTGAAATTCATTTCATCGCTTTGTTATTTGTTGTGTGAGAAAAACTTTACTAGAATGTTTTGTTGGAAATGATCTATAATCCAACGTGTATCCTCGTTGTCGTTGTGGGTTGATGACTTGTTGTATGTAATCAATGGTACATTTGCATATGCGTCCATGAACTCATGCCTTCTAGTGGTGTCCATATGAATAGTGCTAGTGATTTTAGTTGCAAAAACTAGATAGTGCTAGTGATTTGTAGCTGCATATTTTGACAAATCGTAGTGTTACAAGGTTGACAAATGGCAATGTTACTAGATAAACAAATGTCAATCTTTCCAGTTTGAGAAATGGCAACATACCCAAAATGACAGATATGCAAATCTTACCCAATTGTTTGTATGTGGTTGCACATGGGTCATGCAAAACAACCGTTTGCATTGAAGGGATGCAGAAATCCTGTTCGACACATTTTCCCTTGGCTTCCTAGTGAAGCTGTCGGTTTGCATACGGGTGTTCTAACTAAAATGTTTGCGATGAGTGTTTTATATTTACAAATTGTTGACTTTTTTCAAAAGAAAATAGTTTGATAAGTCTGTACATTAAGAGAGAAAAACGCAAGTTCATTCAGACCATATATTTCATTCAGTCACACTGCGAATTTATATTCATATGATCGAGAATTCAAGATACAGTATTAAACCCCAAAAAAACTATTTCCGGCGGCGGCGGAGGCGGCGTGCCGCACCGTCGTTGTTGTCCTCCAGGACGCCATTGTTGAAGTCTTCAAGGAAGCACAAAATGTTATTCACTTGTAAATCAAACATCATGCCGTCGCGCGATCGACGGGCGGGGCGCGAGAGGACGGCAACGGGTGCTGCTGAGAGGTAGCAGTCGACGGC
>NC_041392.1:677472702-677525384 GCF_002162155.2 Triticum dicoccoides
GGGCGCGCACGGGCGCGGTGGATGCAGGAAAACGCACGGGGCCCGGTGATGAAGCTATGTACCTAGGGTAGGGTCATAGGCCTGACCTAGAAGCCCTCCCCAAGGACATCACCCTAAAGCCAGAAGCATTCAATGGGTACCATCATCCACTCGACCAGAGACACTCCACTCGGAAGAATCAATGTCACTTGACCGTCACAAAAATCACTCGACAAACATAAGATCTAAAGTCACTCAACACAACAAGGGTCGGGCGTTTACTCATAGACTTAACTATCATTTATAGCACTTTAATATAGACGTTACCTGTAACGCTCTTTCTTTATGTACATTGAACCCCGTGTAATGGAGGGGAGCTGGGGTCCTGGCGCACTCTATATAAGCCACCCCTCCTCTGGGACGGGGGTTCGCATCTTATGTAAACTCACACACACATACAATGCAGTCCACCGCCTCCGGGCACCGAGATGTAGGGCTGTTACTTCCTTCACGAAGGGCCTGAACTCGTAAACTCGTGTGTACAACTACTCCATATCTAGGATCTTGCCTCCTCATGCCTACCCCCCATTCTACTGTCAGTCTTAGATCGACGACAGTTGGCGCCCACCGTGGGGCCGGTGTCTTAGTAGTTTGTTGGAGAAGTTGCAATTTTTCCGATTCCCGTCATCATGGTTTCCGGCGGAGGATTGGCTGAAGGCCGCGAGATCCGTCTCGTCGCGCTCGTCTTCATCGCCGACGACTCCGTTTGGATCCACGAGACTTCACTCGATGTCGAGGCGCTCCCCGTCCGCGGGGCGATGCACTTCTGTGCATGCGTCCGCGACGTCCTTCTTCGGCAGCCATCGACTCAGTATCAAACGGCTCCTACGGCAACCTCGCTTCCCATTGTTCGCCGGCGTCAGTGATCCGGTCGGTCGCGGCTTTAGCTGTGGGTGAGACATGCGGTGGCCCGCCAATCGGCCACCCCACAAATCACGGCGATCGAGCCCGATGAGACTCTCTACGGCCTGTTCGATCTGTCGACTGGCTCCGTCGAGACTGCATCTGAGTGCGACAGCAGCGACCCCGCGGCGGAAGTCTTGATGGTCAATGGACCACGCGGTCCTCCAGGTTCTCCCGTGAAGACGGTGGCGATGGCATCGGCGACCCATCACATGTCCACGAGGAGTACCGCCCTGAACCCCTCTCTTCGCAGTGGAGGGAAGATCTTCGCCGCCGTAATATGGATGCACTTCACACTCCTATCGTTGGAGAAACCCCCGAGGCCCAGGCCTTGGAGGAGGTGCGCCTGGCCAACTTGGCTGAGCGCACTTTATTGGAGAACCTCCAGCGCGCACTCGACGAGCGTTCTCGGCAACGGATTCCTGAGTCTAGTCGACAACAACTTTTTCCGCCTCCGACTCAGGTATACCGAACTCCGATCCAGAATCTCACAGCTGCAGCTCGAATAGCAGAGTCAATTCAACCTTCCCAGTCAGAAGCTGGCCGAGGTTTGATGCAGATCTGGGCTTTACTCCGGGCGGCAGGAGAGCAGAATACATTAGTATCTCAGTCGCGGAATAGGATTCATAGCAGATCTGTGGTGGCATATACTGTCCAATCTGCTCACAGCCCAAGATCGCCTCCGCGGTGTGAGGGACGTGGGCACCGGCAAGATCAGTACAGGAACGGTGAGCAGTATGATCATCGACTCGACCACGATGACCGTCGTCGAGTGCCCACGCCTCCTCCGAGGAGTGGGTCATACATGCCTCGGCGACAAGATGACAGACGCCCCCACAACGGCGAACGAAGAATTCTGGTCGACCCCAGAGAGCCAGGCTTTGATGCAAGATCTATTCTCGTTCAAGGTCTAGTTGATAGGAACAGGGCTCACAAAGAAGGCCACGATAGGGATTATCCGACTGGAAGTAGGGTGAACGTTTTAGGACCCGAGTGTTTTAGCAAAGCCATCAGAGCAGCAGTGATTCCCCCCAACTTTAGGTTGGCGACTGGAGTCAGCAAGTTCACCGGCGAGTCCAAGCCAGCCACTTGGATTGAGGACTACAGAGTGGCTGTGCAGATTGGTGGTGCCAATGATGATATGGCCATGAAGCACCTTCCCTTGATTTTGTAGGGCTCAGCCAGAGCGTGGTTGAATCAGTTGGCTCCCGGCAGCATATATAGTTGGGAGGAACTTGCTCGAGTGTTTGTTACAACCTTTGAAGGTACTTGCAAAAGGCCAGCAGGGTTGACATAATTATAGTCTTGTGTTCAGAAGCCGAATGAAACCTTGAGAGATCATATCCAGAGATGGATCACTCTGCACCACACAATGGAGAATGTGTCAGATCACCAAGCAGTTTGTGCCTTCAAGGAAGGAGTTAAGTACTGAGAGTTGAACCTGAAGTTCGGTCGGATAGGAGATATGTCCCTAAGAAGAATGATGAGGATTGCCACAAAGTATGCCAATGGTGAAGAGGAATACCGACTCCGGAGTGGCAAGCACAAAACCGTCGCCCAAGAAACCGGAGGAGGGAATTCCAGTCGGAAACAGAAGCGAAAGGCCGAACCAGCTGCTCCTAGTGAAGCTTTAGTTGTTGCCCAAGGAAAGTTCAAAGGAAAGCCCAAAGGGCCCTAAACTCCCAAAAAAGTTAAGGATAAAGATGGGAATGATGTGTTGGATTTACCGTGCCATATTCATACCAAAAAAAATGAAGAGGGGAACATCATTTACACTAAACACACCACTCGACAGTGTCGTTTCCCGATCCAGCAGTTCCGAGAGAAACAACCCAAGGAGAAGGAAATGGAGTCAGACGGAGGCGAGGATAGGGAAGAAGATGATGATGGTTTTCCCAATGTCAATTCCATGCTGATGATTTTTGCTGATGTTGAAAGCAAAAGTCGGTTGAAAGTTATTAACAGAGAAGTAAACATGGTTGCTCCAGCAACAACCAGTTATCTGAAGTGGTCTCAGACTGCCATCACATTTGACCAGTCGGACCATCCAGCACATATAGCCAACCCTGGGAGGCAAACACTGGTGGCCGACCCAGTAGCTGAAGGCACTCGACTGACTAAAGTGCTGATGGATGGTGGCAGTGGCCTGAATATCCTTTATGCTGAAACCTTGAAGGGAAAGGGCATTCCGATGTCCAAGCTTAGTGAAAGCAACATGAGTTTCCACAGTGTTATACCTGGCAAGAAGGCTCAGTCACTCGGCTAGATCGCCCTTGATGTGGTTTTCGGTGATTCCAAGAATTACCGCAAGGAAAAGTTGGCATTTGAGGTAGTGTATTTTAAGAGTGCTTACCATGCTATTCTGGGTAGGCCCTCTTATGCACGTTTTATGGCTCGACCATGTTATGTGTATCTCAAATTGAAGATGCCTGGTCCTAGAGGAGTAATCATTGTCACTGGTAATCGGCAGAAGGCAGAAGAGTGCTTCCAAAAGGGCTCAAAAATTGCCGATGCACAAATGGCAGTAGTAGAACTGCAAGAATATCAGAAAAATGCAGATCCGAGTGATTTGCTGCGAGCCAAGAAGCCAGCCACAGATTTTGCATTTCAGTCATCTGGTGAAACGAAGTCGATTCATATTCACACGATCGATCCCAATGCTGCTCCGACCCATATCTCAACAACACTTGACAGCAAATAGGAAGAAGCGCTCATCCAGTTCCTCCGTGAGAACTGGGACATCTTTGCATGGAAACCTTCTGACATGCCGGGTGTACCCAGGGGACTGGCTGAGCATAGTTTGCGAGTCGACCCAAAAGTAAAACCAGTCAAGGAACATCTCCGACGGCCCTCCGTCCAGAAGAGAAAAGCAACTGGCCAGGAAGTGGCTCGGCTCCTGGCAGCTGAGTTCATCTGAGAGATTTACCACTCCGAGTGGCTCGCCAATGTTGTCATGGTCCCCAAGAAGGATGATTCACTTCACATGTGCATTGACTTCAAGCATATCAATCGGGCCTGCCGGAAAGATCATTTTCCTCTCCCCCACATTGACCAAATTGTCGACTCGACTACGGGGTGTGAGCGTTTGTCCTTTTTGGACGCCTATTCTGGGTACCATCAGATCCGACTGTATGGACCCGATGATATAAAAACGGCTTTCATCACTCCATTCGGATGCTTCTGTTATGTCACTATGCCATTCGGCCTGAAGAACGCCGGAGCCATATTCATGAGGATGATCCAGAAGTGTCTGCTCACTCAAATCAGTCAGAATGTGGAAGCATACATGGATGACATTGTGGTCAAGTCACGTAAAGGTTTCGACCTGCTGGCTGACCTTGCTGAAACCTTTGCCAATCTCAGAAGATATGATATCAAGCTTAATCCATCAAAGTGCACATTCGGAGTTCCTGGCGGAAAGTTACTCGGTTTCCTCGTTTCCGAACAAGGGATCGACGCTAACCCAGAGAAAGTTGGTGCTATACTTCGGATGAAACACCCTGTGCGTGTGCACGATGTCCAGAAGCTTACTAGTTGTTTGGCCGCCTTGAGTCGATTCATTTCTCGCCTCGGTGAAAAGGCATTGCCTCTTTACCGACAGATGAAGAAGTCTGATAAGTTCGAGTGGACTCCCGAAGCTGATGCAGCGTTTGCAGAGCTCAAAGCCCTGCTTTCCACCTAGCCGGTGCTTGCTGCACCAATCAGCAAAGAGCCTTTACTACTTTATATTGCAGCCACTGGACAAGTTGTCAGTACAGTACTCACGGTCGAGCGGGAGGAAGAAGGAAAAACCTATAAAGTTCAGCGCCCAGTATATTATGTTTCTGAAGTTCTGACTCCGTCGAAGCAAAGATATCCACGTTATCAGAAGCTTGTTTATGGGATTTACATGACCACTTAGAAGGTTGCACACTATTTCTCTGATCATTCCATTACAGTCGTCAGCGACGCTCCATTATCAGAGATTCTGAACAACAAAGATGCAACTGGTCGAGTGGCAAAGTGGGCGATTGAACTCCTTCCCCTGGACATCAAATTCGAGGCAAAGAAATTTATCAAGTCCCAAGCAATAGCTGACTTCCTCGCCGAGTGGATCGAATAGCAACTTCTGACCAAAATTCACTCGAAGCATTGTACCATGTTTTTCGATGGGTCCAAGATGCTGAATGGTTCCGGTGCTGGGGTGGTGTTGGTATCCCCCCGTGGTGACAAACTCAGCTATGTTCTCCAGATTTTCTTTGACTCCTCCTACAATGAAGCTGAACATGAAGCACTTCTGTACGGGTTGCATATGGCCATTTCCCTCGATGTCCGTCGCCTCTTGGTCTATGGCGACTCGGATTTAGTGGTCAATCAGGTGATGAAGGAGTGGGACGTCAGAAGCCCAGCTACGACTAGTTATTGCAATGCAGTGAGAAAGTTAGAAAAGAGGTTTGAGGGGTTAGAGCTCCATCACATCCCTTGACTGAAAAATTAAGCACCCGATGATCTGGCAAAGATAGGCTCCAAAAGGGAAGCCATTCCCAGCAATGTGTTCCTGGAGCATATCCATACACCTTCAGTTCAAGAAGATCCCTTCATTGAAGAGCGCCCGCAGCTGAAGAGTGCCACCGACCCGACTGAAATCGAGGTTCCAGCCGTAGTAGATTTGATTATGGAGGTTTTGGTCATTACTCCCGATTGGACAATACCATATATATATATATATATATATATATATATATATATATATATATATATATATATATATATATATATATATCACGTACATTCTTAGAAAGGAACTCCCAGAGGATGAAGAAGAGGCTCGACAGATCATTCGTCGATCTAAAGCCTTTACTGTGATAAGAGGATATTTGTTTAGAGAAAGTGTGACTGGAGTTTGCTAGAAATGCATAACACCTGAAGAAGGTCGAGTGATCCTCAATGACATCCACTCGGGGACCTGTGGTCACCATGCGTCCTCTCGGACCATTGTGGCCAAAGCATACTGAGCGGGATTTTACTGGCCACGGGCGAATGACATGGCAAAAGAAATAGTCGACAAATGTGAAGGTTGCCAGTTTTACTCCAACATGTCTCACAAGCCCGCGTCGGCCCTGAAGACCATTCCACTCGCCTGGCCCTTTGCTGTTTGGGGATTGGACATGGTTGGACCTCTGAGGACTGGCAGGAGTGGATTCACTCATGTGCTTGTAGCAGTCGACAAGTTCACCAAGTGGATTGAAGCCAAGCCTATCAAGAACCTTGAAGCCAGTACTGTTGTCAGCTTCATCAGAGAGTTAACATTCAGATATGGTGTTCCACATAGCATCATCACTGACAACGGGTCAAACTTCGATTGTGATGAGTTCTGTGCTTCCCAAGGTACTCGAGTCGACTATGCCTCAGTCGCCCACCCCCAGTCGAATGGGCAAGCTAAAAGAGCAAATGGATTGATTCTCAAAGGACTGAAACCCCGACTAGTGCATGACCTCAAACACGCAGCAGGAGCCTGGTTCGATGAACTTCCATCAGTATTGTTGGGATTGAGGACAACTCCCAATCGGTCGACTGGAAGAACCCCTTTTTTCTTGGTTTATGGAGCCGAAGCTGTACTTCCAAGTGACTTGCTCAATAATGCGCCCCGAGTCGAGCTTTTCTCAGAAGAAGAAGTAGAATAGGCACGGCAAGATGCAGTCGATCTCCTGGAAGAAGAAAGAGAGATGGCCTTGATCCGATCAACTATCTATCAGCAAGACCTGCGTCGATTCCATGCCAGAAACGTGAGGGGTCAAGCATTTCAAGAGGGAGACTTGGTTCTTCGATTGGATCAGCAGAAACCTCACAAGCTTGCTCCGGCCTGGGAAGGCCCCTTCGTTGTCACCAGAGTGCTCCACAATGGAGCATACCACCTCTACAACGTGGAGCACAAGAAAGACGAGCCGCGAGCTTGGAATGCGAAGCTGCTCCGTCCCTTTTATACTTAAGCACTCAGTCTATTGGGATGTAATAAGAAGCACCTTTGTAGTTTGTTTATCAAAGACCAGAGGTTTTACAGTCTTCTAAAATGATTGTCGATTGCTTACGCTTGTTTCTGAAATCCCCCAGTGGGTGGCTTAGTTGCGAATCCGTTTCGCCTAAGTTGAAAAAAATCCTACTGAGTGATGAGCAAGCCTCTCACTCGGGGGCTTAGCTGCAGTCCAGTACTTGCCTAAGTTGAAAAAATCCTACCGAGTGATGAGGAAGCCTCTCACTCGAGGGCTTAGCTGCAGTCCAGTACTCACCTAAGTTTCAAAAATCCTATCGAGTGATGAGCAAGCCTCTCACTCGGGGGCTTAGCTGCAGTCCAGTACTCGCTTGTGTTGAAAAAATCCTACCGAGTGATGAGCAAGCCTCTCACTCGGGGGCTTAGCTGCAGTCCAGTACTAGCCTAAGTTTCAAAAATCCTACCGAGTGATGAGCAAATGATGTAGGGTAGGAACCCTAGGGGGCCGATCTATCATGATAGGAGCGGATCCCGCGAAGAACACAAAGAACAAGGGGAGAAAACATGAGGGGGAAATCACAAAGGGGCACAAAGAGGACCACTCAAACCAACAAGATAGTCACACATGTGCTAGATCCTCAGATACATAGAACGTACATGGTCCACGGACAACTAAGGACGATACACGGTAACCGGTCTTCTCCGTGAGGAGGTCCTGATGTTCTTCCCTAAAGAGGGGTCTTGAATCCGCTTGGGGAATCTTCTCCGAGGAGGTGCGATCTCTGAGGAGAAGGTAACCAAGTGGATGAGCAATGCTCTCACACAAACATGAGCTATTTCTTTGCTAACCCTAAAACGTAGGTAGGAGAAGAGTATTTATAATCTAAGTGTCGAGAGGGGTACACGGGCCTCGGCCCAAGTCGCTGCGCGCAGGCAGGGCCGGAAGTTCCGGGCGAGACCGGAAGTTCCGGGCGTTGGAGGTTTCGGGGAGGGTCCGGCCTAACCAGAGAGTTGGCGCGAATGGAGCTGGGTTGGCATCCGGGGGCCGGAAGGTCCGGGCTGGCCGGAGGTTCCGGGTGCCGGAAGGTCCGGGACGGGTTCCGGGTTAACCAGAGAGTTGGCACGCCTGGGCTGGTCGAAGACGTCGGAGGCCGGAAGCTCCAGGTCGGTCGGAGGGTCCGGGGGCCGGAAGTTCCGGGCTCTGGCCGGAGGTTCTGGGCGGTCCAGAGTGTTGACGCATGTCTCTTCTTCTTCAGCCCTCGGCTCCGTGTCTTGAGCGTTGTACCTGATCACACATAGCATCTTGGACTTAGGCAGTAGTCATGTCTCACTTGAAGAGGAGGGAAACTCAAGTAGGAGTTATGTCACCTCGGATTGAATAGCATGCGCCCTAGCCCTTGTGATGGGTCCACTTGGAGCTTGGGTAGTTGAGGTGGTGTCCATGGGGATGATCGTGGGATGCTTCGCATTATCTCCCCTCCCTTGGGGAAGATCCGTCCTTGGATCAAATTCTTCATCACCATGGAAGGGAGAGAGATCTTTAACGTTGAAGATGTCACTCACGTTGTACTTGTCATGCAGGAGGTCGATCTTGTAAGCATTTTTGTTGTAGCGTGCAAGCACCTTGAAGGGGCCATCCGCTCGTGGCTGAAGCTTGGACTTGCGTTCTTGTGGAAAGCGGTCCTTGCGAAGGTGTAGCCACACGAGATCACCAATGTTGAAGACCATAGGTTTCTTGTTGAAGTTGAGCTTGGTCGCAAGGCGTTGAACTTCGCAGTCGATGGTGCTTCTTGTATCTTCATGCACCTTCTTGAGATGTGTCACACGCGCACTTGCGTCCAGATTGATGCGCTCTTGGAGTGGTAGAGGAAGAATGTCCAATGGTGACAATGGGTTGAATCCGTAGACGACCTCGAAGGGGGACTTGCCGGTTGTTGAGTGTCTTTCCCGATTGTAGGCGAACTCGGCGATAGGTAGGCACTCCTCCCATTCCTTGATGTTCTTCTTGATGAGTACTCGAAGTAGAGAGGAGAGTGTGCGGTTAGTCACCTCCGTTTGGCCGTCGGTTTGAGGATGGTAAGCCGTGGAGAAGAGTAGCTTCATTCCGAGCTTGGCGCTTAGGGTCTTCCAAAAGTAGCTAAGGAACTTGATGTCTCTTAGCTTCATTCCGAGCTTCATTCCGAGACGATAGTCTTAGGCACACCATGTAGACGCAATATTTCCCTACAAAAGAGATTAGCAACATGTGAAGCATCGTCTATCTTGTCGCAAGGAATAAAATGTGCCATTTTTGAGAAACGGTCCACAACGACAAATATTGAATCTTTTCCATTTTGAGTCCTAGGCAAACCAAGTACAAAGTCCATGCTAATGTCTTCCCATGGTTGGTATGGAATTGGTAGAGGCATAGAGAGGCCATGAGATTGAGCTTTGGACTTAGCTTTGCGACATGTAGAGCATCGGTTGGTGAAAAGATTGACGTCCCAAAACTTGATAGTCTCTAATGTAAGTCTCGACGAACTCGTCCAAATCAATTCCGTCAACGATTCGAGTCGTAGCAGCAATGAAAGTCTCCATGAAGGACTGGAAGTCGTTCCTTTTTGTGTTGGCGACCTTGATCGCCGCCAGCTTCTCTTCTCGAGCCTCTTTGCAGTGGACCCTGACCAGTGACAAAGCCACGTCGGCACCGCATCGGGCAGAGGACTTCTTCCATTCCTGCACTCGACCGGGGACCTCATTAAGCCGAGTCATTAGAGACTCGAGATCATTCTGAAGAGTTGCCCTTGGCCAGAGCGACGAGTCGATGCGTGAAATGGCCACCTTCAGACGGGAAAGATAACTTGTAACACTGGCGACGCGGGATTCCAGTCGAAGCACATTCATGGCAACCTCATCGCCGACTGGAGAAAGGATAAGGTCCAAGCCTGTCTCGATCCGTCCAGTCTCCTCTTCAAAGTTTTATCAGAATTCTACAGAGGCAAGGAATTAATGAGTCGACTGGCCAGGACTAACTTGCAAGCAGTAAAACAGTCGGGTAAAAAGGGGATACCTTCGAGCATAAGAAAGATTTTTTTGGCGAGAGCTTTCAGATAAGCCTCCAAATCGTTCCTCCTATGAGTCATGCTTTCCAGCTGGTCGTTCAGAGCCACTTTATGTTTTTTCAGACGAGTCGCCTCTCGATTGGATTCAGTGAGAGACGACTTCAACTTGTTGATTTCCTCCTCTAGCGCTCTGTGATACGTCTCCAACGTATCTATAATTTTTTATTGTTCCATGCTATTATATTATCAACCTTGGATGTTTTATATGCATTTATATGCTATTTTATATGATTTTTGGGACTAACCTATTAATCTAGAGCCTAGTGCCAGTTTTTGTTTTTTCCCCATTTTAGAGTATCGCAGAAAAGGAAAATCAAACGGAATGAAACCTTCGGAAACGTTATTTTTGGAAAGAAAGCAGTACGGGAGACTTGGAGTGCACGTCAGGGGATCAACGAGGAGAGCACGAGGCAGGGGGGCGCGCCCACCCCCTGGGCGCGCCCTCCACCCTCGTGGGCCCCTCGTGGCTCCCCTGTTGTATTTCTTCCGCCTATATATATCCATATACCCTAAAACTATCGGGGAGCACAATAGATCAGGAGTTCCACTGCCAGAAGCCTCCGAAGCCACCGAAAACCAATCTAGACCCGTTCCGGCACCCTGCCGGAGGGGGAATCCTTCTCCAGTGGCCATCTTCATCACCCCGGTGCTCTCCGTGACGAGGAGGGAGTAGTTCTCCCTCGGTGCTGAGGGTATGTACCAGTAGCTATGTGTTTGATCTCTCTCTCTCTCTATCTCATGTTCTTGAGGTGATACGATCTTGATGTATCGCGAGCTTTGCTATTATAGTTGGATCTTATGATGTTTCTCCCCCTCTACTCTCTTGTAATGGATTGAGTTTTCCCTTTGAAGTTATCTTATCGGATTGAGTCTTTAAGGATTTGGGAACACTTGATGTATGCCTTGCATGGGATACCTATGGTGACAATGGGGTATTCTATGATCCACTTGATGTATGTTTTGGTGATCAACTTGCGGGTTCCGTGACCTTGGGAATCTATGCATAGGGGTTGGCACACGTTTTCGTCTTAACTCTCCGGTAGAAACTTTGGGGCACTCTTTGAGGTTCTTTGTGTTGGTTTGAATAGATGAATCTGAGGTTGTGTGATGCATATCGTATAATCATAATCATGGATACTTGAGGTGACATTGGAGTATCTAGGTGACATTAGGGTTTTGGTTGATTTGTGTCTTAAGGTGTTATTCTAGTACGAACTCTAGGGCTGTTTGTGACACTTATAGGAATAGCCCAACGGATTGATTGGAAAGAATAAATTTGAGGTGGTTTCGTACCCTACCATAATCTCTTCATTTGTTCTCCGCTATTAGTGACTTTGGAGTGACTCTTTTTTGCATGTTGAGGGATAGTTATGTGATCCAATTATGTTATTATTGTTGAGAGAACTTTCACTAGTGAAAGTATGAACCCTAGGCCTTGTTTCAATGCATTGCAATACCGTTTGTGCTCACTTTTATCATTAGTAACCTTTCTCTTTTATATGTTTAGATTAGAAAAACCATTATCTATTATCCATATACCACTTGTATCACCATCTCTTCGCCGAACTAGTGCACCTATACAATTTACCACAGTTTTGGTGTGTTGGGGACACAAGAGACTCTTTGTTATTTGGTTGCAGGGTTGCTTGAGAGAGACCATCTTCATCCTACGCCTCCTACGGATTGATAAACCTTAGGTCATCCACATGAGGGAAATTTGCTACTGTCCTACAAACCTCTGCACTTGGAGGCCCAACAACGTCTACAAGAAGAATGTTGTGTAGTAGACATCAAGCTCTTTTCTGGCGCCATTGCTGGGGAGGTTAGCGCATGAAGGTATATCTTTAGATCTTGCAATCGAATCTTTTTGTTTCTTTTTTTAGCACTAGTTTAGTTTATAAAAGAAAACTACAAAAAAATATGGAATTGAGTTTGCCTCATATGCTTCATCTTTTTAATACCTTTCATGAGTATGATGGAAAGGAAAATTGTGCCAAAGTTTGAGAAGAAGAATGCATTGAAATGTTTGGAACTAAATATTTGAATGATGAGCATGATTGCAATGTTGTTAGTATGAATTCCTTGAATATCCATGATACTAATGATATGCTAAGCCACAAGATTGGGGATGCTGTGTTTGATGAAGATGATATTTTTTGTCCCCCAAATTTTGATGAGCAAATTTATTATGATGATAGAATGCCTCCTATTTATGATGGTTATATTGAAGAAAGTGGATTTGGAGAGGTCATGACTTTATTTAGTAATGATTCCACTATTTCGGAAGAGGTTCCAATTGATTACGAGAACAAAGTTGCTATCAATGATGATTATTGTGATGACTTGTATGCTATTAAAAATAATGATAACCATGAAATTTTTCATCATGATTTTAGTTTTCAATTGGATTATGCCTCACATGATAATTACTTTGTTGAGTTTGCTCCCACTATTATTCATGAGAATAATTTTGCTTATGTGGAGAGTAGTAAATTTTCTATACTTGTAGATCATGAAAAGAATGCTCTATGTGATGGTTATATTGTCGAATTCATTCATGATGCTACTGAAAATTATTATGAGGGAGGAATATATGCTTGTAGGAATTGCAATAATATCAAGTTTCCTCTCTATGTGCTTAAAATTTTGAAGTTATCATTGTTTTACCTTCCTATGCAAGTTGATTCTTGTTCCCACAAGTTGTTTGCTCACAAAATCCCTATGCATAGGAAGTGGGTTAGATTTAATGTGCTAGTCATATTCTTCATGATGCTCTCTTTATGTTACAATTCTTATCTTTTATGTGAGCATCGTTGAAATCATCATGCCTAGCTAGGGGCGTTAAACGATAGCGCTTGTTGGGAGGCAACCCAATCTTATTCTTGTTATTTGATTTTTGTTCCAGTTTAGTAATAAATAAATTATCTAGCCTCTGTTTTTGCTGTGTTTTTTGTGTTTAATTAGTGTTTGTGGCAAGTAGAACCGTTGGGAAGACTTGGGGAAAGTCTTGTTGATCTTGCTGTAAAAAAACAGAAACTTTAGCGCTCACGAGAATTGCTGCCATTATTTATTGGAGAGTGCTATTTAGTTTATTCTTTTTGAAGATGATTAATAGATAAATTCCTCACGTCCAGGCATTTATTTTAGAATTTTTGGGGTTACAAAAGTTTGCGTTAGTTACAGATTACTTCAGACTGTTCTGTTTTTGACAGATTCTGTTTTTCATGTGTTATTTGCTTATTTTGATGAATCTATGGCTAGTAAAAGAGTTTATAAACCATAGATAAGTTGGAATACAGTAGGTTTAACACCAATATAAATAAAGAATGAGTACATTACAGTACCTTGAAGTGGTGATTTATTTTCTTATACTAACGGAGCTTACGAGTTTTCTATTAAGTTTTGTGTTGTGAAGTTTTCATGTTTTGGGTGAAGATTTGATGGACTATGGAATAAGGAGTGGCAAGAGCCTAAGCTTGGGGATGCCCAAGGCACCCCAAGGTAATATTAAAGGACAATGAAAAGCCTAAGCTTGGGGATGCCTCGGAAGTCATCCCCTCTTTCGTCTTCGTTCATCGGTAACTTTACTTGGAGCTATATTTTTATTTACCGCATGATATGTGTTTTGTTTGGAGCGTCATTTTATTTTCCTTCGTTTTGATTTTTGTTTGAGTAAAGTATCCAGATCTGAAATTATTTAATGTTAGAGAGTCTTCACATAGTTGCATAATTATTCGACTACTCATTGATCTTCACTTGTATCTTTTGGAGTAGTTTGTCATTTGCTCTAGTGCTTCACTTATATCCTTCTAGAGCACGGTGGTGGTTTTATTTTGAAGAAATAGATGAACTCTCATACATCACTTATATTATTTTGAGAGTCCTAAAAAGCATGGTAATTTGCTTTGGTTATGAATTTAGTCCTAATATGATGGGCATCAAAGAGGAATATAATAAAAACTTTCATATGAAGTGCATTGAATACTATGAGAAGTTTGATACTTGATAAGATATGGAGATGGTGATATTAGAGTCATGCTAGTTGAGTAGTTATGACTTTGAGAAATTCTTGTGTTAAAGTTTGTGATTCCCGTAGCATGCACGTATGGTGAACCGTTATGTTAAGAAGTCGGAGCATGATGTATTTATTGATTGTCCTCCTTATGAGTGGCGGTCGGGGACGAGCGATGGTCTTTTCCTACCAATCCATCCCCCTAGGAGCATGCGCATGGTACTTTGCTTCGATAACTAATAGATTTTTGCAATAAGTATGTGACTTCTTTATGACTAATGTTGAGTCCATGGATTATACGCACTCTCACCCTTCCACCATTGCTAGCCTCTCTAATATCGCGCACCTTTCGCCGGTATCATAAACCCACCATATACCTTCCTCAAAACAGCCACCATACCTACCTATTATGGCATTTCCATAGCCATTCAGATGTATATTGCCATGCAACTTTCCACCGTTCCGTTTACTATGACAGGCTCCATCATTGTCATATTGCTTTGCATGATCATGTAGTTGACATTGTATTTGTGGCAAAGCCACGGTTCATAATTCTTTCATATATGTCACTCATGAGTCATTGCACATCCCGGTACACTGCCGGAGCCATTCATATAGAGTCATACTTTGTTCTAGTATCGAGTTGTAATCATTGAGTTGTAAATAAATAGAAGTGTGATGATCATCACTAATAGAGCATTGACCCAAAAAAGGCAAAAAAAAGGAAAGGCCAAATAAAGAATAATAAAAAAGGGACAATGCCACTATCCTTTTTTCCACACTTGTGCTTCAAAGTAGCATCATGATCTTCATGATAGAGAGTCTCTTGTTTTGTCACTTTCATATACTAGTGGGAAATTTTCATTGTAGAACTTGGCTTGTATATTCCAACAATGGGCCTCCTCAAGTGCCCTAGGTCTTTGTGAGCAAGCAAGTTGGATGCACACCCACTTAGTTTTTTTTGTTGAGCTTTCATACATTTATAGCTCTGGTGCATCCGTTGCATGGCAATCCCTACTCACTCACATTGATATCTATTAATGGGCATCTCCATTGTCCGTTGATATGCCTAGTTGATGTGAGACTATCTTCTCCTTTTTGTCTTCTCCACAACCACCATTCTATTCCTCCTATAGTGCTATGTCCATGGCTCACGCTCATGTATTGCGTGAATATTGAAAAAGTATGAGAACATCAAAAGTATGAAACAATTGCTTGGCTTGTCATCGGGGTTGTGCATGATTTAAATACTTTGTGTGGTGAAGATGGAGCATAGCCTGACTATATGATTTTGTAGGGATAGCTTTCTTTGGCCATGTTATTTTGAGAAGACATGATTGCTTTGTTAGTATGCTTGAAGTATTATTATTTTTATGTCAATATTAAACTTTTGTCTTGAATCATATGGATCTGAATATTCTTGCCACAATAAAGAGAACTACATGGATAAATATGTTAGGTAGTATTCCACATCAAAAATTCTGTTTTTATCATTTACCTACTCGAGAACGAGCAGGAATTAAACTTGGGGATGCTGATACGTCTCCAATGTATCTATAATATTTGATTGTTCCATGCTATTATATTATCAACCTTGGATGTTTTATATGCATTTATATGCTATTTTATATGATTTTTGGGACTAACCTATTAACCTAGAGCCCAGTGCCAGTTTCATTTTTTTCCTTGTTTTAGAGTATCGCAGAAAAGGAAAATCTAACGGAGTCCAAAAGGAATGAAACCTTTGGAAAAGTTATTTTTGGAAAGAAAGAAATACGGGGGACTTGGAGTGCACGTCAGGGGATCAACGAGGAGAGCACGAGGCAGGGGGGCGCGCCCTCCACCCTCGTGGGCACCTCGTGGCTCCCCTGATGTATTTCTTCCGCCTATATATATATCCATATACCCTAAAACTATCGGGGAGCACAATAGATTGGGAGTTCCGCCGCCAGATGCCTCCATAGCCACCGAAAACCAATCTAGACCCGTTCCGGCGCCCTGCCAGAGGGCGAATCCTTCTCCGGTGGCCATCTTCATCATCCCGATGCTCTCCATGACGAGGAGGGAGTAGTTCTCCCTCGGGGCTGAGGGTATGTACCAATAGCTATGTGTTTGATCTCTCTCTCTATCTCTCTCTCTTTTTCTTGAGGTGATACGATCTTGATGTATCGCGAGCTTTGCTATTATAGTTGGATCTTATGATGTTTCTCCCCCTCTACTCGCTTGTAATGGATTGAGTTTTCCCTTTGAAGTTATCTTATCGGATTGAGTCTTTAAGGATTTGAGAACACTTGATGTATGTCTTGCGTGGGATACCTATGGTGAAAATGGGGTATTCTATGATCCACTTGATGTATGTTTTGGTGATCAACTTGTGGGTTCCGTGACCTTGGGAATCTATGCATAGGGGTTGGCACACGTTGTCGTCTTAACTCTCTGGAAGAAACTTTGGGGCACTCTTTGAGGTTCTTTGTATTGGTTTGAATAGATGAATCTGAGGTTGTGTGATGCATATCATATAATCATACCCACGGATACTTGAGTTTACATTGGAGTATCTAGGTGACATTAGGGTTTTGGTTGATTTGTGTCTTAAGGTGTTATTCTAGTACAAATTCTTGATTTGGAACGATCTTGATGTATCGCGAGCTTTGCTATTATAGTTGGATCCTATGATGTTTTCTCCCCCCTCTACTCTCTTGTAATGGATTGAGTTTTCCCTTTGAAGTTATCTTATCGGATTGAGTCTTTAAGGATTTGGGAACACCTGATGTATGCCCTGCATGGGATACCTGTGGTGACAATGGGGTATTCTATGATCCACTTGATGTATGTTTTGGTGATAAACTTGCGGGTTCCGTGACCTTGGGAATCTATGCATAGGGGCTGGCACACGTTTTCGTCTTGACTCTCCGGTAAAAACTTTTGGGCACCCTTTGATGTTCTTTGTGTTGGTTTGAATAGATGAATCTGAGATTGTGTGATGCATATCGTATAATCATAATCATGGATACTTGAGGTGACATTGGAGTATCTAGGTGACATTAGGGTTTTGGTTGATTTGTATCTTAAGGTGTTATTCTAGTACGAACTCTAGGGCTGTTTGTGACACTTATAGGAATAGCCCAACGGATTGATTGGAAAGAATAACTTTGAGGTGGTTTCGTACCCTACCATAATCTCTTCGTTTGTTCTCCGCTATTAGTGACTTTGTAGTGACTATTTGTTGCATGTTGAGGGATAGTTATGTGATCCAATTATGTTATTATTGTTGAGAGACCTTGCACTAGTGAAAGTATGAACCCTAGGCCTTGTTTCAATGCATTGCAATACCGTTTGTGCTCACTTTTATCATTAGTTACCTTGCTTTTTTTATATTTTCAGATTACAAAAACCATTATCTACTATCCATATACCACTTGTATCACCATCTTTTCGCCGAACTAGTGCACCTATACAATTTACCATTGTATAGGGTGTGTTGCAGACACAAGAGACTCTTTGTTATTTGGTTGCAGGGTTGCTTGAGAGAGACCATCTTCATCCCACGTCTCCTACGGATTGATAAACCTTAGGTCATCCACTTGAGGGAAATTTGCTACTGTCCTACAAACCTCTGCACTTGGAGGCCCAACAACGTCTACAAGAAGAAGGTTGTGTAGTAGACATCACTCCGACCGAAAGCCAGTTTCTGGTCAGCAAGGGCAGTCTTCTCCTGAGCCTCCTTCTGCGTAGCTACAAGGTCCAAGTCCTTCTTCTCCAGGGCCAGCCTCATTTTCTCTGCAAAGTACACATCTAGATCAAACAGAAGAACGAAGAGATAACTTGAAGGATGGTCAAGATAAGCAGTCAACATGCCGTTACCTTCCGTACCAGCGACTTCATCTTGAGCCTTCTTTAAGTTTTGCTGAGCCAACTCCAGGTCAAGGTTGAGTTGCCTCTGCTTTTCCTCAAATTCGGCGAACTTGGAGATAAGCATACAAGATTTCTACAGTGAGCAAAGGACATATCAATCGACAAGATCAAAGATTATTTACGTCTGAGTGAATAGAACTTCAAGACTACTCATACCCCAATCGACTGCCAACAGTCGACTGCGGTCTTGGGGACTACACCCAGTGGGTGCACTTAGCGTGCCCCACTGGTTCGGATCCCACTCGTCTGGTCCACCCAGACCAAGTATAAAAAAAGGGGAGAGAAAGAAGTGCTCACACCCCAACCGACTGCCAGCAGTCGACTGCTGTCGATGTCAAAACCGGCGGATCTCGGGTAGGGGGTCCCGAACTATGCGTCTAAGGCGGATGGTAATAGGAGGCAGGGAACATGATGTTTTACCCATGTTCGGGCCCTCTTGATGGAGGTAAAACCCTACATCCTGCTTGATTTATTCTTGATAATATGAGTATTACAAGAGTTGATCTACCATGAGATCGGAGAGGCTAAACCCTAGAAGCTAGCCTATGGTATGATTGTATGTTCTCCTACGGACTAAAACCCTCCGGTTTATATAGACACCGGAAGGGGCTAGGGTTACACAAGGTCGGTTACAAAGGAGGAGATATACATATCCGTATTGCCTAGCTTGCCTTCCACGCCAAGTAGAGTCCTATCCGGACACCAGACGAAGTCTTCCATCTTGTATCTTCATAGTCCAACAGTCCGGCCAAAGGATATAGTCCGGCTGTCCGGAGACCCCCTAATCCAGGACTCCCTCAGTAGCCCCTGAACCAGGCTTCAATGACGATGAGTCCGGCGCGCAGTGTTGTCTTCGGCATTGCAAGGCGGGTTCTTCTCCATCTTTCGAACGTTTGTAAAGCTGTGTCCGGTCCCATAAATGTTTGGACCTCTTGGCTTCTATGCCCAATAAGGGCTATCTCCCACGCATCGAATGAATACGAGGCGCCAGGGTGTTTTTACATTACCCCCCCTAGCCAGATAAATAAATTGTCTATTAAAGGGATGGGAATTCCTAGATCCCATCCATACCATCCTCCCCAACGAGAATCCATCAGAGCGTGTTTTGAAAAGATCCATCCCAGCATGGCCAACCTCCGCTGCTCCTCCTCCCGCCCCCGTAGCCCTAAGCCCGGTGATTGGGCGAGGTGTTCAGTCCTGCACAGTCGATTAGTCGAACTGCAGACTAAGGGATTTCTCCCTCCGGCGTATATGGTGCCCGTTCGAGCCGGGCTTGCCACCTACAATGGCGGGGAGCAAGCGGAGAGCCTTCCCTGTACCTCTATGGGGGAACGGATCTGCCTTGTTCCTTATTTATTAAGGGGACTCGGATTTCCAATTCATCCATTCCTCCGCGGGCTCCTGGAGTTCTACGGCCTCCAATTACACAATTTCATCCCTGCCTCCATTCTACATATCGCCGGCTATGTTGCTCTCTGCGAGTTGTTCCTGGGTTGCGAGGCTCACTTCGAGCTGTGGAAAAGGGTATTTTGCCTCGTCCGGAGCCGAAATATGGCGCATCGCTGGTACCGGATACCTGTCCGGTATCCCGAAGAAGTCGTCCGAAGACTGGCCTTCAGAATGGTTTTATATGGAGGACGTTCCCCTCCCGAACCCTGTTCGGCGGGGTCTTCCTGAGTTCAACAATGCTCTTCTGAAGAAACGCCGAAGTTGGCGCCCACGGAGCCCCCAGGTGGAAGACAATGGAGATGTCCTCTATCTGACGAACCGGATTAAAACATTGGCTCAATCAGGATTGACAGCAATCGAAGTTATGTCGATTTGCATAATGCGGGGAGTGCAACCACTTCAATATCATGGGCACCCCTTGTGGTGTTTTAACGGGGCGGATGATGCCACCCGCTACGGGCGTAAGGGTCCGGACAATGCTGCCTCTTTAGCAAAAATTCTGTCCGAATTGTTCAAGGGAGAGGAAGAGGAGTTCACCCGCATCAAGCCACGGATTGGATTCTCCATGTACAATCCTCCAAGTTGGGTAAGTTATATCTCCTTACTCCCATTTTTCCCGCATTCTTTGTCGTAAGTATTCACCTTGCCACTTTGCGGCAGGAACTGCGAAAAGCCATAAAGGAGGTCAGCAGCCCTTCTCCACAACCAGAGGTCCCTGACCGGGCCCTCGAATCCGGACTTGAAGAAGATTCGGTTATATTCGTGGAGCTGATAGACCGGTAGTTCTATCAGTTAAGCTGCGATGATGCCATGGTGGCCATTACGGCCGACTATCCCGGACTGCTCCCTGCATCGCAAGTAAGAAAAACCAAAAATCCCAACTCCAAAAACTAGGATCCCCTTTTAGACACTTCACCCACCATATACATATGGCATTTTTACAGGGAAGGCATTCGGGACGCCCTGCCGAACCTGCAGCAACTCCCCAACAAGAGGCACCGAGGCCGGGTAGGCCAAAAAGGAAGGCGATCAGGACAGAGACGCCGGCGCAAAGGTATAACAAAAATCCCGCTCCACGGTTGTCGTCTTAGTCGAAATGTAATGACGCCCGTGTTTCTTTAACAGAAAAAACGCTCGCCCAAACATGTCCGACGATGTTGCTAATCACGCTTCCACCAGTCGGGCGCCAGGACCGGACATAGAAGCGGAAGCCGATATGCGGCGGGCGCCGGATAATCCCCCTACAGAGGATGCGGATAGATTATCCGCTACAAACTCAGAAGTGGAAAGCGCCATGAATCATAGGCACCGCCGGGCCGTACTCCGTGACGCTTGTTTCTCACCAGAGGCATTTGATGCCTTCAATTTTGGAGAGGCGTACCTCCGTGCTGCTCAAGATGGTCTAGCTAGAGCCACGGATTAGTATGTAAAGGATGTACGGGTAAGTAAATCTGACGATTTATATGTATCAGTAGCCCCTGAGACTTGAAACAGTTAGCAGAACTGATTTAAGGATCATCTTTATCGTGTAGGTTCTTACAGAGAAGAATACTAGGCTGTCACAGGAGCTGGAGGAATGCAAGACCCAACTACGGGCCGCTGTTGCCGCATTGCAGGAACCGAAAAAGTCTGCCGCTGGTAACATTTATTTTAAAGAATGATGGTTACCATATAGTGTGCGGCGTGGCTGTATATCTAATAATAGATGTTGCAGATGAATCCAGAGAAAATCCGGAGGACCAGCATGTCGTGCGACAGCTAGAGGGTGGCAAACGCGTGCTGACTGAGGTTAGGCGGGAGAAAAACAATCTCCAAGAAGCCAATATCAAGCTGAGCGTGGAACTAAAAGACATTCGAGCCCAGCTTCTAGACTCCAAGAAGGAGAATAAGCGGCTTCGACGCGGTATTTTCAGTAAGTGCTTGAATGAATCCTTTTGAAGGAGTTTGGCGAAGAAGCCGACTAACAGCGTTATGTCTGTAGGTATGCTGACGGGTCGTCCCGCGGAGGAAATGCCCAGGTCTGCGGGTGATCTTCTATCCGAGCTCTCACATCTGCACGAACAACTTCGACAGGTGATGCAAGGTGTTGCCCAGGCCTTGTGGCCATCCGCCTCCCTGCCAGAAGGCGTTGCATAGCTTACGGAGAAGCTCAAGGGAGCACGGCGGCGCTTCCGACTATGGAAGATATCGGCTTGCCGACAAGGTGCCAGAGAAGCCTGGGCCATGGTGAAGACGCGGTATTCCAAGGCTGACCCAAATCACATGGCCGAGGTCGGACCTGTGGAGCCCAACGGAAAAGAGATCCCCGTTAGCTTAGTTTATGGGCAAGTAGAATTAGACGCAAAATATTCCCAACGGGATTGTAGGCTAGACCGCCTGTTGGATGGTATAGAAGAGAAATTTAGTTAGTCTGCATGACTATGTAATTAAAGTGACATGTATAATGCCTTCTAGCCGGATTGTAGATCATTTGTCATGGCGGACCTTTTCGCTTCAACCTCAGGACCCGATAGTCCGGAGTGTATCCAAATACCCTCTCAGTTATATAAGAATCGGGGTATGCGTGGAGACCAGGCGTAGGGGTCATTAGTGCTTGAACAGACAAGTGCCCAACTAGTTATGTTATATTACATGGGTAGTAAGAAACCTCTTCCAGGGAGAATCGTTTCGTTAAGGGTTCCTTTCCCTGGGTAAGCATGCCCTAAAGTGCATGTTCGGACTGCGATAAATGCAGGAAAAACATCTGGGGGCAGATATGGAAAATAAATAAAAATCATCTTTTGTTCACCGACCGAATATTCCCTTAAGAACGCTAGCTTTCGGCTTCACCCAGTCTGTGGTACACATCCGGCTGACCCGGCAGTAACAATCGCAGAGGTGCTCCCCTTATGCCCTAGCCGAATTAACAGGAACGTAGGGCATAAATACAAGAGCCAGGCAACCCAGCTTGGCCATAACTTAAGTCATATCGATGCATATAATGGCGAAAAAAGCCCCCATGTATGATGAGCGCGGCTAGCGCATCTATAATGTGCAAGCGAGGCACAAGTTGGCCTTTGAAGGCCTAAAGAAGGAATAAAAAAAAGAGAGAAAGAAAAACAAGGCAGATAATGTATATGCAAAAAATGGACAGAGGAAGGAGATGAACATAGAGTCCGCCGCTAGGCGTAGAATCTTCGGAGCCTGGCCGCGTTCCATGGGTTCGGCTCGAGTCGATTAGTCGATGCATCCCGCAGTCGGTACGCTCCACCGGTCAACACTTGGTCAATAATGAAGGGAACTTCCCATTTGGGCTCAAGCTTGTTCCCTTTCTTATCCAGCAGGCGTAGAACTAGTTCGCCAACATTATAAGTTTTGGCCCGTACTTCTCTTCTTTGGTATCTGCGAGCCTGTTGCTGATAAAATGCGGAACGGGCTTTTGCTACGTCGCGCTCCTCCTCCAAGGTGGCCAAACTGTCCTGCCGATCGAGCTTGGCTTCTCTTTCTTCGTACATGCGCACTCGAGGTGAGTCATGAATTATGTCACAGGGCAAGACTGCCTCTGCACCGTACACCATAAAGAAAGGTGTATATCCGGTACTACGATTCGGCGTGGTCCGCAACCCCCAGAGTACGGAGTCAAGCTCCTCTACCCAGTGCGTGTTAGACTCCTTTAAGGACCACACTAATCTGGGTTTGATGCCGCTCATGATAAGACCATTTGCTCGCTCAACATGGCCATTGGTTTGTGGGTGATAGACGGAAGCATAATCGAGCTTGATGCCCATTTTGCTGCACCAGAGTTTTACCTCATCGGCAGTGAAGTTCGTGCTGTTGTCAGTGATGATGCTGTAGGGGACGCCATAACGGTGTATGACCCCGGATATGAAGTCTATCACTGGTCCGGATTAGGCTGTTTTAACAGGTTTGGCCTCTATCCATTTGGTGAATTTATCCACCATGACCAGTAAGTATTTTTTCTTGTGGGTTCCCCCTTTAAGGGGTCCAACCATGTCAAGCCCCCAGACCGCAATGGGCCACGTAACGGGGATTGTTTGGAGGGCGGTGTGTGGCATGTGACTTTGATTTGCAAAGACCTGGCAACCGGCGCAACGTTGGACCAAGTCCTGTGCATCTGCCCGGGCCGTTGGCCAATAGAATTCTGTACGGAAGGCCTTGCTTACAAGAGCCCGGGCTGCGGCGTGGTGACCGCCGAGTCCGACGTGAATTTCTGCCAAAAGGTTCCGCCCTTCCTCTTCAGAGATGCACCTTTGAAGGACTCCGTTAGTGCTTTTTTATACAATTCTCCCTCATGGACCCTATAGGCCTTAGATCGCCGCACTATGCAGCGTGCCTCATTTTGGTCCTCCGGAAGTTCCTGCCTAGTTAGGTAGGCCAGGAATGGTTCTGTCCACGGGGTTATGATGGCCATCATTACATGGGATGAAGGTGTTATTTTGGTGGCAGAGCCTCCGATTGTGTCAGAGTGTTCGGTATCGGGTATTTTGGACGGGTCTGGACTATTGTTACCGGTGTCCCCTTCCCATACTACGGATGGCTTGAACGGCCTCTCCAAAAATATGTTGGGGGGGACCGCATCGCGTTTTGCGCTGATGCGGGCGAGGATATCTGCCGCCTGATTGTTTTCCCGAGCCACATGGTGAAATTCGAGCCCCTCGAACCGAGCTGACATTTTTAGGACGGCGTTTCGGTAGGCCGCCATTTTCGGATCCTTGGCGTCAAAGTCTCCATTTATTTGGGATATTGCGAGGTTTGAATCCGCACGCACCTCCAGGCGTTGAATGCCCATGGAGACTGCCATCCGAAGACCATGCAACAGAGCTTCGTATTCGGCTACGTTGTTGGAGTCTGTATATAATATTTGCAGTACGTACTGAACGGTATCTCCGGTTGGGGACGTCAGGACGATGCTAGCCCCTAGACCCGCCAGCATTTTAGAACCGTCGAAGTGCATGATCCAATTGGAGTATGCGCCGTACTCTTTAGGGAGTTCGGCCTCCGTCCATTCGGCGACGAAGTCGGCCAATACTTGCGACTTAATGGCTCGTCAAGGTTTGTATGTTATGTCGAACGGGAGGAGCTCAATGGCCCATTTGGCAATCCGGCCCGTAGCATCGCGGTTGTTTATAATATCATTAAGTGGCACTTCCGAGGCTACTGTAATCGAACACTCTTGAAAGTAGTGTCGCAGCTTCCGGGATGCCATGAATACCGCATATGCTATCTTTTGATAATGTGGGTACCGTGCTTTGCATGGAGTGAGGACAGTGGATACATAGTATACCGGATTTTGAAGAGGGAATTTATGTCCGTCCGCTTCCCGTTCGACGACGAGCACTGCACTTACAACTTGATGAGTTGTCGCAATGTACAACAGCATTGGTTCGCCGATGTTTGGCGTGGACAGGATTGGGTTGGTTGCCAAAATGGCCTTTATTTCTTCCAATCCGGCTGTGGCAGCATCCGTCCACTCGAAGTGTTCGGTGCGCCGAAGGAGGCGATAAAGGGGTAAAGCCTTTTCTCCTAAGCGGGAAATAAATCGGCTTAGAGCCGCCATGCATCCAGTTAACTTCTGGATTTGTTTGAGGTCTGTTGGGGTAGCCAACTGTGACAAAGCTCATATTTTGGCCGGATTAGCTTTAATACCTCTACTAGAGACAATGAAACCCAGGAGCTTTCCGGCTGGCACGCCAAAAACGCATTTTTCCGGATTGAGCTTGATGTCGTATGTTCGGAGGTTGTCGAATGTTAGCCTCAAGTCATCTATAAAAGAGTCGACGTGTTTGGTTTTGACGACCACATCATCTACGTATGCCTCTACTGTTTTGCCGATTTGTTTCTCCAGACATGTCTGAATCATGCGTTGATATGTTGCCCCGGCGTTTTTGAGCCCAAAAGGCATTGTGTTGAAATAGAAGGGACCGTATGGTGTGATGAATGTCGTTGCGGCTTGGTCGGACTCCGCCATCTTGATTTGGTGGCAACTGGAGTATGTGTCGGGGAAACACAATGACTCGTGTCCTGCGGTAGCATCGACAATTTGATCGATGCGGGGGAGGGGGAAGGGATCCTTTGGGTAGGCTTTATTGACGTCCTTGAAATCGACACAAAGGTGCCAAGATTTATCCTTCTTTGGTACCATCACCAGGTTTGCTAGCCAGTCCGGGTGTTTTATTTCTCTGATGAATCTGGCCTCTAATATCTTGGCTAGTTCCTCTCCCATGGCCTGTCTCTTAGGTTCGGAGAAACGCCGAAGAGCTTGCTTGAACGGCTTGAATCCCTTTAGGATATTGAGGCTATGATCGGCCAACCTGCGTGGGATTCCTGGCATGTCTGAGGGATGCTAGGCGAATATGTCCCAATTCTCGCGCAGGAACTCTCGTAGTGCGGCGTCCACGGCGGGGTTTAACTGTGCCCCGATGGAGGCTGTTTTTGTAGGGTCTGTTGGGTGGACATGGAATTTGACTATTTCATCCACTGGTTTAAAAGAGATGGACTTGGATCTCTTATCGAGTGTCACGTCGTCCCTGTCCACTGTGGAGCGTAGCGTGGTTAATTCCTCGGCCGAGAGGGCTTCGGATAATGCCTCGAGGGCCAGTGCGGTTGTTTTGTTCTCGGCACGGAGTGCTGTGTCCGGATCATTGGCGAGGGTGATGATTCCGTTCGGCCCAGGCATTTTGAGCTTCATATACCCATAATGGGGTACGACTTGGAAGATCATGAACACCTCACGTCCTAAAAGGGCGTGGTATCCACTGCTGAACGGGGCCACTTGAAATGTAATTTCTTCGGACCTGTAGTTCTCTGGCGTACCGAATACCACATCTAGTGTGATTTTCCCAGCGAATCGTGCCTCCCAACTGGGTATGATTGCCCTGAAGGTTGTGCTACTTTTCTCAATGTGGTTCCAGTCTATTTCCATTTTTTGAAGAGTTTCCTCATAGATGAGGTTTAATCCGCTACCGCCGTCCATGAGTACTTTGGTGAGTTGAAAGCCGTCCACAATTGTACTGAGGACCAGTGCGGCTGGTGCTCGGGCTGTTCGGAATTTAGGTTCGTCACTGGCATTGAAGGTAATAGCCGTGTCACTCCATGGATTTATTGCTGCTACGTGGCAGATTTCGGCCATGCTGCAGAGTGTTAACACCGTATTGTTATCCACGGGATGGTGCTCTGTGGCATTTGGGATAAGAAGATCCTCACCACTTTTGGCCACCTGGCGGATTATCCAACATGCTCTAAGGCTGTGCGTTGGTATTGTATCCGCTGTACTATGAATTTTGCAGGGTCCGTTAAGCCATCCCTCCAGTACGGTTCCATGCCCTGTAGAGGGTTTTTGTTTCTTTGCAACTAGCTCGAGTGTCTTATGATAGTGCACCCTTTTACTTCGGACTGGGTGTATATTCGGGGCCGGATTATCCCAAAATTTTGTTTTGGTTTTCTAGGCGCTTTCCATCGCATAGTACTTTCGTACTATGGACACCAAGTCAGCGAAGCGTGATATGTCATGGCGACTTAAGGCGTTAAGGATTCCCTTGTCCGTGCAATTATTGCAGAAAAGTGAGACTGCATCTTCCTCGCGACAGTCCTTAACCTTGTTCATCACAAGGAGGACTCTGGCCCAATAATGATGTACTGTTTCATGGGGCTCTTGCTTGATGTGGGAAAGATCATTTATGTCTGGGTGGGTGGGTGGATTTGAGTCCGAACCCCTACCCGATCTGAGACCCAGGGGCCGAGGAGTTTCCAATCTTGGAAGTTCGGGTTCCGGAGTGTTGCCCGATAAGTCTGGCCCGCTGCCTGATTCTAGGTTCAGGGCTTGGGTGATGTCCTCCCGTAAGCGGGTATCCGGCTCGGAGAGCTCAGGAATCCGGACATAGTTAGTTGATAACCCACAAGTATAGGGGATCACAACAGCTTTCGAGGGTAGAGTATTCAACCCAAATTTATTGATTCGACACAAGGGGAGCCAAAGAATATTCTCAAGTATTAGCAGCTGAGTTGTCAATTCAACCACACCTGTAAACTTAGTATCTGCAGCAAAGTGTTTAGTAGCAAAGTAGTATGATAGTGGTGGTAGCGGCAACAAAAGTAAAGACAGCAAAATTAATGTTTTTGGTATTTTCTAGTGATTGTAACAGTAGTAGTGGAAAAGTAAACAAGCGTAAACCAGTATATGGAAAACTCGTAGGCATCGGATCAGTGATGGATAATTATGCCAGATGCGGTTCATCATGTAACAATCATAACATAGGGTGACACAAAACTAGCTCCAATTCATCAATGTAATGTAGGCATGTATTTTGTATATAGTCATACGTGCTTATGGAAAAGAACTTGCATGACATCTTTTGTCCTACCCTCCTGTGGCAGCGGGGTCCTATTGGAAACTAAGGGATATTAAGGCCTCCTTTTAATAGAGAACCGGAACAAAGCATTAGCACATAGTGAATACATGAACTCGTCAAACTATGGTCATCACCGGGAGTGGTCCCGATTATTGTCACTTCGGGGTTGCCGAATCATAACACATAGTAGGTGACTATAGACTTGCAAGATAGGATCAAGAACTCACATATATTCATGAAAACATGATAGGTTCAGATCTGAAATCATGGCACTCGGGCCCTAGTGACAAGCATTAAGCATAGCAAAGTCATAGCAACACCAATCTCAGAACATAATGGATACTAGGGATCAAACCCTATCAAAACTAACTCGGTTACATGATAAATCTCATCCAACCCATCACCGTCCAGCAAGCCTACGATGGAATTACTCACGCACGGCGGTGAGCATCATGAAATTGGTGATGGAGGATGGTTGATGATGACGACGGCGACGAATTCCCCTCTCCGGAGCCCCGAATGGACTCTAGATCAGCCCTCCCAAGAGGTTTTAGGGCTTGGCGGTGGCTCCGTATCGTAAAACGCGATGATTTCTTCTCTCTGATTTGTTTCTCTCCGAAAGCAAATATATAGAGTTCGAGTTGGCGTCGGAGGGCATCCAGGGGACCCACGAGGTAGGGGGCGCGCCCTAGGGGGGGGCACCCTCGTGAGAAGTGTGTGGGCCCCTTGGTCTTCATCTTTGGCGAGAATTTTTATTGTTTTTTCTAAGACGTTCTGCGGAGTTTCAGGTCATTCCGAGAATATTTCTTTTCTACACATAAAACAACACCATGGCAATTCTGCTGAAAACAGCGTCAGTCCGGGTTAGTTGCATTCGAATCATACAAGTTAGAGTCCAAAACAAGGGCAAAAGTGTTTGGAAAAGTAGATACGACGGAGACGTATCATTAGTCCTCAAAATAGAGGAAGAGTTACCGCATTGTTCCTCCACCACTGCAACATGATGGGTGATCGATGGAGACTTAATCTCCCTTTGATCGGGTTTAAGCCCAATCCGATCATAGTCCGTAGTGAATCCCAAGGCGGCAATGCGATCCAAGAGTTCATTTAGGGAAGAGAGCTCCATTGGATCCATCTGCTCGGCGAATTCCGAGCCGACGTGGAGGCTGTTTTTGATGACCCGAGAAGTCATCATCGGTGCAGCGGCCAAACATGCAGTCATGACGAAACTGCCTAGCCGAAGAGTTTGGCCGACAGCTAGAGCTCCCCCGGCGGTAATGTTGTTTTTAACAACAAGATGAGGCATCCTTCCTTATGGCGATGTCACAGAGGAACTCTCAATGAAAGCACCAATGTCGGTGTCAAAACCGGCGGATCTCGGGTAGGGGGTCCCGAACTGTGCGTCTAAGCAAGATGGTAACAGGAGGCAGGGAACACGAGTTTTACTCACGTTCGGGCCCTCTTGATGGAGGTAAAACACTACGTCCTGCTTGATTTTTTCTTCATGATATGAGTACTACAAGAGTTGATCTACCACAAGATCAGAGAGGCTAGACCCTAGAAGCTAGCCTATGGTATGATTGTATGTTGTCCTACGGACTAAAACCCTCCGGTTTATATAGACACAGGAAGGGGCTTGGGTTACACAAGGTTGGTAACAAAGGAGGAGATATACATATCCGTATTGCCTAGCTTGCCTTCCATGCCAAGTAGAGTCCTATCCGGACACAAGACGAAGTCTTCAATCTTGTATCTTCATAGCCCAACAGTCCGGCAAAGGATATAGTCCGACTGTCCGGAGACCCCTAATCCAGGACTCCCTCAACTGTGGTCTCGGGGACTACACCCAGTGGGTGCACTTGGCGTGCCCCCACTGGTTCGGATCCCACTCCGCTGGTCCGCCCAGACCGAGTACAAAAAAAGAGGATGACAAAGCACCCAGTGGGTGTACAATCTCGAAGTGCAAGTCAATGATAGATTGCGCGAAGGAAAATATTCGGGTAGAATATCCTAAAAGAACAAGTTCAGTTGGAAGTTAAATTACCTGGACATTGGCTGGAAGAGCCGCGCTGGCGTCATAAGCAGCCTGACTGCATTCGTGCACCACCTTCACCCGCTCCATCATTATGCCAGCCTAACGAATGGCCTCCACAGCAGCGTCCGACTAGCTTTCTGGAACATGATGAGTGGCAAAGAAGGGGACGGACGGTCCAGACACAGTGGCTTGGAGATCCGAGGCATGAAGTTGGATGCTTGAAACAAGCTCTGGAGCAGTCGACGATGCAGGACGCGCACTCGACACTGGGTCAGCAAAGGTTACAGAAACCTTACTCGCATCTTCGAGGTGTTGAACTACCCGCTCCGTCACCGGCTCCGACTAGGATGTCTTGCTAGCTATTGCTTTCTTCTTCCTGGGCCTCGGCGGCACGTCCTCCTCATCATCTAGAAGCTTAATGACATTGGGAGGGGCTGCAAAGAAATCGGCCGACCCTAGATGAGTCACCAAAATTTAATCAACCATACAATCGAGAACAAGATCACGAGAATTGTACCCGGGTTGGAGGTGACCGCATCTTCCATGTCCTCGTCTTCATACTGGTGGGTGGAAGTCCCAGAGGTAGCAGCACTACAAATTTCAGAATTCAGTCGATCATGTCTGACGAAATGAATCGACTCAAATCCAAATTCATACTAAAACAAGAAATCAAGTCCAACTAATACCCGGAAGCAATGGGGATGGCCACTTTGATCTTCGGCAAGGCTTTTGGAGGCTTGGACGGCGTGGCTTTTGGTTGCTTCGACGCCTTTTCAGTCGGCGCTGGAGAAGACGTCCAAGGGCGCTTCGATGACTGCCCAGTTTGCGCGGTCGCTTTGCCGCTGGCGCTTGCTGGATCGTGAGAAAGCTTGGGTCGTCTTTCCCTACGAGGAGGAGAGTCGACCTCTTCTTCATCACTCGGGTCGTCGCTATCCTCGTCCTCTTCATTGTCAGAGTACCTCTCGCCGCTTTCACCTCCACTCGCTTCTCCCTCTGGGTCCTGCTCCTGCTCCCCATTGGGCATCGAGTACATCTTAGTCAGGGCCTGGAAGATAACAACCAAGATAGGAGTCAGCCGGATGACAGCAAATAGGTACCTGATAAATCGAGAAGACACTCTACCATTTGGAGTCATACCTTGTCGGTTTCGTACGAGTTGTTGAGTGGAGGAATCCTCCAGGATCCCCTGGGGTTGTCTTTGTTGCCAGTAATACCCTTCAGCCACCCTTTCAACGTAGCTTTGTCGACTTCTTCTGGATGGATCCGAGTGGTGTCGTCAGTGCCCGAATACATCCACATCGGATGGTCACAAGCTGGAAGTGGTTGGATGCGTCGCCTGAGGAAGACCTCCAACAGATCCATACCGGTTACCCCATCACGGACAAGCTGAACTACTCGCTCAACCAGAACTTTCACTTGCGCCTTCTCCTCTGGGGTCACTTTCAGAGCAGAGGGCTTCTCCACTCAGGCCATGCAAAAGGTGGGAAGTCCAGTTGACCGACCCGGAGTCGGATGGTCCTTGCAATAGAACCAGGTCGACTGCCACCCTCGGACCGACTCAGGAAGGATCATGGCTGGGAAAGTGCTTTTACCCCTCATCTGAATTCCAAGGCCCCCGCACATCTGAATCACATGCGTCCTCTCGTCCCTCGGGTTAGCCTTCTTGACCGACTGAGAACGGCACGTGAATATGTGTTTGAAGAGGCCCCAGTGTGGCCGACAACCCAAGAAGTTCTCACACATGGACACGAAAGCAGCAAGATACATGATGGTGTTCGGGGTAAAGTGGTGGAGTTGCGCCCCAAAGAAGTTCAAGAAACCTCGAAAGAAAGGGTGGGGAGGCAAGGAAAACCCGCGGTTGACATGAGTAGCGAGGAGAACGCACTCACCCTCCTGTGGCTGCGGCTCGGTCTCGTACCCCAGGAGTCGCGCCGATTCGTGGGGGATCAGTCCCCCCTCGACCAGGTCATCGATGTTGTCCTGATGGATCGTTGAGCGAATCCAGTCGCCCTGGATCCGGCCCGGTGGCAGGCCGGACCTCGAGGAAGATCCGCCTCGGCCGGACTTCTTCCCCTTCGCCTTCGCCGTCGCCTTCTTCACACGCTCCAATGCCACCATCTTCTCCTTCCCCATCGTGGCAAGCAGAGCTCGAATGGGGTGGCAGCGCTGGGGCAGGAGCAGATGCAGCGGAGAAAACTGAGAGGAAAAGAGAAGAACGAAGACACATTGTTCAAAGAAAACCCCGGCCCGACGCCTTATATGGGGCCGCTTCCGAGTGGTTGACCTGTGGGTCCGGACACCCCAATCAAACCCCGCAATAGTCGCGCAGGAGGTACGTGGTGAAAAAGGTGGCACGGTGATCGAGGCGGCCTTACCTAATCCCTTCCGATTACTGCGGCCTCCCCTGTCCTGTGCGCTTCCCCAAATCCGGATCCCATGACATCCGCGTGCAGCAAGGCAATCTGTCAGACGGAATATCTTCTCCATATTAGTACTCAAGACATCACAGTAAAGTTCACTCGGCAGATTCAAAAATGGATCAAGGTGACTGAAAAGGAGTTCAGATCATCATGGTTGTTCGCTTGGTCGCAATAAGTTACTCCCGGAGCAAAAAAAATTAATCGGAGGAATTCTCAACTCCTTCTCCACTCAAGCCCCGAACCATTTGGGGGCTAATGATGAAGCTATGTACCTAGGGTAGGGTCTTAGGCCTGACCTAGACGCCCTCCCCAAGGACATCACCCTAAAGCCAGAAGCATTCAAAGGGTACCATCATCCACTCGACCAGAGACATTCCACTCGGAAGAATCAATGTCACTCGACCGTCACAGAAATCACTCGACAAACAGAAGATCTAAAGTCACTCTACACAGCAACAGTCGGGCTTTTACTCATAGACTTAACTATCATTTATAGAACTTTAATACAGACGTTACCTGTAATGCTCTGTCTTTATGTACATTGAACCCCATGTAACGGAGGGGAGCTGGGGTCCTGGCGCACTCTATATAAGCCACCCCCTCCTCCGGGACGGGGGTTCGCATCTTTTGTAAACTCACACACACATACAATCCAGTCGAACGCCTCCGGGCACCGAGACGTAGGGTTGTTACTTCCTCCGCGAAGGCCCTGAACTCGTAAACTCGTGTGTACAACTACTCCATAGCTAGGATCTTGCCTCCTCATACCTACCCCAATTCTACTGTCAGTCTTAGATCCACGAGAGCCGGCGGCACGGTGAGTGGAGGGGCGCGCACGGGCATGGGCACGGGCGCTGGCATGTACACGAGCTCGCGCGGGTCCGCAAAGAACTCGCTGACGCCCGCGGCTTCCATCTCTGCGATAGTGCTTGGCGACCAGCCCGTCAATGCTACGGGGATGGTCGCTGGCGCGAGCGCGTGGATGGGAGCTGGGACGGGAGCGGGGGCAGCAACCACCGCGGCCAGCTCGTTCTGGGCCATGTCCATGAGGCCCTATTCCTCCTTATTTTCTATCTCCTCCGGCTCTGAGTCGACTTCGCCAAACTTGAAGACTAGTGACAGATGATCATTCTGCGCCATGGCGGTGGAGGTCTGCGAGGGGGGGGGATGGGAGGCGAACAATGAGGCCGCCCGTATTATATAGCGGCTCGGGCGCCATTAATGGAGAGGAAGGAGGGTGGCCATGGAAGTCAAAGGGCTCGCTTCCAAGTGAGCCTACGCAGCGTAAAGCTCGCATGCTTCCCTGTGAGCCTACACATTGGAGGACAGCTTGCACGCCTCTCAGTCAGCCTGCGCACTGGACTGTGCTCGCACGCCTCCCGTTCAGTCAAGGTCAAGCAGCTGTCCGCACGGCACCTCCTACATCCATTAAAATCAAGACACGTGGCACACGTGAAGGGTTAACAGAATGCACACGTTTTGAATTAAAAAACGTTTGAGATATTAAGTGGCAGCTATTTTTTCAAAATGCCTTTGTTGGATGTCATTATTCGAGTGCGCCTTCTCTCAAAATGGACACGGAAAATACCACATAATGTCGGGCGCCATTGCGTGATAGCATGCCAAGTTTCATGAATTTCAGACGAGTTTTGGATTTACTAGAATTTAAAAACCAGGCATCTCAATGCTTTGTCGGCAATCAACGGTGCCCTGGTGTTTGAAATTCATTCCCATTTATTGCATGGGAACTAAGCATGCACCCAAGGACACATATTTTATTTTTCAACCAATTTATATGCATTGGAGCATGTGCATGTAGTTCAAATTTGAATTATGCACATAAATGCATTGAAAACTCAGTTAATGCATAAAAATGTCCAAAAGAACCCCGAAAAATCAAAAAAATTGACACAACACTCCTGTTGTTCTACGTTGACACTAGAAATTTTTTGGAAGCAATAAGAGGCAGTGGATATCTTTTCGTCCCCAAAGGTGGGACGTTCCCTACCGAAACCATGATGCTTGTTGTGAGAAGCTCTCGTTTGTGAGAAGCATATACCCAAACCTGCCCCAAACGAGACAAAGTTTTTACCATGGCATGTTGATGCCGCTGCATGAAAGCATGCCAAGTTTCATGAATTTCAGACGAGTTTTGTATTTACTAGAATTCAAAAACGAGGCATCTCAATGTTTTGCCGGCAATCAACGGTGCCCTGGTGTTTGAAATTCATTCCCATTTCTTGCATAGGACCTAAGCATGCACCCAAGGACACAGGTCTGATCTTTCAACCAATTTATATGCACTGGAGCATGTGCATATAGTTCAAATTTGAATTATGCACATAAAATGCCTAGAAAAGCTAGTTAATGCATAAAAATGTCCAAATGAACCCCAAAAAATCACAAAAGTTGACACAACACTCATGTTGTTCTATGTTAACACTAGAAAATATTTGAAAACAATAAGAGGCAATGAATATCATTTCGTCCCCAAAGGTGGGACGTTCCCTATCAAAACCATCATGCTTGTTGTGAGAAGCTCTGGTTTGTGAGAAGCTTACACCCGAACCTGCCCCAAATGGGAAAAAATTCACCACGGCATGTTGCTGCTTCTCCACGATAACATGCCAAGTTTCATGAATTTCAGAAGAGTTTTGGATTTACTAGAATTTAAAAACCAGGCATCTCAACATTTTGCCGGCAATCAACAGTGCCATGGTGTTTGAATTTCATTCCCAGCTGTTGCATGGGACATAGAAATTCACCCAAGGACACACATGTGATTTTCAACCAACTTTTGTGCATTGGAGCATGTGCTTGTAGTTCAAATTTGAATTATGCACATAAAATGCCTAGAAAACCCAGTTAATGTATAAAAAAGGCCAAACGAACCCTGGAAAATTCCAAGATTGAACAAAGCACTCCTGTTGTTCTATGTTGACACTAGAAATTTTTGGAAAGTAATAAGAGGCAACGGATAGTCGTCTCGTCCCCAAAGGTGGTATTCCCTATCGAAACCATCATATGCTTGTTGTGAGAAGCTCTGATTTGTGAGAAGCTTATACCCAAACCTGCCCCAAATGGGACAAAATTTTCACCACGGCATGTTGATGCCACTCCATGATAGCATGCCAAGTTTCATGAATTTCACACGAGTTTTGGATTTACTAGAATTTAAAACCAGGCATCTCAACATTTTGCCGGCAATCAACAGTGCCCTGGTGTTTGAAATTCATTCCCATCTCTAGCATGGGATCTAGAAATTCACCCAAGGACACACATGTGATTTTTCAACCAACTTTGGTGCATTGGAGCATGTGCTTGTAGTTCAAATTTGAATTATGAACATAAAAATCCTAGAAAACCCAATTAATGTATAAAAAAGGCCAAACGAACCCCAAAAAATTCCAAGATTGAACACAACACTCCTGTTGTTCTATGTTGACACTAGAAATTTTTTGAAAGCAATAAGAGGCAACGGATATCGTCTCGTCCCCAAAGGTGGTACGTTCCCTATCGAAACCATCATTCTTGTTGTGAGAAGCTCTAGTTTGTGAGAAGCATTTACCCAAACCTGCCCCAAATGGGACAAAATTTTCACCACGACATGTTGATACCGCTCCATGATAGCATGCCAAGTTTCATGAATTTCAGACGAATTTTGGATTTTACTAGAATTTAAAAACCAGGTATCTCAACGTTTTACCGGCAATCAATAGTGCCCTGGTCGTTGAAATTCATTCCCATCTCTTGCATGGGACCTAGAAATTCACCCAAGGACACACATGTGATTTTTCAACCAACTTTGGTGCATTGGAGCATGTGCTTGTAGTTCAAATTTGAATTATGCACATAAAATGCCTAGAAAACCGAGTTAATGTAAAAAAAGGCCAAACGATCCACGAAAAATTCATTCCCATTTCTTCCATGGGACCTAAGCATGCACTGAAGGACACATATTTGATTTTTCAACCAATTTGTATGCACCGGAGCATGCACGTAGTTTAATTTTTGAATTGTGCACCTGAAATGGCTAGAAAACCAGTTTAATGTATGAAATGTCTAAACGAACCCTGAATAATTCCAATTCTTTTACGACACACATACAGTTGCATGTTCACTGCAGATAAAAGGTCTAGCAATTTAAACACCGTCCATTGCCGCTGTGACCCCATTTTGTAATTCGAATCAAGTAGATCCCACACAGTTTATTCTCACCAACCATGTGAGATGTAGTACAAAATATCTTGGAGTACTGTCGGTGTATAGTACGACTATGGCTTACCCGAGAAGGTGCGTCGGCTACAGTCCACAGCCGGCGTGTCAAGCACACTAGCTCGCTCCCCCAAAACTCCCGCCTCTGCATCCCTCTCTGCTTTAGTCCCTTGATTCAAATTTTAAGTAGCCCCGACATTTTACTCCCGCCTCTGCATCCCTTGCAATCTCAAAAATATCTGCTCGCCCTTGATCCAAATTTTTAGTAGCCCCGCCTTGTTACTCCCGCCTAGTAAAATTTTTAGTTTCCGCAGTATTTCCTCAAACACAACCTCTGCTCACACAGACACACACAACCCTCGAATCCATTGGTAGGTCGCCACCATCGCCAGCACCTCCATCCACAACCTCTTCCTGTGTGCCGGGGAGCTCGAGTAGCCAATGGCCAAAAAGAGGTTTATCACGGACTTTTCGCCCGATGCTGGCGAGGTGTCCCAGTCGTCCTCCGAGGGCCCGATCCCCTGTCGAATGTCCCCTGATCCGTCCGCCGCCGCGCCTCTACGCCGGTTCGAGGACTTCCCCATGCTTCCCCGGACCCGGCAGCCGACGAAGTCCTACCTCGGGGTTCGGCAGCGGCGCTGGGGGACGTGGGTCGCCGAGATTACAGATCGAGAGACCCACACCCGCCGATGGCTCGATAGCTTCCACACGGCCGAGCTCGTGGCCATGGAGTACGACCGCTGGCAGGTCCGCTACCACGGCGAGGTGACTAGGCTCAATTTCCCCTTTGGCACATGTCCGGTCCACCTCGTTTCGCCGGAGCCAGGGGCTATGGCGCGGGAGGACCGCGAGGCTTGGGAGCTTCTCGAGGCCGAGGCCACCACCGAGGCCTACATGCAAGAGCTCCATTGGAAGCACCCAAAGCTCGTAGAGGCGGAGCGGGCGATCATTGCCGGTGCGGAGGGCCGTGAGGTTATTGCGCTCTCCTCCGATGACAAGGTCGAAGGCGGCGAGGACGGAGGCGTGGAGGGCGGTGAGGTTATCGCGCTCTCCTCTGATGACGAGGTCGAAGGCGGCAGCGACGGCGGCGCGGAGGGCATCGAGGTGGGCCCCCAGGACAAGGAGATCAACGTCGATGAGTGGAGGAGTGCCTTCCCCAACGACCCCGACGATGGTACTGGCCCAGACCACCGTACATGACGAGTGATACGTCTTTGTTGTATCTACTTTTCCAAACACTTTTGCCCTTGTTTTGGACTCTAACTTGCATGATTTGAATGGAACTAACCTGGGCTGACGCTATTTTCAGCACAATTGCCATGGTGTTATTTATTTGCAGAAATAAAAGTTCTCGGAATGACCTGAAACCTCACGGAGACTATTTTTGGAAATAATAAAAAATACTGGCAAAAGATAAATACCAGGGGGCCCACACCCTAGCCCCGAGGGTGGGGGCGCGCCTGCCCCCCTGGCTGCGCCCCCTACCTCGTGGGCCCCCTGGAGATCCTCCGACCTCAACTCCAACTCTATATATTCGTGTTCGGGGACAAAAAGATCAGGGAGAAAGATTCATCTGGAGTCCATTCGGGGCTCCGGAGAGGGGAATCCGTCGCCATCGTCATCATCAACCATCCTCCATCACCAATTTCATGAGGTCATCAAAAACAGCCTCCACGTCGGCTCGGAATTCGCCGAGCAGATGGATCCAATGGAGCTCTCTTCCCTAAATGAACTCTTGGATCGCATTGCCGCCTTGGGATTCACTACGGACTATGATCGGATTGGGCTTAAACCCGATCAAAGGGAGATTAACTCTCCATCGATCACCCATCACGTTGCGGTGGTGGAGGAACAATGCGGTAACTCTTCCTCTATTTTGAGGACTAATGATACGTCTCCGTCGTATCTACTTTTCCAAACACTTTTGCCCTTGTTTTGGACTCTAACTTGTATGATTCGAATGCAACTAACCCGGACTGACGCTGTTTTCAGCAGAATTGCCATGGTGTTGTTTTATGTGTAGAAAAGAAATATTCTCGGAATGACCTGAAACTCCGCAGAACGTCTTAGAAAAAACAATAAAAATTCTCGCCAAAGATGAAGACTAGGGGGTCCACACACTTCTCACGAGGGTGCCCCCCCCTAGGGCGCGCCCCCTACCTCGTGGGCCCCCTGGATGCCCTCCGATGCCAACTCGAACTCTATATATTTGCTTTCGGAGAGAAACAAATCAGAGAGAAGAAATCATCGTGTTTTACGATACGGAGCCACCACCAAGCCCTAAAACCTCTCGGGAGGGCTGATCTGGAGTCCATTCGGGGCTCCGGAGAGGGGAATTCGTCGCCGTCGTCATCATCAACCATCCTCCATCACCAATTTCATGATGCTCACCGCCGTGCGTGAGTAATTCCATCGTAGGCTTGCTGGACGGTGATGGGTTGGATGAGATTTATCATGTAATCGAGTTAGTTTTGATAGGGTTTGATCCCTAGTATCCATTATGTTCCGAGATTGGTGTTGCTATGACTTTGCTATGCTTAATGCTTGTCACTAGGGCCCGAGTGCCATGATTTCAGATCTGAACCTATCATGTTTTCATGAATATATGTGAGTTCTTGATCCTATCTTGCAAGTCTATAGTCACCTACTATGTGTTATGATCCGGCAACCCCGAAGTGACAATAATCGGGACCACTTCCGGTGATGACCATAGTTTGAGGAGTTCATGTATTCACTATGTGTTAATGCTTTGGTCCGGTACTCTATTAAAAGGAGGCCTTAATATCCCTTAGTTTCCACTAGGACCCAGCTGCCACGGGAGGGTAAGACAAAAGATGTCATGCAAGTTCTTTTCCAGAAGCACATATGACTATATTCGGAATACATGCCTACATTATATTGATGAATTGGAGCTAGTTCTGTGTCACCCTATGTTATAACTGTTACATGATGAACCGCATCCGGCAAAATTCACCATCACCGATCCATTGCCTATGAGCTTTCCATATATTGTTCTTCACTTACTTATTTTCCCATTGCTATTGCTATCATCACTACAAAATACCAAAAACATTACTTTTTCTACCGTTACTTTTGCTATCGTTACCACTACTATCATATTATTTTGCTACTAAACACTTTGCTGCAGATATTAAGTTTCCAGGTGTGGTTGAATTGACAACTCAGATTCTAATACTTGAGAATATTCTTTGTCTCCCCTTGTGTCGAAACAATAAATTTGGGTTGAATACTCTACCCTCGAAAACTGTTGCGATCCCCTATACTTGTGGATTATCAATGAGGAAGGATTGGCTCGACCTCTACTTCGACCGAAAGTAGTATAGCTTAGTTTAAAATTATGTTTTATGTTCGGTTATTGTTGGGGATATACCCCGCGGTATGACCCGGCCGGATGTATGACCCGGCCGGACTTGGTGACCCACCCGAATCTCTTCACTCACTGGTGACCCGACCGAACCAGGTGACTCATTGGTGACCCGTCCAGCGGGTTAGAGGAGCGACAAGACCCGGAGGCCCAGTAGGTGGTTCAAGGAAGGCCGGCTTACATTTTGGTAGGCCGGCATAAGAGGAAAGCATAAGGAATATTCCCTTACAAAGGAAGCAAGACTATGACTCCACTTGTAATAGAGTAATCCTAATCCTAATAGGACTAGTCATGTAAGCCGCCCCTTCAACATATATAAGGAGGGGCAGGGCCCCCCAAGAGGGACAAGTTCCACAAGTTTGACAAGTTAGGTCTAGACAGACAAGTCAATAGCTCTCGAGATAGATCACCTTTGTAATCGTGATCATCATCATCAATATCAATGAAGCGGGATGTAGCCTTCTACCTCCACCGTGAGGGGACGAACCTGGGTAAAACCTCGCATCTCTCATCCCGCTCAACCCCTCTCAAGCTACCACATAGATGTGTTGGCCTCATGACTAAGTCCTTTCAACGAGGACATCTGCCGTGACAATTCCACAATAGTTGGCGCCCACCATGGGGCTTGCGCACGGTGGTGTTGAGTTCTTGGAGGGATCTGTTTCAAGGATTTCGAGAAGTTCTTAAATTTCTGGATGAAGAAAGACCGGTTTTGGAAGGATCTACATCAAACTTTGAGTTCACTAGATCGAGATCAGAATTTGTTACGGGAAGTGTTCATCTGTTCTGTTGACCGGATCATGAGAGAAGATCCTGAAAGATTTAGCATGAGCCATCGTGTGTATCAGCAGGATCAGTTGATTATCATCAGACGATGAAAGCCATCATAAAGATGAGGAGGTGAACTTTTGCTGCTGCTATCGCCTGTTGCTGAGACAGACAAGAATCTTGCTACAGACGCCGGACGCTGTGTTATATCACCCGTGTTAAACACACGCGGGAGTGGGCAAGCATCAAGAACTTCACGACTACAGCTCAGTATCACGTTTGTACTAGTCAAATCACTAATACAATCAGATCAATCCCAACCGGACTCAACCACAGCAATCCGGTCTCCGCTGCTCCTAGGGCCGCCACCTCATCGGCGAGCATCCGACTTCCTTCCGAGTCGCAAACTCCACGACCCCGCCGTTGAGCCGCCATCACCAATCCGCCTTGGAGTCCACCTTGCCGCCTCTACCACCTCAGCACGCTTCAAACCTCCGGCGGTGGCTGGCCCGGCGCCCGGCCTGGTCACTCACCACTGCTGATCTGCCTCGTTGACTCAAAGAACTTTGCTCTAAGTCGGATGCTTGCTTCGAGCCGCCAGCTTTACGAATCGTCTCTTGGAGCCCGTCAAGTCTCGAGAGAATTAGACTTCCCATCAACCAAGAACATGGTGTAGGAGACAGGGGGTGTCTGATGCGTCATGCTTCAACTATATATTAAGAACATGGTCGACTACTATTGCCGTCTAGGAGGTGGCCAATGGCTTAAGCATCATCACACCGGAGTTTTTTCTCTAAATCCAGCGTTCAAAACACAAGACTTGTTGGGCAAGCCGTTCATGCCTCTTCTCCGAGCCGCCCCCAAGCAACCTTGTCATCAAGTTACTTCCCGCGCTGGGTCAGTGGCCGGGCTCCGTAGCTGTCGCGCCTTTGTTTCCCCCGGCCTCGCTCCGAGCCGCTGCATCTGTCAGCACGACTAGGGCTGGACCAAAAGCTCGTAGCTTGCGAGCTTAATGAGTGTTCGATAGTTTGGCTCTTTAAGCTCGTAGCTCGCTTCTTAATGAACAAAGTCAATCATTGATTTTAGCTCATTAAGCATAACGAGCTTAACGAGCGAGCTAACGAGTTTCACGAGTAGCTCGTCAAGCTCGTTAGAAATAACACAATACATATTTTTATCTTATGTGACAAACTTTTTGTAGCACCTCAGTCCATCTATTTAATCTAATCGACATATGAGGCAACAAACTACTTCATTTATTTTGTAGTCACCATATTTCATCTTGAAAACCATACCTACACATTCATCATGTATATCGTAACACATTACAATCTGTTAACAAGCGCTCGCGAGCGCTCATGAGCTTAACGAGCTTCAAACGAGCCGAGCTGAGCAGGGTTTTCTGCTTGTTAATCTTAACGAGCTTAACGAACCGAGCCTTAACGAGCGCGAGCTTAACGAGTATGAGCTTAACGAGCCGAGCTGCTCGTTAGTCCACCCCTAAGCACGACCTCATGGCTTGACCCGCCTCGCGTCAACCTCGCATTCGGCCACGCCGGCCCTCCCCTGCGCTGGTTCCAGGTCACCGTACCCGACCGCATCTTTCCTTCTTTTCCGGTCGCCGTGAGCCGCTGGGGGCTATGTTGAGCCGCCCCTGCCGTGTTGAGTCGCTGTTTGCCGCATGTGAAGCCACCGGGGGCCGCGTCGAGCCGCCCTCACTGCGTTGAGTTGCCGCTTTTCTGTGTGTTGAGCCGCCGGTCCGCTTTGAGCCGCCAGGTGCTTTTGCCATGCTACTAAGTCACTGCCTCGCAGAGTTACCGAGTCACGGGCCTTGTTTCGAGACCGTCTGCTTCACGCCCGTTTTCAAGCCGCCGTGGCCTTGATCCGCCTAAGCCCTTGGGAGCTCTGCCGCTGCGCCTGTCTTCTGAGCCGTCTGCTTGCCAAATTGTCACCGCTGGAGTAGTCCTCGAGCCACCATCTCTACTGAGCCGTCCCGACCTTTACTTCGGGACACCTCACCTCTGCCTCCAGCACTGAGGCTGCAGCGCGCCCATCACCGTCCTCTCACTTCGCGACGAGGCACCATGTTCAGCTGCTGCCCAAAGTTCAAACCATAGTTGCCATGTTTCCAGTACGGTGGGAACGAGGAACGGAAACGAGGGACGAGAGTCGGGGGCTGGAAAAAGGAGGATACAGTGAGGGTATACATCTCTACAACGATTTTTCTAAAGCGGAAACGCGATCCAATCAATTCCGGTACGATGAATCCGGTACGGTACCATGGAACGAGGAACGTGAATCTTTATAGATGCGGGGAGCAACTGGCTGGGAGGGAACGAGGGAGTACTTATACATGGAACTAGCTGGGCTGGGAGCAACTGGCTACATCGTCGATTCATGAAGACTAAAATACATCATCTCCTTCCCAATGGAAAATTTATTAACAGCCTTGGAGTAATTGGAGAGCAGAATGAGGAGTTATTTAGGGGAGTGGAAAAGAACGGTACAGAGAGTAAAACGAGGAGTTCGTGATTGATATGGTTGACCTTTTGCTTACTCGATCGATTCAAGAACCAAGACTGTCGAGTCGCCCAACCTAAATCGACGATCTGGCTACGGAAACGCCGAATCCGCATCGAATCCGCATCGAATCTCACTGAATCGACCCTCGTTCCCGAATCTGATTCCGGGTCGATGAATCCGGATCGAGAGACGGCCCACCGTTCCCTGTTTCCGGCTACTATGGTTGAAACGCACAAGGACCTAGCAAAAGCAACAGAGGAGAGAGAAACCCACTTCACGAGAAGATTGGGTATCCAGCCGGCCGAGTGTGTGTGGCAATTAGTATTATATGGCTCATAGAACAAAGTGTGAGTTTGAAAAAAGAGATTCACTCACCTTGTGTGAGGAGTTAAAGGAAAGAGGGTGTTGCATCAGTCCAAAAGGCATATGGAGCACTGCCACTACTATGTACAAAGATTTTGCGTGCGGATCATATGCTATCTGAACAAATCAGGTTTCGCAAAAGGGGCATGAGCAAATACTATTTTTGCACTAGCACTCGTCCCGTACAAGTTGCCACCCCCGCTACATCAACACACGCGACTGACTCATTGTCCATGCCCATGGCCGACTTGCCTGCATCTGTGCCGTTTCCAACGCCGCGGCTGACTCTTTCGTCCGCACCGGCTTACAACTCCGCCGCCGACTCTCCTCATCCACACCGGCTTACAAGGTCGCAGTCAACTTATCTGCCTGCTCCCACGGCTGACTTGGCCATGATTGATTTCAGCTTCACCATGGTGATCATCAACTCCACGGCAGATAATGACCGGCCAAACATATAAGGCGAAATCCATCCGGTATATTTTCATATTATATATTGCTTTGTTTAAAAGAGCAATTACTCTGGCTTGCAAGTTCTCCAATGCAGGACAAGTTATATCACTGAGTTGTTGAATGACTCATACCGGTTTATATCACGGTTAAATATGAAGAATCTCAAGCCAACTCGTCGAGTCGTCTTAAGACTCTGGGGCTACAATTGTACGACTCAGCAAACCTTACCGGTTTCAGCAAAATTCAAGAACTCTGGGTCATTGGAGGGGAAATAACCGGGCCCCGGAGATTACTGCTATATCGATGAAAATTTAAGGGCCATCAGAAAGTTTCCGGCTCAAAATGAAGGTTCCAGTTCAAGGGAAATCTATCTCCTACAATGCGCTGACACTACTAGGGAAAAGCCTACCAGCAGCGCGGGGGCCGGCGCTACTAATAAGGCGCTACAGCTAACGTATAGCAGTAGCGCGGGTGCCACCCGCCCTACTACTACGTCCGTTAGTAGTAGCGTGGGTAAAAACCGCGGAATTTTTTTTCGAATTTTTTGCACGAATTTTCAAATTTCTGAATTATTTTAACCTCTAATCTCTAATCACCCTCATTGCTGCTCAATTTAATCTCTAATCACCCCTCATCATTCCAAATCATCTAACTTCCCGGACGGTCAGCCATCCTCTCACTACTCCAGCCTGAGCACGCTTAACTTCCGGGTTCTATTCTCCCTCGATTCCAAGTCTACACTTGTTGTTTTCCTGACAATAGTAAGATGTCAATCCTATTAACCCTCGGTAGTTTAGCTTGAGCATGAAGTCACACATTTCGCTGTTTGAGTTTAAAACTATTGTTCTAAAAAACAATAATTATTTAGTAACAGTAATATTTCTTGAATAAGGAGTTTGACCACATTTTGACCAAAGTTTGACCACAATTTGACCAGATTTGACCAAAATTCCAAAAAACTGAAATAATTATTTAGTAACACTAATATTCTTGAATAATTATTTAGTAACACTAATACTTCTTGAATAAGTAGTTTGACAACAGTTTGACCAGATTTGACCAAAATTAAAAAAAACTAAAATTTGAGCATAACTTTTTTTCCTTTTAGAATTTGAGGATTCTAAAAATTTGCAAACAGGCCGTAGGCGGTCTCCATCGTATGCGGATTTTCATGCTGAACATTTTGATATATTATACGTTTTTTATGACATCGTATGCAAAAGTTATAGCCGTTTTACATTTTCCCTACACTTTTTGCAAAACATGTCCAAATTTAAGTTTTTAAATTTTCCTAACTAGTAGATGTAGTAACATAACTACATCTCAAAGGACTTTAATTTTTGAAACATTTTGATATATTATACGTTTTTTTCTAACATCGTATGCAAAAGTTATAGCCGTTTTACATTTTCCCTACACTTTTTGCAAAACATGTCCAAATTTAAGTTTTTAAATTTTCCTAACTAGTAGATGTAGTAACATAACTACATCTCGAAGGATTTTAATTTTTGAAGTTTTTATCATTTTCTTTTGCTTTTTACAAAACCGAAAAGGTGATCCAGGGGGGGGGTAGAGTTTCAAAATGGGACCTTTAGTAGTAGCGAGGGATTTTACCCCTCGCTACTACTATGGCATGTCCCTGAGGGGCACGGTTGAGACCTCTTAGTAGTAGCGAGGGGTAAAAACTTAGTAGTAGCGCGGGTTATAACCCTCGCTACTACGATGGCATGGCCTAGGGGCACGGTAGAGACCGCTTAGTAGTAGCGAGGGGTAAAAACCAGCGCTACTGCTATCAACTTAGTAGTAGCGAGTGTTAAAAACTCGCGCTACTACTATGGCATGTCCCGGGGGGCACGGTAGAGACCGCTTAGTAGTAGCGAGGGTAAAAAACCAGCGCTACTACTATCAACTTAGTAGTAGCGAGGGTTAAAAACCCGTGCTACTGCTACTTAGCAGCAGCGCCTGATTTTAAAGCGCGCTGCTGGTAAGATTCTGTGTATAGGCTTTTCCCTAGTAGTGTGAAACTCTTAATATCCGGTTCACAATCTGGTTCAAGGGAAATCTGCCTCCCACAAAGCTTTGCAGCTCTTGATTGGCGTAAGGCCACCAGGATAATCCGGTTCACAACCTAGTTCGAGTTCGCAGGAAAAATTAAAGGGACCAAAGAGAGTCTATTGCAAAAGCACAACTCAAACATGGGTGCCCCTTGAGCACAGCTCACAATATCACTTGGGGGCTTGGTCGTATTCGAACCATAGCTTATACCCTCTTGATTGGCGTAAGGCCACCAAGATAATCACTTGGGGGCTTGGTCGTATTTGAACCATAGCTTATACCTTCTTGATTGGCGTAAGGCCACCAGGATAATCACTTGGGGGCTTGGTCGTCTTCGAACCATAGCTTCTACCCTCTTGATTGGTGTAAGGCCACCAGGATAATCACTTGGGGGCTTGGTCGTATTCGAACCATAGATTATACCATCTTGATTGGCGTAAGGCCACCAGGATGATCACTTGGGGGCTTTGGTCGTATTCGAACCAAAGCTTATACCCTCTTGATCAGCGTATGGCCACCAGGATGATCACTTGGGGGCTTTGGTCGTATCTGAACCATAGCTTAAACCCTCTTGATCGGCGCAATGCCACAATTATGACTACTTAAATTCTCTTGATTTTTTAGGTTTACTTAATGCGGCTTATCATGCTTTATGATTATAATGCACCGATGTTTATTAAACCGGCCTGGCCTCGACTATAAGTCGCCAGTATATATTTGGATTGAGCCATTGGAATCATGCGCTTATAAATCATTGTGTATATTGTTCAAATCTTTAATATCCAACATGGCTGGAATTTTTATTATGGTTATCAATAACCAGTATTATCATTGAGGTTTTCAAAGTCGCTTTAGCGCAATAGATATTATTTTATCGATGGATATGATTTATTATATAATGGAAGGAATAGTCCCGAGTCGCTGCAGCCTTACGACCCGACACTTGGGGGCTACATTACTCAAGTTGAGATCACATCAAATATGCAAGTTGTCGGTGTCAAAACCGGCGGATCTCGGGTAGGGGGTCCCGAACTATGCGTCTAGGCAGATGGTAACAGGAGGCAGGGGACATGATGTTTACCTAGGTTCGGGCCCTCTTGATGGAGGTAAAACCCTACGTCCTGCTTGATTGTTCTTGATAATATGAGTAGTACAAGAGTTTATCTACCACGAGATCAGAGAGGCTAAACCCTAGAAGCTAGCCTATGGTATGATTGTTGTTGTCCCTACAGACTAAACCCTCTGGTTTATATAGACAACGGAGGGAGCTAGGGTTACACAGAGTCGGTTATAAGGAAGGAGATCTACATATCCGTATTGCCAAGCATGCCTTCCACGCCAAGGAGAGTCCCATCTGGACACGGGACGAAGTCTTCAATCTTGCATCTTCATAGTCCAACAGTCCGGCCAAAGGATATAATCCGGCTGTCCGGATACCCCCTAATCCAGGACTCCCTCAGTAGCCCCTGAACCAGGCTTCAATGACGATGAGTCGGGCGTGTAGATTCTCTTCGGCATTGCAAGGTGTGTTCCTCCTCCGAATATTTCATAGAAGATTTTGAACACGAGGATCGTGTCCGGCTCTGCAAAACAAGTTCCACATACCACCGTAGAGAGAATAATATTTCCACAAATCTAATCTTCTAACGTACCCCGTAGCGTGACATCACACCACAGCCAGGTCTTTATTCGAATCGTTTTTCATAACCTATCTCAGCATGTTTCGCGAGGCGGTTTCCTTGGCACGTCTTGTCGAAGCAGAGATCGTGTCCCCTTATTACGGGATTCCCATCAGTACAGACATGGGTAGCCCAACCGTGCCATCAATTACGGCACTTGGGGGATAAGCGAGTTTTACCAGGCTGGTGGGGACACATAGTTTCGTCCGCCCTTATAAAGGGATAAGGTTTCACCTTTTTCTACCCACGCCTTCTTCCTCCTTGCTCATCCATTCTCGCGCACTCGAGCTCTAGCCCCCAAGTCCACATCCTTCTCCTCAACTCTCTCCAAACATGCACGGAGCAGGAGGCAAGTGGATGGTCTCCTCCGTCATGGAGGGACGCAAAAAAACTATGTGGGGCCGGATACTTAGCCGCGGATATCGCGCACCGGCTGCCAGCCGCGGGGCAGATCGTCCCTACCCCAGAACCTTACGAAAGGGTGGTTTTCCTCCCCCACTTCATTCGCGGACTGGGGTTTCCCCTACATCCATTCATCTACGGCCTTATGTACTGTTATGGGCTGGACTTTCATGATCTGGCCCCGAATTTCATCCTCAACATCTCGGCGCTCATCGTCGTGTGCGAGGATTTCCTCCGCATCCGGCCCCACTTCGGCCTGTGGCTGAAGACCTTCAATATCAAGCTGAAGGTAGTAGGCGGCCAACAAGTGGAATGTGGCGGATCCATGGTGGGCAAAATGCCCAATGTTACATGGCTCGAGGGCTCCTTCGTGGAGACCATAAAGGGGTGGCAATCGGGGTGGTTCTACATCACCGAGCCGCTCGACACCAAATAGGTGGCGGCCCCCGAGTTTCGATCCGGAATCCCCACACGGCTCACTTCCTGGAAGGAGAAGGGCCTGTCCTGGGGCTCATCGGTGGAGCTAGATGGACTCCAGAAGTGTATCCGGAACATGATAAGCAAGAAACTTAAGCTTGTCAACATAGTCCAGGTCATGCTCTTCCGCCAGATCCTCCTGTGTCAACAACGGGCTTTCAACTTATGGGAGTTCGACCCGGCCCAACACCAGACTCTATGCGAGCTCTTCGACACAATGCATAAGGACGTCTGGAAGGAGCTGTTCATGGGCACCAAGATCCCCCCTTCTCTTACCGAGGACCACAGGCTAAGCGTGAAGCGCCCTGCGAATCCGGTAAGTTCTGTACATCTGGTAGGGTATTTATTTTCCATAGCTTAACCATGTGCGGGGTCTGAGCTCCCATGCCTTTGACAGGACTGGGTGGAGACATCGGAACAGATTAACTGTCCGGCCCCTCTGCCCGAAGACCCTGGAGACGCTCTCCTGACGAAGATGCGGACTCCGGCTCCTTATGAGGTGCCGAAGAAGGCCAAGAAGAAGGCCACGGGAACCGAAAAGAGTTCCCGGCGCTAGGTGGTATCGGACACATCGTCCGATAACTCCGATACGCACTCCTCCCGTGAAAACGAGGAGGAGAGTGACGCCCCCGATTTGACCGTACAATAATCATACACGCAAATATGTACGATCAAGATCAGGGACTCATGGGCAGATATCACAACACAACTCTACAAATAAAATAAGTCATACAAGCATCATATTACAAGCCAGGGGCCTCGAGGGCTCGAATACAAGAGCTTGATTATAGACGAGTCAGCGGAAGCAACAATATCTGAGTACAGACATAAGTTAAACAAGTTTGCCTTAAGAAGGCTAGCACAAACTGGGATACAGATCAAAAGAGGCACAGGCCTCCTTCCTGGGATCCTCCTAACTACTCCTGGTCGTCGTCAGCGGGCTGCACGTAGTAGTAGGCACCTCCCTAGTAGTAGTAGTCGTCATCGACAGTGGCGTCTGGCTTCTGGGCTCCATCGTCTAGTCGCAGCAAACGGGTATAGAAAAGGGGAAAAGAGGGAGCAAAGCAACCGTGAGTACTCATCCAAAGTACTCGCAAGCAAGGAGCTACACCACATATGTATGCATTGGTATCAACTAGAATAAGGCTATCATATGTGGACTGAACTGCAGAAAGCCAGAATAAGAGGGGGATAGCTAGTCATATCGAAGACTACGCTTCTGGTAACCTCCATCTTGCAGCAGAAGAAGAGAGTAGATGGTAAGTTCACCAAGTAACATCGCATAGCATAATCCTAACCGATGATCCTCCCCTCGTCGCCCTCTGAGAGAGCGATCACCGATTGTATCTGGCACTTGGAAGGGTGTGTTTATTAAGTATCCGGTTCTAGTTGTCATAAGGTCAAGGTACAACTCCAAGTCGTCCTATTACGAAAGATCACGGCTATTTGAATAGATTAACTTCCCTACAGGGTGCACCACATAACCCAACAAGCTCGATCCCATTTGGTCGGACACACTTTTCTGGGTCATGCCCGGCCTCGAAAGATCCACACATCGCAGCCCTACCTAGGCACAATAGAGAGGTCAGCACACCGGTCTAAATCCAATGGCGCAGGGGTCTGGGCCCATCGCCCTTTGCGCACCTGCACGTTGCGAATGCGACCGGAAGCAGACCTAGCCTAGCAGGCGTTCCAGTCCAATCCGGCGTGCGCCGCTCAGTCGTTGACGTCACGAAGGCTTCGGCTGATACCACGACGTCGAGTGCCCATAACTGTCCCCGCGTAGATGGTTAGTGCATATAGGCCAGTAGCCAGACTCAGATCAAATACCAAGATCTCGTTAAGCGTGTTAAGTATTCGCGAATGCCGACCAGGGCCAGGCCCACCTCTCTCCTAGGTGGTCTTAACCTGCCCTGTCGCTCCGCCACAAAGTAACAGTCGGGGGCCATCGGGAACTCGGGCTCACCACTACCTGGATGGAGCCACCTGCCCCTTTAGCCCCCATCTCCAAACAGTATCACCGGTAATGTAACAGTGTAAAGTATATAGTATATGCCCGTGATCACCTCCCGAAGTGATCACGGCCCAGTAGTATAGCATGGCAGACGGACAAGAGTGTAGGGCCACTAATGGAACCCTAGCATCCTATACTAAGCATTTAGGGTTACAAGTAAGGTATCAACAGTTGTAGCAATAATGACAGGCTATGCATCAGAATAGGATTAACAAAAAGCAGTAACATGCTACACTACTCTAATGCAAGCAGTATAGAGGAGAGTAGGCGATATCTGATGATCAAGGGGGGGGCTTGCCTGGTTGCTCTGGCAAAGAGGGGTTGTCAACACCGTAGTCAAACTGGGGTACCGGCAGCGGTCTCGGGGTCTACCGGAAAGAAGTAACGGAGGGGGAACATAATAAATAACAGAGCAATCAAAGCATCACAAAGCATAACATGGAAATACGCGATGCTAGGGGCGACCTAACGCGGTAGGAGGTGATACCAACGAAGGGGGGAAACATCCGAGAAGTATCCCCGGTGTTTCACGTTTTCAGACAGATGATCCGGAGGGGGAAAGTTGTGTGTTGTCTATGCTAGGGATGTGTGGCGGATGAACGGACAGTGTATTCGAATTCGTCTCGTCGTTCTGAGTAACTTTCATGTACAAAGTATATTCATCCGAGTTACGGTTTATTTTATATTAATTTTCAAACTTTTAATTGATTTACTAATTTCTGAATTTAATTTAGTTCATAAATAAATTAATATTTAATTACTATGGGTACACAGAAGTGTACCCAGCAAATGTGACATAGAGGCTGACTGGCGGGGTCAGGGGCTGAGTCATCAGCCCAGTCAATAGTCAAAGTTTGACTATTGACTGGTCAAACAAGGGTCAAAGGGACCCGATTGTCATTGACTGGGTTATCCCAGTCAGCAGGTTGACTGGTCAACTCGGTCCAGTGGGACGCAGCAATCAATGACACAAATAGAAAAAAACCCAGTGATTAATTAAACCATTTAGTTAAATAGTGCGTGTGGGGCCTACTGTCAGTGATAGTGGGGGTTAGTTTAGTGGGTGATTAGTGGGGGGGGTTAGCCCCAAATACACACGCACACACACAGGGAGCCGACGGCGCCATCGGCCATGGCTGTGGCCAAGGCCAACAGCCACGGCGGCGGCCGGAGATGCGCGCCCGGCCGGAGCGACGGCAGCAGGAGGCAGCTGCAGGGGCGACAGCAGTAGGAGAGGCAGAAGGGCGAGCGTGGCGGCTGCATGCGCAGGCGGCGATGGGCGCAGCGGGACGACGGGGCCGGGTGAAGGGAGCGAGCGCGCGCACAATGGCTGGTGGGCGCGGGTGCCAGCACGCTCCGGCGGAGCGTGGGCGTGGCCGGGCGGAGCTGGCACGGTCTGGTGGAGGCGGGTGCGGCGGCGGGAGGAGGAGCAGAAGCATTAGGAGGCCAGCGGGGGCACGGACAGAGGTGAGGGGTGCGGGCGCACGCGCTGACTGCAGCAGGCGGGCGAGGACCGGGCCGTGAGCAGGACGCGCCGGGCGTGGGGGCACGGTGGGGGGAAATCAGGGGCGTGGCAGTGGCAACAGGGGGTCGCCGGAGGCAGCAGCAACAAACCGCGGCGGCTCGCAGGGGCGTGCGGTGGGGCACGGGGCACGCGCACGCCCAGGAAGAGCGGGGGCGGCTGGGTCGACCCGAGAAGAGGAAAGGGAGGGGGTCCGTGCGCGAACACGCACGGTGGCCTGCGGCGCCAGGGACCATGGTGGCCAAGCGCGGGCGCGCTGGGAGGAGGGGCGCCGAGCACCTGGGCGGCAGCAGGCGCGAGCAGCGGGGCAAGGAACGGCGGCGCTAGGCTATGACAACAGCGGCAGGTGCAGGGGGGTCGACACGCAGCAAGAGGGGAAGTGATGAGGAGCTCATCACGGAGGCACATGGAGGCCCGTTGGTGGCTTAGGAGCTGCAGAGGAGGCGGATCGACGAAGAACTGCGGCAACGGCCGATGAATAAGATGGTGTCGATTCGGCCACTGCGGTGGCTCCGGGCTTGAGCTCGTGGGTGAGGAAGACGAAGAGGATGACAGCGGATCTCCTGGACATGTCGGCGAGGCAAGGGCTCGGTGGTAGGCGACGGGGCCATGACGATGGACTCACTCGGCTTGCAC